>NC_092560.1:49846817-50154894 GCF_037038585.1 Patagioenas fasciata | reverse complement strand
ATGGGTGTCACATTTGCCACATTCCAGGATGAGAGGAAATGGCTTCAAGTTGCATCATGGGAGGTTCAGACAGGATATTATGAAAAATTTCTTCATGGAAAGGGTTGTGAAACAGTGGAACAGGCTGCCCAGGGAAGTGGCTGAGTCACCATCCCTGGAGGTATTTGAAAGACAGGTAGATGAGGTTCTTAGGGACATAGTTCAGTGCTAGATTTAGGTTATGGTTGGACTTGATCCTCTTGAGGGTCTCTTCCCATGAAAATGATTCTATGATTCAGTAAGCATTAGCACTTACCAGTGAAAGCTCGGGTTCAACAAAGGTTGCTCCCAGGTACTCAAAGTAAGATGTCAGTCCCTCATTAAGCCACAGATCATTCCACCAGTTCATTGTAACCAGATTTCCAAACCACTTAAACAGAAAGAAAAAAATGTCTCAACATCTCTTCGGATTGCTGTTTTCACTTTTGCATGTTCAACACACATACCTATGCTGAAGTAACTTTATTTAATGTGTACATGTCAAATGGATAAAATGCTGGATATTCCTTCAGATAGTGAAAGTTCAGAAGAAAAAGATGCATCTTGGAAAAGGTCAAATGTTCAGGACAGTGAATTTCTAACTGTTTCATCTACAATTTCGTACCATGACTATAGATGCCAGAGCTTTATGTCATTTTTCTACTCTATTCAATTCTAAACACTTCCCAATAAAATTTGAAGATCCAAAAGATCAGTCTATGATTAAAAGTAGGACATTCATCAAACAATTACAAAAACATTTTTCCACATTCTTAACAAAAGGAAATAATTAGGGCGCTGATAAACAGAACTTGGGAAATAACAATTTCCAAAATCAGCAAATGCCTATCCTGGCAAGCAATAAAACTTCCACAACAGTTGCTATGTAGTCATATTTGGCAGTTCACATTTAACAAAAAACTATTCAATTGCAGATTTCTATTTCATTTGTTAATTCTTGAAATCTTGAACTACAACTTTGTTTTAAAATAAAGTTTAATAAGTTACTGACATTTGTTGTATTTGCCTGCAATAAAAACACTCTGCTCATCTGAAGGTCTGAAAAGTTACAGACTCTGTCAGAAGGGCATACAAGAGCACTAGCCAAGGTAAACTCTTTCACTGATTTTGTTAACTAAGTGCAAACACTTGTTGCTCTAGCAAACAACAGTAAATTAAACATAGTTAATAAAAAAAGTGAAACTGCATTATCATTCCAAACCCAGTAAGAAAAAATTTTAAAATCTATGTGACAACTGGACAAAGGTCCAGCTACGGTTGATTTTGCTCTGTCATACTGTTTCTTACAGAAAAATACATGACTTTTGCAATCATGTGTACTCCCACTGCAGAATAATACTTATGAAGTTCATTAATTCTCCCACTGAATTATTAAGTATATTGAATACAGAGAAAACCATGTCGTCCCTACATCCCTACAGTATTTTCTAGTAAGAAAAAAAAATATGTACTCCATTAATGGTTTTGTATCAATGAGTCTTGTGCAGTCAATATGCCATCTATAATATGATGGTATCTGCTTTTGATATTGATTTCATAACTGAACACATGATCTTTCAGTCCTCTAGTACTCACACTCCCTACTGTTAATTCACTACATTTCTTCTACAAATTAGTGACTGCATCATTAGCAACTGTAAGGAATCAACTCATAGACAATTAAATGTACATAATTTTTTACCACATGCCTGGTGTCCTAGCTCATGTGACACAATTATGGCAATCATTGCCTTTCTGCTTGTGAATTTGTCACTTGGGAGGTACATCAACGATGATTCTTGGAAAGTAATTAGCCCCCAGTTTTCCATAGCACCTGCTCCAAACTCAGGCAGTGCAACTAGATCTAAATTGATTCAAACAGAGAAGAAAAAAAAAAAAAACAAAACGGCATCTTTAAAATTCAGAATGAAAATGCTCATGTGATTTTAATACTCACACTGGTTCGGTGTGCAATTAAAGGATAATACACTTTATTGGTTCTTTGTTATATTATGGCAACACTCTTGCAAACAGCCTGTAAAATTTCTTCTTGTCATACCTTTCCTCTCTGACTGCCACTCTTTCAGGGGGCCACATAATAAATTCCCATGAAGACCAGATCTGCACTGTATCTTGTACATACAAATGTTTTGAACAAAAATTATGACCGTATTCTACCAATGCTAGGAGAGAACACATTCACTTCTGGCTGTCAGAAATCTTTCTATGAGTTTCTCATGTGTTCGGGAAGTATGATACCTCTTTCTTCAGCCTAGCAACTACAAAAAAACCCACCCACACAATCTTGCTCATTCAGCTCTGTGAGAAGGGGGATCCTTTCCACTCTTATCTGAAAGAAGCCTTACAAACATCATCTCTCAGTTTCCACAGCAAGGCTGCTCTGCACTCCACTTTTGCCTTATGCATAGTTTTCCAGTTCTAAAGCAAGAGTTGGACAAAACAGAGAAGGATCGAAGATGAATATCAAGGATCTCAGAGAAAGAGATACTGTTTAAACTCAGCAGCAAAGAGCAAAATTTGCAAAAGGTATATAGAGCATTTTGGAAGCAGACACAAGATTGTACTCCAAACCAGCTGACCATGAGCCTGTTAACCTGTGCATGGTGCTGAACCCCAACAAAGCTAGACTGCATCTCAGTGGGGCATATCGCCTCAGGCCCATAGCAAAGATACTTCATCTAGCCAGCCTTGGGCAAAAGAGCTCACTTATAACTGCATTAAAATCAGATGAAGACAAACTTCTAAATACTTCTAATAAATTTGTTTGTTCTTCACATTTTGAGTTCACAACAACAATCTCTAGCATTTACAAGTAGCTGTTCTTGGTTTACCTAATTGCATTGATTTTTTAAGCAAAACATCAAAGAACGTCAGTGGGAAATGCAGTCAGTATCAGATGTCATTACACTGGGGATTGTAACAGTATTACTGCATTCTGTGAAACTGAAATCTTACCTAACAGGAAGCCTAAGGTACCATTCTTCTACTTCGGTTTTGTAATAGATGTGTTCTAATTAATTAACATATTGGCATTGCTTCTAAACAGAAGAATATAAGCATGAAACAGAATTGTCTACAGGCTTTAAGTAGCTTGTATGATTACCGAGATAACAGAACTTTAAAAGTGACATTTGCATATATTAAATTTTCCGTAAGTGTAGTGTTATTCTAAATACATTGGGAGATAACACATTTACACAGATGTAAATGTATTTCTTTCAAGTTCTGATATACAGATTTGACGAATCACCAAACTGTCGAGTCAAGAAAGGAAGGAAATTCTTTCTCCACAGTCCTACAATCTGCTAAGATCACGGGCAAGTAAAAACTCATTTTAACTAAGAACTGCCTTCTGTGCTCTCAATATTCTAGCAACTTGTATAGAAGAGCACGTTCCCACTTGGGAATCCAAGTCCAAGTAGCAGACAAATTGTGCAGTGAACCACATGATGGCACCCTTCTTTCTTGACTGAAGCTTGACTTAACTAACTTACCTGAAGTCCATTTTAAGCACAAGCAATGCTTTCCTGCATGAGTGTTTTTCTGGGGAGGAATGTGCAGGAACATACATCCAGCTCACAGGTAAGACAGGGCCATATTGAAGAAAGCCAGGAATGCTTTGGGGAGACGTGGGTTACAGCAAGCACGGATTTACTAGGAGGACTTAGGGACTTGCCTGTACCCGGTCTATGCACCCCAGAAACAGCCACATGACTGAACAACTCCTTTCTATCCACCTTTTAGCCCTATCTGCCCCTTCATTAGGAAATGGTGCTTTAACAGAATGAGAATTATGTAAAGCTAGGAGTGATGAGCTATGGGTTAATAAAAGCTATGATGCAGAAAAGAGAATTCAGTGAGTTAAAGCTTAGAGGGTTTATTCCACGAATGTGGTAAGCTGTAAAAAGAGAATACTGTAAAAGAGCCCATTGCTTCGGTGAATGTTATACCATCAGCAGCCATTTCTCATGCATTTAAGAAAATAAGTAATCTCACCTGTCTTTGGCAGAGGGTAGCTGACATTAAGTAAGTCTTCCAGAAATGAAAATATTGGGCCTGTGATATTTAAAGCATAGTCAACATACCCATTTCTAACTGCCTCTTTCCGAGCCCAAATACGTATCTGAAATAAAAGAAGAAAGTGTTATTTTAGATAACACTCATATTTTCATTTTATGTGTTTCTCTTTTGATAATCATTGTTTGAAAATGGGGCCTGCCCACACCAGATCATGCAATGAAGCTTTTAATGAAAAAAATCCCAACACAAGTCTTGCTGAACCAAACAAAATGTGGCACAGAGCCTAATCCTGCTAAAATCTAGGAGAGTTCCTTTGAAAGGACCAAGACTTGAATCCAACTATCCATTACTGGAACAAACATATTCCTGATTTTCTTTTATTAAATGGGAAATGCTGTACAACTATTTAGATCTGCACATTGTAAGCCAGCATATTCCAGCCAGTAAGTCTGGGTGACAAACTTTCCTTCAGCTCTCAAGAGAAATGGATGTTCAGAGAGCATTTGCTGTCCATGCATACACATCTCTCCAGCTTTCCCACAGGCTGCAACAGACCACTGGCCTCCCACTGCCGCTACAGAAAGCAGATGACATCTCAGCAAACTGACATCTGTACCTCCGAGTAACGGAGATGGCAGCAGCAAGCAAAGCTTCCCCCTCCCGTGCTCATTTGCATTGTCATGGTCCCAAACAGGACAACTGCTTGCCCAAGGTGATGAAGTAAACTGAGGAAAGGTTTATGTTTCCATCACGTATCTCCAGATGTCTAGCAGCTGAAAACCCCCACATTTCTTGCATCTCACAAGGAGCTAAACAGCCAAAGCCTAGCAGTACAGCTGAGGAACCATCAGGATTTAATTTTAAAGGGAAAAATTGAAGCATATTCACTCAATGGACTATCCTCAGCCTCTGAGCCCTCTCTTTTCAGCCAAGGCTTCAGAAGAGGTCCAAGATCAGATCACTTCATTTTGCAAGACCTAAACATAATGGGCAGACTTAAAACCCTAATAGGAGCTTTGAGTTATAATACCAGTGTTTTGGGTTGTAAATTACTTCATAGAAATGACATAACAGACACAACAAACATGCCCAAGCAAATACTCTGGAGGCATAAATTGAGCATCTCTGTCTGAAACCAAGGGGTGAAATACCCTCACCCCTCTGACTCACAGAAGATGGGTGATGGTGCCTCTTCCCTCTGAAAAAAAGCTAGTTTGAATGCTTTGCTTTGCTGGCTCCTGCCAGTACACATCAGCCTAAGAAAAAGGCATCACAGTCAGTGCTGTAAGCATCCAACATGTTTGATACAGGCTATATATGCAAGTATGACATACCAAGTCCAATCTTCACTTTAAAAAGGAGCTTCCTAGGACACTCCTGCATTGTCCTCACACCTAGTCTCACCTTTCTGCAGTAGAGTGAGAGCAAACTGACCATGAAGGTAACATCGTGCTCTCATTTATTAAGGGTAGCAAGCATAAGGTTTTATGCTTGAGTTTACTATTTATTTTGGAACAACTTGTTACATTTTTTCCCTGTTGGTTTCCAACAAAAGAAGGAAAGTGAAACAACTGGTGCCAATGGAGTATATTTTTTTACAGCTTCTCTCAAGAAGCTTTGTCCACTGTGGTGGACTCATTGATGTAGGAGCTTCAAACACAAACCAGTCACTTCTGGAGGCTAAAATACATGTCCACTGCAGAGTAAGAGGTTAAAATACTAGCATACAAAATGCACAGTATTTCTCCCATCCATGTCATGACACTCCTTCTCAAAGGGCCCTCAATAACAAGGCACTGAACTTCATTGTTTTGGCACAGTGGAAATGTATATTTTTTCCAACTAAGAGAGCTAAGAAGATCCTAAATTACTACTAGTACTTTCTGCAGAGTCACTGCCTCAAAAGTTTTAACATTTGGAGATCACACCTACTTGTGGAATTGTATGAAGCGATCACAACAGGACAATAAATTAATTGCCTTAAAGGAACTCTTTCTGCAGAAAGACCTACAGGATAAATGTTAGCAGCCTTGCCACATAAGCAAATGGCCTTTGGAATGGAAAACACAGTAGATGTCTGTGATATCTTCGAAAGCACACGATGCAACACAGAGCCAAGTTCTTTTGTAAACTGCTATAATGTGTTATGCAGCTTCATATTTACCTCGTTTCCCCGCTCAGTTCTGGTGACATAATCAAAGTCACAGATCACAAAAGCAGTCAAGTAAGTTGACATTTTCAGGGAAGTGTTAAATGTGGTAACAGTCCACAGGCTCCCATTTTCATCAGTCATTTCAGATACATCTAGAAAAAATATCAAAGAAATATTCAAACCATTGCTCTTCCATAACAAACAAGGAACTTTGTGTTTCCTGCATATTTTTTTACACTTCTCTTCAATATGCTGTATTTCTGCACTAACTTAATATGTTTCTGGTAGAAGGCAGGCAGCCAGAATCGTGACCTTACATGCAAACACCAAAAATCCACTTGTCAGCTTCTTAACTGAAGTCTTGGAAGAATATCAAACTGCGTCAGATATATAATAGGATATGGGTAAACTGTGGACAACTTATCCCATGCTACATATCTCTAAAATGTATGATCTATTATGATTCAAATATAGGTCATGTGTGCCCAAGAATTACTAAATACTTAATCAGATACTTTCCTTCTAAATAACAATTCTCAGGGGAAAAAATGCTTCAAGCAATGCTCACAGAGATCCCATCTATTTTAACTCCCAAGTTACTTGGTTTCCATGCAAATCCCATAAACCTTCCTTTTTATGCCTAAAAATTATTTGGGCAAAAAATAAAAATTAATAGCACTGAACTGCAGAAAAAACAAAAAAGACATTAAGAAGGAGTCAAGAGATCCAACTGATTTCAGTAGGAATACTGATTCACAGAATTTGTTTGGAATCTTACATCCCACATGCATCCCACAGGGGATCCCAGCAAGGGACAGGAGGAGCATATCCAAAGCATTACAGTTCTCTCGCTCTTATTCTGCATTTACACAGGAGGCTATAGTGTCTCTGTCTGGTAAAAACAATTTTTTATTTGTTGTAAATACATCTTAAAATTTACTTAGAATGAAAGGAATGCCTTAATTACGCAATTACAGGCTTTGCATACTGGAGCTGATGTTTTGTTTTAAGAAGGTGTCGCACAGTACAACAGACACACTGATGAAGCAGTAAATTCCAGGAATCAAACCTCTGCAGCCTCCAGCAACCACAGTAGAGGACATCACAACTGACAAAACTATGGAATTATTGTCATCAGAAGCTTTAATTATTAATAACTATCTCCAAATTTTTAAGCTTATAGGTGCAGATTTTCTGTGTGTCTTCAAGGCATTAGTGCACCGACAAGGGAACACTATTGATATAGTCTGTTCAGATAAATTACACCCTTTTAAAAAAGTAATTTAAGGGGAAAAAACCCATAAGTCTACTTATTGTTTACCTACCAATAGCAGGCATGTTGGAAAGAGCCACATAGCTTGGGTCATGGACAATTCTGATATTAAATGTGGCCTTCATAGCAGGTTCATCAAAACATGGATAAACTGTCCTAGCATATGTTGGTTCCAGTTGGGAGGCAATCAGCATACTGTATTAAAAATACAAGTTAAGATTAATCCAGCATGCTACAGCTGATCAAAACCAATATATAATGCATAAAAACACCAAATCAGAAAAAAAAAAAAAAAACCACATATGCAGATTTGGAAAAGGTTTGGTTAGTATTTAAAACCATGATTAAAGCCCCATGCCCACAGACTGTTCAGCTTAGATGCCTCTAGAGAAAAGCAGTCTTTTAAAACTGGGTTTTTTGGTTGATTGTTTTTTTGATTTTTGATTTGTTTGTTCGTTTGTTTTTTCCTTACAGACCTTTTCCAAATATCATATTTAAAATATTTGAGCTCTTCTAGTTTGTTTATTAAGACAAAGTTGATTAAAGTTTTGCACTCAGCAGGCCAGTGCTCAAAAGTGATACAATGCTCAACGTTATTTTTGTAATTAGAATCTCCCTGTACACCTATTTCTCTCTCCAATGCACGCGCTCTTATTTTAACACTACATTTTAATAAAAAATTGTAATAAACATCAGGTGACCACACACACATACACTCGCACACTTCCATCAAACCACATAAAGAAGAACTCCTGTGAAAGCAGCACCAGTCCATCTCAGCACTGGCAAGCCCTTTAAGAGGGTATTTTTCTACCTTACGCTATGGAGCCTTGCTTCACTTGGGGCAAATCTCTGTCATGCACTGGCCAAAATCAAAAGATAAATCACCTTGTCCCAAGGACAAAGTTTCAAGGAAGAGCTTTACATCTGAGCTGTTTGTGTTAGGACATCATTAGTGGGAATTAAAAAAAAGATGCATGCAAAGCTCCATAGCTGTAAGCAAAGCAGCTGCCAGCAGCTGGGCATACAAAAATGCCATGATCTCTTGTGTCAGCAACCTCGATACTATCCCAGGGCTAATATTTTCCAGCTGTAGTTGGGGTGTTCCCTAACAGTGTATTCATACCAGGTTCACGAAGGCTTAGACTTAGCATGGAAACATCCTAAACCAGCCAGGGGCCATCAGGACAGTATCCATACATTAAGTAACACTACGTAATTAGTCAGCTATACCATAAAAGCACAGCGTGACTGTGCCTGATTGTGATCAATAGCACTGAACCATGTCCAAAACCTACGGTTGTATGCTCTAAGATTCCCTTTTTCTCATCCCTGAAAAGTTTAGCTTTCCATTGATATGTACATCACTTTGCAGAAGATGTACTGCATCGTGTGCAGTTCAACCTGAGGAAAAGAGTCACTAGTTTCCTGGTTCCATTGACAAAACTTAGCCATGCTTTCCACCCAGCACTGAAGGCCAGCCTTCCAGGACTCCTTGTTTTCTGAAAGATGTTTGACTGTTGTAATTTTAATAGCTGTGCTACTGAACCCTGCTCAAAGCCGACCTAATCAACTCAGTGCAGAAGGCATCAACAGCTCATCTACACTATGTCATCCTCATTGCTGATGCTGGGCAACTGAGTTAATATCAGCAGGACAATTGTGTAAAGGTACTGTACTTTCAAAACACAGTACATTTTGCATTGAACACACACATCTGATGCTGTACTTACGACATTTAAAAAAAACATGCTGAACACAGGTAGATGCACACTGACTACTGGGACCACAGCATCTATTTTGAAATGAGGAATGAATTGAGGGAGACCAGCACAACGTATTTAACTTCTTGCCTGTCAGTGCAGGCAGATTTTCTTTATGGATCTGATTGACTGCAGATTCAAATGTGTGCTGTGCTACCTCCCTGAGTGAAGCTCCACCTGAGACCGAAGTTTCACGTCCTCCCCTCCTTTGCCCTGTCCAACCACAGAAAGGGACTTAACTCTCTGCCAGGGCTGCACAGGAGCAGCAAAAGTGACAGACCACTTCACTGAGGGAATCAATCACTGAAAATACTCCAGTCTCCTTCGCAAGCAGCAAAGTATGCTTTTGTGCATTCAGTTGTACAATCAGCCACAGGCAGGTTCTAGGAGACACTAAGCAACCCCAAATTCCCCTGCACCAGTGCAATTACTGTCTCAGGAGGCTCAGTACCAGCAGAAACTGATGCAGATACTAAGCAAATTTGTCCACAAGAAATCTTGTTCAAGAATACAAAATAGCATGCATTCAGCAAAAGCATCATGATAAAAAAGAAATATGAGGATGGATTAAATGTTATTTTTCAGTAGGTCTCCAAATAAAAAACAAAAATTAGAATGTTTCATGCATGTTACACAAATAGCTGGTGTTTCAAACACACATTACCTCATCTCATTTGTCAGAATGAGTCATTATTTGGGCTTTTTTCTTGTTTTTTATTTTTAAAAAGGTGAAGGAATTAGCAAGAACTGAAGTACCAGCAAACTTTTTTGCACACTGCAATATAATCACAAAAAATTAACCCAAAATGAAATTAATTTTTGAAAAAGCCTAAGAAGACAAATAATTTCCTTTCTTAAGCCTACAGTTTTGTGCCTAGATTTCATTTCTTTGTTTTCATAAGTATCATGTAATGCCTCCTTCCTCTGGTGAAAAAAAATCAAAGCCACAATACTTCTAAATAATGAGAAACAAACAGATAATAGCATCTCTTAGTCTAAATCTTTGGCAATTTATACTACACAAGTGTTTAAAATACACGAAAAGGAAAATGAAGAATGAGTCCTATATAGTACATGAATTCCCAGTGGATGCTGTTTCACCTGATTAAAAACCAGCATCATTGTACAAGAAATGTTTTCTGTTGATGCAAAAAAGGTTATTCTTCTAAAAATGTCTTACTAAAATAATATTATTTGTAATATTGATGGCATAATGGGGGTTTGTGTTAACATCTTTTATATCTCATTTCTTCTACTTCAAAAATACGTAAGAATTAAACCGTAAAACAAACCCTGAATTGGCTCAAAGTAAGGGAGTTTTACAGTTACCAGAATCCTGTCCTGTGCATCAGCCATCCCCAACACTCAGTCCTCTTTTCAGATGACCAGTGCTCAGTACTAACATGCAACCCCAAATAATGCCATACCAGTTATTTGCTCTGATCTCTGTTTACTGCCTTTGATGATCTTACCCACAGATTCATGCAAAATAAAGCTAAGAACTTCAGATCCTCTGCTCAGAGGCACAATTAACTGCATCAATGCTGTTCTAAACCCCTTGCCCTCATTCTAGTAACTGGTGCAGAAGCAGCGTATAAAAATACAGACAAATATTGTGTTTGATTACATTTTTGGGTGCCTGTTAATACCAGCCCTATCCAGTCAAGTATTTTATGGAAGTTGCATAGGGCATGTGCAGAGTGGCTACCAAGAAAAATTCTCAAAGGATTTTGAAACACTGACATGAGCAGTGGCATGCAGCCTGCACTTTGCAGCACTCCCATGGGGATCCTGGAGTAGTCTACATGAGCTCATTCACGGCAGTGCAAGACCTGTATGCAGGACAATGCTACAGCAAGCATCCTGCGTTGTATTATATGCTTGAGCCAGTGCTGCTGAAGAAGAAGAGCAAAGGTGGTTTCTGTACCATTCTGCCTACTCAGACCCTGGCATGGACCCTCCCAGCTATATGCAGAATACAGATTCCCCATTTCAACAGGAAAGCCTTCAAATACTTGGTGCTGATGAAATGGGAGCATCCTCCTTTTTCACTTTCTTTGCTCCTGCAAACACTGCAGACATGGGCTGTGAGCAATCCATAAAGAGTCCTTCCATTTTGCAGAGTTTTCTTTTATGTGTAAGAACAGATCACGTGGATAGTACAACTAGTCAACAACAGTAAAAACATACACAGTCATCAGTGATCAAACTGGTCACAAACACTTCCCATGTTGGAAATTCAGTGAAGTTTGGGCTTTGGTTTATCCAGTTTTCCACAGAGGTGAGGTTAGCACTTCTCAAATTAGCTGTCTTTGTGAACAGCCCTCCCACACCACCTTGCCAGTGTGCTCCAGCTCCAACTTGGAGAGGACAGGGAACAATACTTCATGTCAATTAGCTAATTCTGCCAGCCTGCCAAGAGCAATGCAGATACCTGACAAAGAAAAAAGCCAGCGCCAAAGCTCAGATGACACAAACATTTCAGGGACTTTGCTTCTCTTTAGGATCTAGTTGTCTACCAAAAGCTTCCCCCTCTGTACTTCAACTCTTCTGAAACAAGAGGTCTTCCGTGGTTGCACAAGCACAGGCTACAAAATCCACAATGACTTGTAGTGCATAGGAGAAATACAGGAGTCTTCATGACCACATATAAACAGCACATAGCCTGTTACAGCTGGCGTTTTAAGTTTCACGCTCAAGTTAGAAGCCAATGCAGGAATCAGACCTCAAAGTTCTGCTGGATCCAGGTACAAGCCACTTTAGACAGTCTGCTGGAGACAGTGGTTTCCTTGCAGAATAGTAACAGGCTTTGTACTGACAGCTGAAGCACATTAGATGTTTTTAAATCATTCCTGATCTATATAATCCATTAGAAGACAATTTTTTTCATCATTAGCAGTTTGTTAGAGCTTACAGACTATATCCCTTGAAATATAATATACCGCCTCCAAAAAAAAAGAAGGCAAAACCCCTTCATTGTAAGTGGATCCCATCATATTAAGAAATGGCTGGTAAACCAATAGTTTAGTTCTTACTCAAGGAAAAAAATAACAAGATACTGTTGCATACTCTCAATTCAGCAAAAGCCTTTTTAAAGCAGAAAAGATATGCAGAATCCATTCAAGAATATTAGGAATGTGGGAAGGAACAAGTAACCAAAACAATACGTTATATCTGCAGTCAGTGGATTTCCTTTGATTTATTTCAGTGTCTGAACTGTGTTGGTATCTCTTTAACCAGACTGCAATCTCATATTTCATTAGTGCTTCATGATGAGCTAAGAATGAAATGGAACAAAATTGTCATAAACCCTTTAAACAATTGGAACTAGAACTATACACATTATTTTCACAATATAAAAACATTTTTTTCTTATTTTCTACTGTGGCAGTACAGCTGACAACAGCCTTTTTTTCAGATCCTTTAAATTTTACACAGTCTGAAACAAAAAATGTCATAGTCTAATTCAGTGTTTCTTAGACAGGACTTGATTGAATCAGTACAGCATCAGAAAGCACACTGATACAATACTAAGTAATTAAGTGCTTGTTCTTTTCTTACTTAGGTGGATTTTTTTTTAATTATGTAAAATGAGCAAAGTGTTCTAGATTTTCCTTAACTCAAAAGTTGCACAAATAATCTTGTGAATGATAATCAGTGAATGAAGAAAGAGCAACTGAAGAAAAACATTATATGTTTCCTAAAAATACTTATTACCATACTGCATTTTTCTCTAAGGCTAACCAATTTATCTCTTCTATCTTAAAAAGGAAAAAAAAGAAAAAAAAAAACGTCTGCATAAGTTACATTTTCCAGATGTGGCAGACAGTGGTATTGGTAAAGATTTACACAAGAGCTGGCAGCTGAAAAGCCAACTCATTGTTGCAGAAAAACCACACAGTCCTCCTCCATTTCAACAAAAACTATTAAGTTTATTTTGTGGTTTCTTATTAGTGCTACTCATACAGGGACTTGCATGTAAGGATCTTTTGGGTATATGAATATTATCTGCTTCAGCAAGAAGTCTATGAACTGCCAAGATACAGTTCATTTTAGTGGACTCATCGATAGGCTGGAAGCCAACAACACATGAATTTTAACTATAGTTTTCCTGCTGACTTACTGATGGCCAATCCTCAGCAACTCACTATATCTTAATTGTTAAAAGTGAAGTAACTTTCAAATAAACAATTTATCTGCCTCTCCTTTAAACACGTATTTTGAGAAACTTGTCTTCTGCTGGAACTATTTGAATCATAATCTGAAGTTTCACTTTTCTTCAGCAAGTTTCACATCCATAAATTTATAATGTAATCCAACATGAGAAGATTTCCAATTAAAAAAAAAAAAAAGCAATCATTGGGAGTTAAAACAGGTTTTAGATGATCGGCTGCTTGTTAAGCTTACACTACTCCAATACAGATTCTGCAGTTCAAAATAAAATAAAAATGAAAGCATCTTAATATCACTCACTAGGGAAATAATTGGTTGATGGCAGCCTAACAACTTCATGTGCAATAGCACCTACAAAGTCCAGCTGTACAAAGCTCCCAGCCATACCACTCCACCATACCTCTGAAACTGCACGGGCTTAACATCTTTAAACTCACACCCAAAAACATGTCCAAAATGTTGGGTGCTCCCCACAGATGCAGGCAGAGGATCTGCCTGTGCTACACAGACATGCATGAGGCTGGGATGAAGACTGAGCCAGACTGTGGCTGCCAGGTTCTGGACATGGGTATCATCTGATCCCTCGCTGCCTGTCAAAGGCACAGATAGAAAGACTTGAAATTGTACAGAAAACGTTGTTTGACCAGTTGAGATAGACTCTTTCCTCTGCCGAAGGCAGACCTGTGTTTTACAGACCCTCAGGAAGCCCTCCCAGACAAACTCCAGAGCAGCAGCTCCTCACCAGCCTCCACAAATGAAGAGGTCTTTGCAAACAATCTCAGCATGGTCTTTGCAAGCCATCATGAGCTGGTGGCGTGGATCGATTAAATTGCTGAAGGAAAGCCAACGCAACCTAGCTGGTGCTCTCTGGAGAGAAAACCGACCATCATGGAGCACTAACCTGAATTTCCGACAGCCTGTGATTCACAGCAGGGGAAAGGATGCAGACTATGCAAAGCAGCTGATCCCGCCCGGGGCAGCCCCACTGTGCAAAGCAGCCATCCATCTCTCCACCCCAGACAACGAACTGTTCCTGCAAGCTCCGTCCAGCCCTGGTACCACCTGAAATACTGTCTGCGGAGACGCAGCAGCTGCGTCCGACGCCTCCACGCCGCGGGTGACCCCGCCGCGGGGCCGGGGGACCTCCGGTACCGTCGGCGAAGGAGCGCCGGGTCCCCGGGGCGGCCGCCACCGCCTACCTGCTCCGTCCCTGGTCGGTGTAGCGGGTGAGGAAGAGCCCGTCGAGGTCCTCCTCCAGCCTGCCCTCGAAGCCCAGCTGCAGCACGTAACGGCGCCCGGCCCGCAGCCGGCCGCGCAACTCCAGGACCGCCAGCTCGTCCGCCGTCTCCTGCCGCAGCTCCGCCACTTCCACGGCGGTGCCCATCCTGGGCAAGGGACCGCGCACGGCGGCCCCGCGGCTCCGCAGCCCGGAGCTGTGCAGCACCGCCGTGTCCGTGTCCTGCCGGCAGCGCACTGTGATGTTCACCTGCCCGCTGAAGGTGAAGGGCCCCGCCTGGCCGGGCCGCACCCGCGGCCACAGCTCCAGGTCGTAATGGAGCGGTAGGAGCTGGCGAGGCAGGCGGCGGCCGGAGCCGCCCGCGGCAGCGGGTCCCGGCGGGGCGGCGAGGCTGGGGGCTGCGGGCGAGGGGGTCGGCGGCGTCGGCGCCTCCTGCCGGCAGCGCCCGTAGAGGGCGGCGAGCGCCAGCAGCGCGGCCAGCAGCGCCAGCAGCAGCGCGGCCAGCAGGGCGGCAGCCCTCCGCCCCACGTACAGCCCGCGGCCGCCGCGGGGACCCATCCCCGCCGCTCTGCGCCGCCCGACGAGCCGCGCCGCCCGGTACTTACGGGGGTGGCGGCGTGGGGAGCGAGGGCGTCTGAGGGCGGGACGCGCCGCTCCGGCCGGGCCGGGCTAGGGGAGAGGGGTTCACCCACGTCCCACCAGAGAAAGAGCTCGTGGGAGGGCTGCTCCGGCGGGGTGTGCAGCCCACGGATCTCCAGCCCCTTCGCGGGGAGGGAAGAGACTGAGGGAGGACGGAGGAGCAGCCTCAGCCGGGGACGGCCCGCGAGCAGCCCCTTTCCCGTCTGCTTGAGCAAGCAGCCTGCGGGGAGGGTACGACGGCAGGCGGCTGAGCAGCGGCTCCGGGGAGCGCAGCCGGTTGAAGGCATGAGCGATGATGCTGGATGGGGTCCGTGCCCGAGAACCCCCGTGGATAAACGATAATGTTGCTAGCCAGACAGACAGCATGGCACGGACAAATGGTGTTGCACACACGGATGGCATGGGCCACTACCAGCAAGGCCAGGCCAAGGCCAGGCACAGGATGGTGGCTCGGGGCTGCCGAAAGCTGGGGGCTCCTCAGGCACTGGAGGGAGAGCTGACTGAGCGATACCCAAACCAAATCAAAAAACCACAAACACCCAAAACAAAATGCCAACTCATGCCACCACCAACAAAAACAACAAAACCAACCAAACACCACCCTAAGGAATGGCAAGGGAAATTATGAGATAATGGGGGTTCACTGCTTGAAGTGTGAAATGTTGTAGGTAGAGCTGATCAGCTCTTGAGGGAAGCCTACATGCTAAAAGATTTGGGAGAAGTACATCAAGTCTGAAAGATGTTTGGTACATAAAAAAGCCCTTGACCAAAGTGGGTTTCTGGTAAATTATCCTCATTTAGAGCCATACCTCTCTCTGTAGTCCAGTTGAGGCTATAACCACCATACTCTACATGCATAGGTAACCTCCTTACAATCAACAGGATTAATCCTGTGTTCCCAGTTAAACACGTACTTGAAGGATTTGCCAAGTTGAGGCCGTTTTGCCAAGTTGAGGCCGTATTGCCAGTGAAATTGCAAAATCAAACCTTTGTCACCTTATAAAACCTGCCTGTTGGTTTTGCTCAGTTGCAGCTCCTCTTTTAAATCACAATGAGCTACGAATTGACAGGAGCAGTAGCCAGGAACAGCAGCCCTGTGTGCCATTGCCTCAGGCATTTTTTAATCTGGGTTACATGCAGGTTTTCTGCTTGCTTTTTTAAAATTACTTCCATGCCCCCACCACACTGGTTTGAACTCAAGTCAATTCCCTTGGGCTTGTAGTTTGCACAACAGCTACCCTCAATACCAAACAGCTCTATTTGCAAAATTGAGGCAGTGGATTAGGTATTACAGTACGTTTTGTCACCAAAGTTAAAGCTAAAATGGCTGAAGTAAATTACCGAACACAAAAGGTTGTCCTTCCTGCTAATTTATTTGTTAATTGAGAGAGATACCCTTTCCATGGTCCTCTACAGAATACAGCTAATGCTTTCCTCATGCTGGGCACAGCAGGTCTGGCTGCTACAGGTTTAGGGAATAGTTCTGAGCCACTGAACAAAGAAAGGTTCTGGTTCCAGCAGAAGACCATAATCTGTTGTTTTCCTGCTGCTTAAGGGATGGAGGGAATCCCCTCTGCCAGCCTGTCCTGCTGCTTGCAGGTTCTCCCACTCTTCTCACCTCATCTGCCTCAGTGCCTTTGCTGCTGTTACCCATTAGCTTCCCAACACGCTGTCTTCTGGCACTGGCCTATCTTCTGCTTTTTTCTTTCACACAGTTTGACTGTTATGTTTCTGTTTCTGTGCTTCTTTTCTCATTTTGTCCTTATTTACCCCAGTTTGGCCACCCATGCACTGAGACCTGTTTCTGTTTCTCCGATTCTGTATTTTTTCCATTCAACACATCATCCTTTCACCCTTCTGTCCTTGTGTATGCCTTACATAGCTTTACTCTGTCTTGCACATAAGTGGCTTCTCTTTTTACTCCTAGAATGCTTTGCAATATCCATTATATTGCTCTCACATTAAGACTTCACAACAATCTCCAACAAACTTCTTGAAGGTTGCTGGATCTGCAGCCACACAACAGTCCTGAACTAACTGCTGTGTGACCTGCTGCATGTCACTTGCAAGATTTCACAGAAGATGTTTTCAGATGTTCAAGAAAGTATCTTTTCTCTCTTATTATCACTGTAAATTTGGGAAGAAGTTTGTTGTGCCAGTCCACAGAGTTGCTCCGTCCCGTAGGAGTGCTGATGCGCAATGGGAACTGGGTAAAATAAATGATCAAAAGCTCCCAGAAAGATCAGGGAAGAAAAGACAGTCCTGCAAAGAAGGAGCTGATGGGAAGAAGAGATCATGGAAGTGCACCTGTGTTTCTAAGGCACGAGCCCAGACATTGAAGAAAATTATGGAGGATTTCAATGCCCTGCTTTCCAAATGTTTTTTAGAAAGCCTCAACATATAAAACCATGCACATCCACTCACCCCATCAAAACAAGGCACAGGCAAAATCAAAACTGTGAGGCATTTCATTTCACATGTGTGAAAACAAGCAAAACTGCTCAGTGTAAGCCTGTAAGTAGTGCAAACCCCATGGGAAGATTGCCCTTCTTAATGATGCAGGATATGTTTTATATTTTACGGTTCATATGCATAAAACATAGTTCATCTTCTCTTGTTTGCAGTGGAGTATTCAAACCTGCTCCTTTCTCAAATTAACACATAATAAACCCACAATAGCTATGACTTGAAATCCATATTTTAAGAAGTGTTCTTAACCTACTTTTTCCTTCCAAATTATTGTTAACAGTCACCTTATAAAGCAAGTGATGGCTGAAGTCTTTTACCAGCCCACAACTGTGGATTCCCCTCCTGGTGGGAACACAAACATATGTTCAAAATGAGAAAATCCTTTGCATGCCGTACAAAATGTTTGAGTAGCTTCTGTTGCAAATACTACAGTTCACCATCCTGCTGAACGTATTTGCAGAGTTGTCTGAATGATGAGTTTCTGAAACTGAAGTTGCAGGAGGTCCTTGGCCAGGACAGGCACTCTGGCCATAGCATGTCACAGCTCAGCCCAAATCCTGACCTTGGATGGGAACAGGAGGCTTGTATTTAAGTCAGTAGAAGCCTCTAGTACACATCTGAAAGTAGAAACAAATCACCTGTCATAAAAGAAGTCAGGCAGCTCTGTCACTCTGAAGGACACCAAAGCATCTGACAAACTTCACTGTCTTGTTACAGATGAAGGGATTTGTGCATGCTCACTAGCTGTTCAAAGTCCTGTCAATGTCCACTGTATTTTAAACAACAGAAAAAGGTCACCTATGACAGCATGAGATATACTATCTGTTAAAGTGCAATAAGGTAAACAACCCTTCATGTGGCAGCTGGCCAGGAAATTTGTCATGAAATTTCAATTACCAAAATATTACAATGACCCATCCTTACAGTTCATCAAGATTTTCAGGTTAAAATAACTGTTTTCATAAGAAATATTGTGATATCATCACAAATAATATATACTGAATGCTAATTAAAAGGGTAATCATGCATTTAAGAAATATGAAATAATTGTTAGACCAAAAGATGATCCCCTAAATCACATTATTACTGATTTGTTCAACCTAATTTGAGAAGTTCTAAGTGATGTCATATATGGCAATTCCAGCAGTGGGATTTGGGGGTCATCAGCACTCCTGAAACTGTATTTTTAACAGAATCATAGATCTTGTTTCCTCTTCAGGTTATGGGGAGGTGCATGATTTTTTTCTGTATTTATGAAGTCAGACTAGTGCTCCTTCTAGACATGAGGGATCCATAGGTACCACCTACATCCATGAAATCCGTAATTTTTTTAAACTTGGTCTGTTCATTTTATGCACTGTAACTTGCTTTGCTTCATTTATTCTCCTTCTCTAACAGAGCAAATAACACATTAGAGCTGCAAATGTTGTAATACCTGGAAGTATCTTTGGCAAGAGCTATTCCATAGGAGATGCTGAAGTTGCAGACCTTCAGTCTCACTCTGAAGGCTTGATTTAATGGATATTTCAGATTTCCCAGCCATTTGAAGTAAGAAATGTGAGCTAGAGGTGAATATACATAGCATAGATGCAAATAGGTGCAATACACATAAGCCAAGCATGAGCAGCTGCGGACCATGATTTCTTATTGGACATGTCAAATAAGTCCTCAGCTTTCCTGTAGGCTCAGGATGAATGCTTTATGTTATCCTTCATGGAGTATGTGTCTTCAACATTAAAATCAACACAGGTGATACTAGTTACCAAGTAATTGGAATTAGACTTACATGAACAAGGGATTTTATACATTGCCTGTGTAGATCTGTCGGTGGACATAAGATTTACAGGCTGGCATACTAGCAACTGATCATGGATCTGTATTTATATCAACAAGATTGTCTTGACTGGTCAGTACAGGCCAGTACAGAAAAGCAATGTGGAAAAGACTTGCAATTTAAAAAGGTCACATTTGACCAAGCACAGGAGTATTATTATATTTTCGCCATAGGGAGTCATGCATCTAATTAAAAAATTGTATGTAGAAAAGCATGTTTGAAATGTTGCCATTACTGGTAATGATATATGATACTGTAATGGAAGTGTTTTAATTAATAATTTTCATTAGAGTTTAAAATGGACAGTCCACTGATAATCCTCTGTCTTGCAGAAAACCAAGTGATGCACAAATTTGTTTGTAAGTTCTGTTCTCATTCAAAGAATCAGCCCTGAACTTTTTACCAGGTCCTCTCATTATGGAGCTACGTACCAGTGCAATGATCTGGATCTACACAGGAAACCATGGGTAGCAGCAACAATTTTCACCAGTGGAGAAAGGACGGCAACTGGAGCAAACCCAAGTTGTTTCTTTGGGTACTTCTGCCTGTGGAGGACAGCAGAGTAATCCCCAAATGGTATGGGTAAAATGGGGTAGTCAAGAACCATAAAACTAGGTGTTAACAAAATGATCAATGTGTTCAGTGATCATAGTCATGCTCAGAGCTGGAAAAGACTCCATCCAAATAGATCAGGGTGCTCAAAGGAACAAGAGAGGTCTGCAGCCCTGTTTGAAGGTATGATACCTGGGAAAGCCACCACTTTGGATGGGAGAGTCAGGAAAGCATCTCCAGGGAACAGGAGGAGATCCATAGAATGTTATGGAAAGTAACCAAGAAGTAACCACAGTAGATGTGAAAATCATTGTTCAGAATATGAGCAGGAAATGAAAATGACACCACAGCTGGAGTTAAGTAGGCAGCACTTTTATCAGTAAGTTTTTTGTGTAGTTGGTAATTCTACCAGTTGGCTTCTAAGACGTGGCAGGCAATCAACAGGACTGATAAACTAAGTCTTGCAATGGAGGATGTATATGTGGGAAAGAAGTGTATCATGTTTTTGCCAGTTTGCTTAGCAAGAACAAAATGTAACAATGCCCTCTTAATTGGAATGAAATTTTGAAAAAAGAAAAAAATTAAGGATTTAATAGGAAAGAATGAATGAATGCATGTATCATTTGTGGCATGTAAAACTTTCCAGATGGCATTTAACTTTTTCTTTAGTGAAATTTAATGTTTTTTTCACTTAAAACCAACTTTAATATGTATCAGCTTCTCTCCAAATATGCAGACATGTTCGAGGTTGTGCCTGGTGAGGCTGTATGAAAGTGAGCAAACATCTGACAAGGAATAACTTGCAAGTGGATTTTTTTTAAATGGCATTAAATGTCAGTAGATTGATATTGCTTAAGATGATGAATTGTGGCATTTTCAAACTTTCTGGCCTTTTTTATTAAGTGTTTTACAAGCTTTCAGATGCTTGGTGTTTTTCTGGCAGCTTCGTTGAACTGAACCAGGAGTGTGGTATTTGTCCCCTGAGTGCTAGTCATACTGAGATGGATCAGCTCTCAAGGAGGGATAGCAAGTTGAAGTTTGAACAACTGATGTATTGAGATACTGTAAACTATTTCTCACCCATGGACTTGGCCTGATGGAGTTGGACCAAGGACACATGTGTCTTCTTTATTTCATCTGCTTTTGTTGCAAGTAGGGCTATTGGATGGTATGCAAGCTTGAGACTGCAACAGCTGAGTACAAGAAAGCTTCATGAAGCCCATTCAGCCCTAGAGCTGCATAGGGAGCTGAGAGGGAAACAAGCAGAACCTTGGCTTGCTCTCTTGTTACTACAAAGAGGATAGCAGAAGCAAGAGAGATGGCTGTTACTCCTGGAAATGACCTCTTTATCCACACTAGTCAAGTGCCAGCCAGCCCAGCTGTCCAGAAAGGTGAGCAACACTCACTCTTTATCAGGACTTTTGAAAGCGGTCTCATGCACTTCAGCCACTGAGGAGCATTCAGTCCAGGACATCAGAAGAGAGAGGTCCAGGACACCACTGCTAATCTGAAGTTGGCTCCCTGGAAACACATAGGCTTTGAGGACTGGGTCCTTTGTACCAACTGCTTTGATCTATGGATCCACTCCTTCTGGGCCACTCTATCTGTATATCTCAAATTAACCTTTCTTGCACCAATGTCATAGGAAACTGTGTGCATTTTCTGTGCTGTGAATTAGCTCTGCAACAGAGTGTTATTATTGCACATCTACAGCAAGCACTGTTGGCTCCTCATAATCATCTCATCATCATAAAAAAAAAATATGCTTCAGGTACTGATATACTGTTTCTAAATCTGAAAGTCTTCTTAGCTTATAAACCAAGATGTTTGCTGCATTTTGTAAGGTGCCAAGTTATCAAAAAAATAATTGAGAAATTAGGGAAATTTCTTTGTCACAGGTTTTGTTATTGTTGTTGGTTTTGTTTGTTTCTTCATTTGTTTGTTTTTACTATTAAAATCTTCATTAAACCTGTCAGACTACTACAAAACACCTGAAAATTACTGGTGTGAATTCACATGCTGTTGGAGAACTAAACATCCAAGACTTCAACAGCTTTAAAGCTTATAGGTAGTCTATCCCCAGAATCTGGATGTTGTATTTTGCAAGACACACTTATTGAAGAAGTTCACAAAACACTCCCTGAATCTTTATCAGTCCAACAAACCTGTGTTTCGCTGCAGAATGTGGCTACATGCCAACTTGTGGTCAAGTTGGCCGGAGCTCTGTGCATCTCTACAGACTATAGAGAGCCTGTTTTCCAGGACATCTTTCTGGCACATCTTTCATGGAAACATACTAAGGCTTGAGCCTGATTTATAAATGGACTAAAACAGATCTCCAGTTTAACCCTTTAGTGTGCTATTCTTGATGTCAGAGCACTGTGCTTGTGTACCATTCTTGTCTTGGTGCAGCCTGCAATCCTATTGCAGTTCTCTGTTCCTACTTAGCAGGTTTACTCTTGTGAACCCTAAAACAGATCTTATCTGACCTCTGAACACTCTAATCCATTCAGACAAAACAGAGGAAGATCTCTGCTGAAGGTTGTATGATTGGCCAGCAAGTAGTTTCAATATTTTTGGCAAATCTCAGTACTGGGTGGCATGCAACGTGGCACAAGAACACCTGTATGTGACAGAAGTAATGAAAGTGTTTCAAAATGCATGAATTGCAAAATGTAATTCATAAATCTTTTGTGTGGATAGTCCTGGGGAGAGGATGTACCCTGTGCTGTTGTATAAATCATTTTCCTACAGAGAATGTGACACAGAATAGGATACAGAAATGAGACATCCTTACTCACAATAGGATAGGAATGAAGTTTTCACCTATGAGTAATATGTGCAAAATAAAGCTGGTGGCTACTAGACTCTGTCTTTGGTCCAGGAAAGATCATAACAAACGATATAGATCCGCCTCTGAATGGCTCCTACTACTAATAAATTAAAAAATAACTCTGTGCATTTGTCTGTGTTTTAAAAACTACAGTGACAAAAGCCAGAACTTCTTGCAGGAGTACTGATACAGTTGATGTCTCTAAGGATAGATCAGTGACAATAAGAGAGTTGGGGAAATATTTATGATCTTTCTCTTTTGCAGAGCTGGCACTGCGGACTGATCCATGCCACCAATTCCTAAGTGTGCTGTGGTGGTTCCTGAGATGATATCAGAATGGTGTCAGGAGAAGACAGGCAGGATGCCCTCCTGAGGGAGATGGAGATGGCAATATGATCAGTGAGAAGACAACTCCCAGCTGATGACAAGGTGAGGAGTAATGGTAGGAAGCCACAAGGCTTAGAAGGCAGCAGGCTGTATCACTAGTTTATTCAGGGGATAGTTTCTGATTGATTAAGTTGAGCTGCAGGAATGCTACAGTTGTACTAGAAAGTTAAGACATGGAACTTGTGCCATTTATAATCAATCTACAGCACCAAATTATCTAATCTCTATGAGAGGCAGAGAGAAATGTCGCAAAAAAGAGGATCCCAAACTCTTCATGTCTGCTGCAGGGGTGGCAGAAGCAAAGTCCCCCTTACCCCTAGATTGCCCCTCAAAAAAAATAAAATATATATATATATATGTATATATTAAGGCAAGTTCAGCCTGAGAAAATCTGGGTGTATGCAACATATGTTATTAGTTTGTTCTGAAAACAGAAAGAATGATGTCAGTAAAGTCCAGAAATGGGCTGCTAGCCACACTCTTCACTTTGAAATAAGCAAATCTAGCTGCAAGGCAAGAGAGGGAAGCCTAGTAGGCACATAAACCAAAAGAAATACCAAGGAAAAAGCAAGTATGTTCTGGGAAAACATTCAAAGCTCCAGGCTATGAGGAGCTTGATGCTGACATTGGGGAAGAGCACAGTTTTGTAGTGCTGGCCACTCAGAAGAAGGGTGGCCCCAGGATTCTTCCCACCCCACCGCCTGGCAGGCCTTTGGGATGATGTGCTGTGGGCCTCACACAGTGAGACGGCCAGGCAAGTTTTAGAAAATTGCATTCTTGGATTCAGCAGGCGGAACAAGAAGCTGTTCAATGACAAATTGGGTAAGCCACCTATCCTTCTTTTATGGCTTATCTACATCACATGCCAGTATTATGTTGTAAACTGTCAGCTAATGACTTCTGGGAAATGGTATAATCCACTCAGCTACTTGAAGAGGAAAATGTGGTGTATTTTTGATGAACTTCAGTTGTTAAAGCACTTTCCCCACAGATGTCTCAAACCAGTTTCACCCATATCTTGAAGGACCTCTTTGGTTCACTATACAACCTTTTCTGCTCTGGTATCATCCTGGCTCAAGTGTCAAGTCCATCTATAAACACCTGCCACTAGATCTTCGTCTTTTTCAAGGATTTATTGCTAGCATCACACAGCACTCTTAGCCTGACATCAGTCACACCTGGTTCAGGACAGATGACTGCATAGATCATATATTTCCTTCTGTTTGGGGAAAAAGCATCACTGTAATGGGTCTCAAAAGCACCACTGTAATGCTTAGACCTAGAGAAGTACATGGTCAAATGAATAAAGTAGACAAAGGCCTTTCCAGGGGAGGCTCCAGTGCTGTGGCAAAAGAAAGGGCTCTTGAATAAGAACAATAATGGACAACAATTGAGTATAAGCACACACATTCAGTTCCTGCCCATAACATTATGAATGGATCTTATTTTCTTCCCTGGCATCACTTCTGGTGGGAATGAAGTAACCCTGCAATCACAACTGCAATTTTAACCAGAACTCAAGACCTAGATCCCACAAGGTCTGTATCCTACTCCCTGAAGCTGACCCTGGGGAAGAGATAAACCTCAAAGCCCAAGCAGATGTCTTACATAACTATATCAGGATAATCATGGGCTCACTTACAAAAAGGAATTTTAAAACAACTTTTGTTCTAGGGGCCTCATAGGAAGCGTTTCAAGCAAGCTCAGTTTTTATTACCAGCCCCACACCCATTTTATGGACACTCCAATTGATGTCCAGGATGAACAGTCTATGGTCTACAGTGTTTCCTCTTCTGAAGTATCAAACCCTTCTGGTTTTGATTATCCCTTTCAAGCACTCCCTAAATCCATTTACTCATTTAATATTCCCTCAGTCCCTTGTTGCATTACGTCTTCCCTCACCATCTTCTCAAAATAGTGCCTGTGCCAACAGAATCTGAACTCTGAAATTTTTGTTTCTGTATTATAACAAAGTATTCTCTTTCCCTTTCAGATGGCTACTGTTTCATACTCTACTTTAGTTAATGGCATCTTGGAGGTTATAAACAGACACTTCACAGCGAAGGCTTTTGTGTATCAACAGTTGTGGTTGATATGCAAAGATGAATCTCAGCATAGGGAGTACCTGGCTTCCCATCTCAACAACATCTTGAGTTTATGGCTATCTTGAGCCTTGATAGGGTGTTTTTCCATACATCAAGACATTTGAAAATGCAGAGTAGTGAATACCAAGGAAAGTGAAAGTATAGAAACACAGAATGATTTTGGCATGAATCATGGAAGGCAATAAAGTAATTTCAGAAATGGAAAAAAGTGACACCAGCACTGGCCTTCTACTGCAGTATTTTTTTTGAGATCACTGTGTAGAGTAACACCACTCATATTTTGCTGATAGTCTCATTGTTTTCTCTGCATCTTCATCAAACTGGAGATAACATATTTCAAAGTAAAGATGACCCTCATCATGTGGTCAGGACACCCCTATTTTGCACAGATGGCATAAAACCATATTGAGCAAACATTTCCACTGAACATTGCAGAGGCAAAGGTTGAGACATCTTATCTACATTGAACAAAGAGTATTACCCTTCTTGTCTTCTATTCAGTGAGATATATGTATCCCATTTACTCCAGGAGATAAATTTCTGCTCTATACTGATACGCAAGAACAGTATTTATTCTGTAAAGGATGAAAAAGCACTGGTCAAAAATAATCACCTTGTGTTTTATTCATCACTTTTGTCCTCCAATCTTTTTTCTGTGCTCACTTCAGCATGTTGCTAACCCATGGCTTAGGCCCTGAGAACTTCTTTAGCTTGACAGCTCATTAAAAACTCTTCAAAGGCACCACTTTCTCTGTGTTTGTGTGAGGAGATTTTTGGGATTCCCAAAGCTCATAGGTGGAGCTGAAGAACAATGAAAACCTGACCCATGAGCCATGATCTAAAAAACTCCAGTTTCTTTTCTCTAGGTTTGTTTACTGGCATCATGCAACATGGACTAGCCAGTACAGATGTTTTTTGAACTCCCAGGATTGTTGACTTTTCAAAATATTAATAACCCCAAGTGCAACCTTTGACCCTTCTGCCAAATCTGGCTCTATTCTCCTTCATCCTTATTCCCCTTTCCATATTTTTGTTGTTAGAGATGTATTTTCTTTCTTGAAGTTGGTTACAATCAAGAGTACATTAGAACCCAACCCTTTACAATAATCTTTCCAATCTCATTTTGAAAGATATGGAAATCTCAAGTGTTGAACCCTAACATCTTGTCTTCATTTGGATTTGAGAAGCATAAAGGGCAAAACACAGACCTCACATCAACTGAGTCCTTTCCACAAGTTTCTGGATTTGTAATCCCTGAACAATGCTGTCATAAGACACCAAGAGGGTGCAGACTAGTCAGGAAACAAGTACAGACAGAAGTGCAATTAATATGGCATTATATGGGTGTACAGTATCTAACCACTGGTTCTCTGGGCCAGAAAGATGTTGTCAAATGGGAAAAGCAACACAGAGCACAGTGGACAGTACACCTTCCAAAGAAAGATCTCCACTCATCCTACCCTTTCCATTACCCCTTCAGGAGCTACCTCTCCTGATATGCCACTTTCTTACCCTTTAGTAATTAAGTTTCCCTTAAATAATTCTGTTTGAATGATAATGCACACCAAGTTACAGTGTTTTACTCCATTCTCAGTTTCCTTACTTCCATCTGTTCACATTCTGTACACTGTGGGATCAATCCTATTGCTAGAGAATCTTCTCAGACAATTAGCAATTTTTCAAAAGAATATTAGGGGAAATACCCCAGACAAACTTGTTGGACCAAATGCAACTACTCAGGACTCTATCTCTCAACACAACAATTGCATATATTCACTTGATGGTTTTTATTTTTCAGACTGGGAATATTTTCAAAGTTTAGTTAAAACAATGGTATTTAAAAAAAAAAAAGGCAAGTGAGCCAAATCCCTGCCAGCATGCCAGTTTTTTTATACTGCTTAATCAGACTTCTTCTTCACTCACGTGATAAACGAAGCTTGAACTGTATCCCCAGAATTACCTCAGTACTCTCCCCAAATTCATTGTGTCATCTCTGAAGAAAGTGGTGTGACCATCATAGGCAAGAACTAATGACTTCACCATGGGAAACGGTGATTTCATTTTAACATTACTACTGGCCTTCTGGAACTGCAACCAAGCTGACTGTTGCCCAACAAATGTGTTTATTGTTTATTGCTGTCCCTGTTGCCATGCTGTATCCCTTCCTGTCATCAGAGATGGTTGTATAAGACAGGTTCCCCGCTACCGCAGAACCCCACAGCATAGGGAAGATAGGGCCAACATTAAAGTTCAGCTGGGAGACATCTTACACTTGCACAGCCATCAGCTTTCCTTGCCTAAACTTTCATTAGAGTGTTGCTTACATATCCAGTACTAAAAAAGGAACTGAAAATGTTTATCATCCAAGTATCTAACTAGCAGTTGTGAAATAATAATACTCACCAGCAGTCTGAAGCAAGCAGCAGGACTCAAGAACCAAAATGAGCCAACTGCCTCATCTACCGTCAAACCTGCCACAGAAATGGTATCTAATCACAAACAAACACCTTACATTCAGGAGTCTGAGGTTACTCGATGTGGTTGACATAGTGGTTTGCGGTAACAGCATTTGCCATTGCCATGACTGTTGTGCCAAACAAAGAAGCTTCCCCGAAACGAGCAGAAGAGGACAGAGGTACTGTGTTGGGAACTGACTGACAAATTGAAAAGAAGTATGAGATGAAGGCACTGAGCAGTATGAATTTTACAGGTAAAAGGAAGATGTCCATATATCTCTAATCAGGGAATGTCATAGGTATTGCCAGTCGAGACACCATAAATTTCTGAGAACTCCTTTTTAAAAACTTAGTATTGCACTGCTATATTTCCACTGTTATTTTTCTTCTGGCTGATCCTGAAATAGATCTCAGTATGCCTTTACAAAATGTCACATATTTTGCACACACGTGATTATTTAAAAGAAAATGATTGAACAAGAACATACACTGCTGATTACAGAGATATGAAGATTCTCTTATTCTTCTTTCTAAACACTGTCAGAAAAGCACTCTTGTTTGCAATTGCATTGAAAGAGGCAGACAAGCAGCAAGACATTTCTGGAAATTTTAAGTTAAAAACAAGAATTCCAAGAATGCTCCAAACAATCGGAGAATGGTAACAATATATTTCCAACAGGAGGGGTAAAAGAAAAAGAAGGAAAGAAGGAAAGAAGGAAGGAAAGAAGGAAAGAAAGAAGGAAAGAAGGAAAGAAGGAAAGAAAGAAGGAAAGAAGGAAAGAAGGAAGGAAAGAAGGAAAGAAGGAAAGAAAGAAGGAAGGAAAGAAGGAAAGAAGGAAAGAAAGAAGGAAAGAAAGAAGGAAAGAAAGAAGGAAAGAAAGAAAGAAGGAAAGAAAGAAGGAAAGAAAGAAGGAAAGAAGGAAAGAAAGAAGGAAAGAAAGAAGGAAAGAAAGAAGGAAAGAAAGAAGGAAAGAAAGAAGGAAAGAAAGAAGGAAAGAAAGAAAGAAGGAAAGAAGGAAAGAAGGAAAGAAGGAAAGAAGGAAAGAAGGAAAGAAAGAAAGAAAGAAAGAAAGAAAGAAAGAAAGAAAGAAAGAAAGAAAGAAAGAAAGAAAGAAAGAAGAAAGAAAGAGAGAGAAAGAAAGAAAGAGAAAAGAAAGTAAATTCTGAACATCTGCTCGCTTATTTACATTATGTATTTCAATGTGTGTAGGAAAATTGCTGCTTCAAAACTAAAAGGGACTAAAGGTCTAATGTTACATCTTTTATGCTAAAAATTTCATGTAAACACATTCCTTTCTAGTTAACCTAGAAAGTCTTTGTGATTGCTTCCAAAAGTATCTTACATTTTTTCTTTTGTGTAAAACTGATTACCACAACCAAATGACTGCAGTATCAGATAATGCACATAAAGAGCTAACCAAGCATACAGAAAGGACCACCCCCTGCGAGAACCTCAGGGATCAGATCTTGACCATGCGATCCACTGGGACCATCTGGTGAAATGAAGAAAAGCTGTTCAAGTGGACAACATGCTGGGTTCCAGAAAAATGGGTGAGTACAAAATACATCAGTGATACAGGCTGTAAATAGCAAAATACAGCTAGGGGCTTGCATCTGGCATGCTGATACTGCAGCTTTTTCTTCTGTCTTTTATTTATTTGTATATTAGCATTTCTTTGATTACTCTTCAAAACTGAGAAGACGTGCTCACTCTTGCCAGCCATAGACAGCAATTCATAGTTACAGCTTCCTGGTTAGCACACCTACCGAGGCAAATCTTGCTGCATAGCAGTGGTAGAATATGTGTGTATTCAACAGCAAACAGGAATCATCAGTTTCTGTGAAAAATATCAAAATGACACTCTGAGTTACTATGAAGTAAAACATTTGAAAGTATTTGACTGTATAACTTCAAAATTATTTTGAAGTGTGTTTAAAATTGTTCACATTTTAATTTTATATAGATATTTTCTTTGTATTACTTTTTTTAATGTCAGTTATAAAACAGTGAAGAATTAAATACCTGAATATAATTTCACAACCTCCTTAATTAATTTACTGACTAAAATTTAATATACTTTATACCAAAATACATACAGTAATTCTAATAACAATAGTAATTATGAACAGATACATAACAAAATGACAACTTCAAAATAAATACTATAAAAACGAGGAATAATAACGTGTACAAAGCTCTAAATCTGAAACAAATCATTTAAAGTTCAGCAAAAAACACTTCAGCTAAAGTGAAATGACAAATATGTAGAAATGCTGGAATTTTTCACCAATTGGATTTATTGCTTCATCCAGCCCTGTGCTTTTTGGGGATGTGATATTTACAGGCAAGAATGTCACCATGTGACTTTTGGTATGTTAGCAAATCTTTGGCTCTGTAGTATCAAGGAGGGTGCAGTTTCATCTTACACATCTCTAGTGACAGCACTGGCTTTAAAGTTTCCCTTCAGTCTTGACTATTTATTGCTGCCCCCGTGCAGCTGTTCACCCCTTCTGTGCTGAGACAAAGTTATGGCCTGTGAGCATGATGGGGAAGAATATGAAACCCCCATATCCCTTAAAAGGGGAAAATTAGAGAGAGCAAGAAGGGAAGAAATGATGAACTGTTGATTGTGCACTTTCCACTAATATTTAATTAATTATATGCTTCTCTAAAGTCCATGTAAATGTTGTCAACGCCTGTACATTGTCACTCTCTGAATGCCCACAAGGCATGGTACTCTTCCCAGTTAAAATGTAGACATCCAAGGGCTGTTGACCCAGGACAAACCCTGAGTTAGCGTAACAAAACTGAATTCTTATCAATAATAGGATAAAGCCAAATTAGAAGAACTGACATGACTTTTCCTCCTAAACTTAATATTTATACTCTGTTGAATTAATGAATGAATGACTTGCATGGGGGATACACCCACTTCTGCTAGGCAGCTTTGGCTGAACAATACCCTTGTCAGTTATAATAACATATAACCAAGAAAGCATTCTCAGAGGAGCAGATGAGAAAAGAACCGAACCACCCTTTTCTTAGCTGCATCAATATTGCTATTTCTCCTGAGCCCAGAAAAGTCAAGAAAAAAACTATCCTCTACCTTTGAGATCTTTGACTGGGAAGCGCTGTAGGAATTCCCATAAATCATCATTGATTGTTAAATTATTGTATGCTGTTATAGAGCCTACAATGAATACTTCATGTAAAAGATGTTTGTATAGTCCTGAGATTTCTAAGGCAAAGGTAATAAGCTTAAGGAGCATTTTGGAGAGTCTTTCTCAACTGAAGAAACATGGTATAATGGATGGATGTTTATTTTTCAACTGAAGTCACTGTGAGATGAAATACTTTATGCCAAATGCAGATATAACAGAAACGGAAAATGTAAACCCTCTGCCTGTGAAAAAATGTAAAGGATTTATGGAATGGTTGGGAGGGCTTCTGCATAATGTATAGGCCATAACAAGCTTTTGGTTTTGATCAAGAGGCAGGATATGCTGAAACAGCCACAGGATCTTTGCCAGTACCTGGTAAGAAACACACATCAGTCAGTGGAGACACAATCTGACTTTACCATGTGTTTGGAGACATTTGGTCACAGACGTATTCACTTTAGCAGCATTTTACCACTTTAGCATTTATCATCTGGGGCTCCTTAATAGTGAGACCTTTACCCTAGTCTTAGATGTATTTAAATAAAAAAGATGCATGGCCAAACTTCTTGGGAAGATTATGCAGCATATACTGCCATAGAAGCATCACAAAAATGGCCACAATTTGTCTCACTACATATCAACTTGGTGTTGCATAAAATGGATGTCACAGGACAGATGTGAAGATTCAGAAAAATGCCCGAAAATGTATCAAGTAAAATGCCTGACGTGATCATCAGGTACATTCAGTTGCAACACCTGGAAAGACAAGAGGTTCCTTTGGGTTCAGTGATCCTATAGTTAAGTCATCTGGGTTTACAGGTGAGAGTATGATGGTAGTTGGACACAGCAGGAGGAGTTACAGACAGGAAATCACAGAAACAGAGTCTTGGGGACAAATCTTAGTCCAAGACTTACGTTCTGTTACTGTTATTCAGTAACCAATAAAGCCAAAACCCTCAAAACATAGCTAAGACATACAGTTACAGGGTACACTGTATTCCATGGGCCAGCAATTCTTTTCTGTGCTCTAGGGTAATGAAAAAGCAGAGACACTGTTTGAGGGTACATCACTGTGCTCCAGATCCTATAAAAAACTGAGGTAAAGCACAAGGTCGTTGTCTTGAATTACCCTTTCACACTTTTCACACTGCACCTGTCTCTGCATTTCCTCTCAGAAGACCCTTTTTACTTCCACTTTCTTTTGTGGCCTGTCTGCCTTGCCATTGCACTTTTTAATGGATTGCTAAAGCTGAACCCTCCTGAGGCTCGAGAAGGGCAGGAGAACCTCTGGTACTACCAGGCAGCACAGATCCTCAGACTGACAAGCAATCTGTCATGCACAAATGACAAAACCTAGGAGGTTCCTTTTACAAAGGAATAATGAATTGGATTATGATAAAATCTGTCCAGTTCTGAAGAGCATTTTATGATGCAGACAGAGCAAGTGGCTGCCCCTCTTCAGGCAGGCAAGTTGAAGTAATAATGGGTAGAGGCAACAACTACGAGAGGCTGCTAAAATGGCACAGTGGACACGGATGGTTCATCCATTTGTCAAACAGAAAATATGTGGTACAAAAGGAAAGAGAAGCACAGAAAATACAGGATTTGAGTATAGAAAAAACAGTTTTTCACCTGCAGAGAGTAGTAGATTTTGCTGTAGTCTTACTCAGAATTGAGTATCTCAGCTGAAATAGACAGATACTTAATTCTCTCCACGATAAATAGATAGATGATATATAGGTATTTAGTCTCCATAATTTTGAACTCATTTGATGGTAAAGAGCTGTCTATGAAGTAACTCTGTCATAAACAAGGGACAGAATCAGAAATATATTTTATCTGTAACTGCTGTAACAGCCATTATTAAAAGTTATTTTGTGAGCTGTAAGGAATGTATAAGTAAATTTGAATTTTTCAAGTTAGTTATTTTTACATGGTAATTACTTGTACTGAATAACTCATACTTTTGGATCCAGTTAAAACAGGCACTTTTTAAAGCATACAGTCTTGTTTCTTGAGACTTGAATATAATTGCCTTAGACACATGAAGTAAGCTCTCCCTATGTGATCAATATGAAAAGACCTCTTGAGGGTAATCAAGTTACATCACCTACAGTGATGTGGATTATATAAAAAGCAGGAGTAAAATTTTAAATCCTAGCAAGAAATAGTAGAAAGGACTTCAGATAAACCATTTTCTTATATGAAGAACCATAGTGATAGCAAAAATTACAGTGAATGAGAGGAAATAAATACATACAAGAAGAATCAGGATTAGTATTCATATAAGGGTTAAAGCACTCTTTTTCCTGTGTAGATGAAGATCTCATGATAATAGCATTGGCAATGTGGTTATGACATCATAGCTCCCATAAACATGATCTATCAGAATTTTTTGTAAATGATTGCATGTACCAATGTTTATTAACTAGAATACAGCTGGTATGGCTGGATAATGGAAAACAAATAAAACTTGCCAAACCCTAAATATGTTTATCCAATCCTAAATAATAACTCATCTACGAAGTCAGAGATAGTTTTGGTTACTCTGTTAAAGAGGGGAAAAACTTCAAGAAAAGGATCTGTAGAGCCGGAGTTTTGTTCTTTATACATCATGTAATTAAGACTAAGGAACTAAGAGCAGACAGTGAGTCCATTTATTTATTTACAAATGAGGCCTCCAGCTCAATGGCATGAGAGGGTAGCCTGTTGGCTTTTATGCTAAACTTCATACCCATTGAATTACCCAATGTTAGTAGCTGACTCATTTTTTAAATTTATCTGGGTTTCTATCCTACAATCATTACGTGCCATCTGAATGTCTCAAATAGCTTATGCTATCCCTATCAATGCCAAATGGCAGATTTTCTTACAAGTATAATCAGCATACCAGTCCAAGGAAGAAAGCTTTTTCAGTCACTCCTTCATGCTTCTGAACCTGTCAATTCACTTCAGCCTGTGTGGCAAACCTAGACATCTCAAAGATGTTTTATTACCCAGAATTTACACATCTACAGAGACAGAAAACTGAGGGCAAAGCTTGGGCAACAACTGTTCCCCATTCCCTTTGGTATGTGGTGTTGGGCCATTCATCCCACGTGTGTTGGTTCACCACTCAGCTCATGGCACTGCCTGGCTCACTCGCTCATTCCTAACTCCATCTTTGGCTTCTCCCCTCACCTCAGAAACACAGGGAACAAAAAGACCCAAACCAACAAACAAAACAAAACAAACAAAAAAAAACCAAATGAAAAAGAAAAAGACAAACAAAAAAACCCACACAAAAACCCAGACAAGAATGCATAGGGAAGTGCTGAAAAGGAGACACTCCCAGCACAGGAAGATCTCAAGTTACTGAGATGCAGATCTCATGGGATACTGGAAGGGAAGCTGGCTTGTTGCGGTGAGAGGTGTTGTCTGACAGAACATACATATTTGGAAGAAATCAAGCTTCATTAGTTCTGCTGTTCATGGAATAACTTGTCCTCCCTCCTAGTTTACTTATTGTGTTTCAGCAAGCACATGGAACATAACTACTCTAATAGCATCTTCTGAAATGGGCCAATATTTAGGACCTGCATTCTAATATAGATTCCAGATTTTTTTTTTTCTAGTTGTTATGCATTAGATGAAGGTGCCATGGGATACTGCTGCTCAAAAGTAATGCTTACCTAAAGCTGTCCAGATAAGAAAGGGTGATCATTCCAGTTCCAAGAGATAACACATACATGCAGCTGTAGGGGAAGGAAGATACAAATAAATTTACAAATTCCAAATAAGGAAGGCTTCAACTGGAAAAATGTCCCTTTTGCAACATTTAACTGCCTCCTCATCCTTAAAAAAAACACAGAAAGATAATTTCTCTCTTTTGCAGTCATTCATTTACCTCTATTTAATAGGTACTCCGTGAATATCATGCAGCTGTCTGCATTCCCTGTGCAGCTGAAAGAAATTGGTTTAGATATATTCAGGTTAATTTAGGGCTAGAAATATTAGTACAGGTTTAACCTTCTCAAAATCTGATGTACTCATTTGACACTTCAACCAACCTGTGTTTTGTTTGCCTTCACAAGCACCAATCAGCCTGGCAATGGACCAAATCCAAAGTCAGGATGCCCCAGTGCTTAGTGAACTGTGAAATGCACCAGCTCAGTGGGAGCTTCAGGGTGTGCAGCTCCTTCCAGATTCTCCTTTTTTGGTGTCATGGATGCTGGCACCTTGTCATTGAGTGGTTAACAGGACTGTACTTGACCATGTGATATGCTCAGGGAGACACATCCAATCAGACATTGCTTGTTGGGCTCTTTTTGATTCTTCACCCTCATTTCCTTCCTCAGCACCTCTAGTGAATATCTCCCCACACATTACCCCACTTTGGTGGATAGACTATCAGAAGCCCAGCTCTCCAAATCCACTGGAGGAGAAGCTGGGCTGTGAAATCCAGGCAGTAGGAAGGCACTCCAATCCTTTCTTTCTTGTTTTAGATCTTGTTTGACATTTTGGGTTTTCTGAACTCTGGAAGCCAATTCAGGTAAGTAGGTAGATGGAGACCTCCAATTTGCTATATTAAGGCAGAACCTCTTGTTACTACATTTTTCTACAGCTGAGCAGATTACAGGCAGAAGTTTTATCTGTGTGAAGACAGAACTTTAATTTAGACTGCTTCTCTGAGAACTTTACTGTCTGGAAACAGAAACTGCTACCTAGAAAAAAAAAAAAGGCTCAAAGCTACTTTATGAGCCTAGGCTTATGTCCATAGTAGTTAGGTGTTTAAATGTTTTTTAAACATGGCCTCACAGACTCGTTTAAAGCCTTCTTGTCTTTGCAGGCACAGCCATATTTTGAACCACTTAGGAATGTTATGATTTGTGGTTTGATACGGCCTGTGGTTTCAAAATGATACTAAACTTGTTATTGAGGTTACCCTGGAGAGACAGACAGATTTGTTTAGATCATTTCTTGCCAGTCTTTGCTAATCTTTGCACTCTCCAGAGGAGTTTGTGCGAACTGTAACATCTAAGAGGCTTCTAGAATTACAGAGGTCCCAAAAGAAAACAAGAGGACTCAAATACATGGAGCAATACTGGCAAATTTGATCACAGGGTTCAGTTCCCATCCTACTTTCAAGACTCTTTATGAAACTTGCACAACGCCTTAGTCCAGTTAAGTAAATACTCAGTTAAATAAAGCTACTCTGGCTTCACAGCAAGATCCAGCTTTCAGTTTTCATTGTCTCTGTCACAGTCCGGTGCACTGAGGTGCAACGATGTCAAGGAAGCTGCTCTGTCTCAGAAATGTAAACCACAGGTTCATTGGTTTCCTTCCCAAGGTTCAGCTATAAAGACTGATGGCTGCCACTGATTCTGTGTGGAGTCTCCAATGGCTGGCACGGCTGAAAAGTTCAACTCTATATTTTGATAAAACTAGCATGATTTTTTTGAAATCCACAATCTCTATGGTCAGAACTCTGTATTTCCTAATCCCATCATTTCCTGGTACCAAAGATTAAGGAAGAAAATTCTGCAGATGGTATAAACAGGCAAAATCAATAAAGAAACTGGCATGTAACCTCTCTCTACAGCCTTCATAACCTGGATTAAGTTGGATGGATATGAAGGGTGATATAGGGATATAATGTTTTAGAAAACCAAGGAATGGTAACTATAAACACAGACACCTTTCTCTCTGTACAACAATAAACACCACCTGAAATTAAGAATCTTTCCTATCTTTTGAAAATGTTGGATTTTACCATTGCATTATACAGAAAATAAAAATGCCCCACTTGTATTCGAGATGTTACATACTGAAACAATAATCTTTTATAGTCATTTTAATACAAAATAAATGAATGTGTTGGATGTTGTATGTTTTCAAAAGGAGAAAAAAAACATGCAAATTAAGTGAAAGTAAAATTTCTTGTGGTTGAACCCATGAAATAAACACAGAACATGTTTTGTTTGGATCTTGGGGGGAACAAACAGTTTTTAGGGTGGAGTAATCATATTGCACTAAAGAAAGCACTGTAATGTATTGCATTTCAAAATCACGTATTCATAAAATCAGGAATGTACTGACATCCAATATAATCAGTCTCAGTCACAAAAACTGGAAACAATTCTGGAAAGTGAAAACTTAAAAAAAATACACCTTTATTTTCAGAATGATTAGAGGAGGAAAAAACCCTGCACTGAATGCTGATGTAAACCTTTATATCACTAGGGTCTAATAGTGATATTATAATAGTGTTTTAGTGATATTATAATAGTGTTTACCATACATGAGTTTCTGATATTGAGTCTAATTCACACTGCCCATTCAAAATTGCTAGACTTGCAACATCCGGTATTGTTAAACCTCATTAACCTCCTCATGATCCGGGTCTTCATGATGCAGTATTTTACCTTAATTCCCACACTTGTGTTCCACTAGGAAAACATATGACAAAAATAGATGTTGTACATCATCTTTATTGAATATGACTTGGCAGACATTTTGCATGTTTTACTGGTAAAATTAAAAAAGATGGTATCTTAAGACAATTATAGTTCAGAAGTCGCTAGGAGGAGTGTCCTGCAGCTTTTCAAAATTTGCAAATTGTTCCTGTTCCATTCAGGGAGAAAACAAAGATCTTCTAAAATGTCCTGCAAAGAAACAAAGCATGAGGAGCTCAGAGAATAGCATTTTGTTACTGGAACTACGATTTGGCTGCCAGGCAGCAGTCCATGCACAGGTGCTGCTTTGGGAGCTCCTTTGGTCCTAGACAAAGATTGCATGCAGTGAACAGCCTCACCAAAAACTCCTGTCAACTGATTCACTCATTAACAGCTGTGGTTGCAACTAATCACCATTTTGCAAACCCCTTATTTTGCAAAATTCCTAACCTGCTGAATTGGTGCCTCTCTCCCAAGATAAACAAGCTGCTCTGTATTGATTTATGAGTGGTTGCATTTGGGAATTACTATGTGGTAAGGAATTATGACATTTCTGTATAAACAATGATGCTGAGCATGAAAATGCTATCCTCTGTGATCCACTGAAACACAAGATGGATCTCAATATTCCTAAAGGAGGAGTAAGTTAAGCTCATTAGTTTCAGGGATAAACAGTGTGTTTTGAATTATATCACTGAGTCACAGTAGAGTGTGAATTAACATGATACTTTTGTATGCCTGAAGGCTGTTAACCTCTTCAAAAACCAGTATGCTTGTCCCTCCTTCTTTCCTCAAACATCGCTAAGCAGCACTAGTCCATCAGCACAACTGGGGACAGTTGAGGTCACAACCCTTAAACTCCTTCATACGAGGACATTTATACTGTCACTACATAAGTGCTAAACAAGGCAGTAACACAGCCTCTTTGCTGGTTGTGCAATGTGGTATGAGTGCTGTGTGTGGTGGGGCTTAAGAAGTGTGTTACTACATAAGTAGTATGTACGTACTACATAAGTAGATCTGAAAACATCTTGCTCACACCTATACAGAACACTTCAGGCTCAAAAACATTTAAAAATCTACTTGTCAAGGCTATCCTTATAATAAAATGGCCAGAAAAGAGTAGAAAAGAGTACATATTTAAACAAAACTGGAACTTCGAAACAGGGATTCAGCTATGATGGTCTTCACAAACTCTTTCTTGTGGATCAACATTTTGCAGCCTATTATTTCTTCACTAGGGGCATAAGATTTTTCAGATTAGAAGAGCACTTTAGATAGCTACAACTCTAACTTCCTGATTGCTTAACTTTTGTAAAATTCTGTTCATTAGGATAACACAAGAAAAGGAACAGAGGTTACCTAAATATGAAGTTTTGTGTGGGTATCTTTTTTTGGGGAGGTTGTTGTTCTAAACTGGAGACCCACCATGATAAATTAATTATGACAGTTGTGATGATTGCTCAATCACCACATAACAGTAGACCATACGTACGGTGCATAGTCATCTTGGCAACACTGCCATGTGAGTAAGGCTATGGTTTATTCAGCTTGGAAGAAGTTAGAAAAAGAGTTTAGGGAAGTAGTAGGAAAAGAAATTACTGTACTTTTATCCATCTATCTGTCTGTCTGTCTATCTATCTATCTATCAATCTTCCCCCCTGAGCCCACATCCACACGTTAGCTTAGAAATTTCACAAATTAACAAATTTCCAGTAGATATTTGATCCCATTTTCCTCCATAAGCATCAGCAAGAACCCCTAGATTCCTTCCTTGATTCACATGCCTCTCTCTGCTAGTCCCTCCACCCAAACAGTTCCATGCAAGAAAGGCACATGCAATACCATTTAAGTGTAAGTTCATACTAAAACAATGCACTAATGAAAGGAACACAACTTTTATGTATTAACTCCAAGACCAAGACGTTTTATAGCTCTCATTTGGATCTGTACCCTTTGCCAAATACATTAGCATAACTCATAAAAATTCTCTAGCGTGATTAAAATTAAATTTATTCTGGAGCAATTACTGCATCCACAAAACAGAAAAAAAAAAAAAAAAGGGTTTGATATTAAGATTTCATTTATGGTGGAAAAGTCTGTGCACCTGGAGAAAAAATTCCAGAGTAATCTGAAGAGAAAATTTCCCTCAAATTCCTCCCCAGTGGCTTGATAGGATCCACATATTTTACCCAGTTATATGGCTCTGCATCAAAGTCACAGCCCTTCCTGATTTTCTCATCTGGCAGTCCTCCAGCAAACTTCAACCTGTGCAGCGGAGTCTCCCAGTAGCATCTTGATTCTTACTCTCCCATTCTTCATTTGTCAGTCACCTCTCTTTTTTTTTTCCTTCAGAACTTTCTCTGTATGTCCTCTCCATGCCTGTCTTCCTTCCCATTACTTTCTCCACCACATCTTGTGAACTTTTTTTACCCAAACTGTCCTCAACTACCATTCTCTCCTTGCCAAGAAACTTCCTTTCTCAGTTTCTACTCCCACCCCAAAGTATTCTATTTCTTTCTGTTGAATTCATTAAATTAATGGATTTTGTCAAAAACAGACTCTTGCCTGATTCCAAGTAAGGAAGCTGAATGGCCCCTCAAGCAGAAAAGCTGAAGTTGCAATTGCCTTTCCAGCTAAACGGGGAGCCTGCAGCTCCCCGTGTGCACTGTGATCCAGAGGATCAGAGGATCTGCCCAAACATGAAGCTGTGAACCCCAGCTGCCATTAGACCACCTATAAACCAATGCTCCTCCTGAACTGCCCCCTCAAACTCTCACTAAATATTTACAAAGAAGAATAAGATCTCTAGGAAAACTCTGAAGGGGAGGATAGATTTTTTTATATATATACTGAAACACAGAAACTCTAGGGAGGGGAAAAGAGAACAATTTTGTTAAGGCAAATGAAACATATGGTGTAGTAATTAACTTGAGGACAACACAAAATCATAATCTAATAAATTTGCACTGGCCCTGTGCTGAAACTCTGTGTGCTAAGCAGGTCTGTGTTTGGCCATTAGTCACTGAAACTCCCAAACCTTCGGCACAGTGTTTAAATGTAATAAAAAGACCAAATAAGTGGAAACCCACTGGCAGCACGTCTTCTGGCGATAGACGGTCTTTACTGTTCTCCCTAACTTGAAACCTCCCACATTCAGCCTCCCCACTGCTGTGCAGACACAGTTCTGCTTTTGCCATCTGCTGTGGGGTGGGTCTGCAGCCCAAAGCCCCAGCAGCACATCCTCAGCCCTTACTGGGCTCTCAGCCTTGCAGGGCTGCACAAAGACCCCACCTGAACTGGAAGGAAAGGGGAAGGAGGGCAATCGCGTGGCTGAGGCACGAGAAGCCAATGCGCAGACACGCGCTGTGCATTGCAGGGCTCATCGGAGGCTGCATTTTCCCCAGGTCTTCTGATGAATCCAGGTGTGGTGTTAATGGTGCCATCTTCAGCTAAGGGAGGTGTAATCCACAGGATCAGCCTGGAGGAAGTGTGTGCCTTCACTTGGAAAACTCACTTATAACCCTTCCCACCTCCATTAGCCATTCCAGCCCTTTCAAATGGTGCCATCTTCCAAACATACTTGAGCAGTTATCAGAATTTCATTGCTAAACAAAGATGAGGAAGGCCAGCGGGCACAACACGCAGAGGCATTTGAAATTCCACAAGTGTGTCCTCCTAAGTACAGGTACGACTGCTACAGCACACATCAAACAGTGAATGGACATTACATGTGTATACAGGCGAATTTGGAGGAACACACACCAGTGGAATTGCTAAATACACCTCTGGAGTATGAAACAACCTGTTCTTTCCACTCTAGTTTTTGATCAAGAAACTTTGCATTGCTTATATGCTTTCATATTTCAGTTCTTGGAAATAAAATATCTAAAAATTTTAAAAAACTGGATACCAAGCAAACTTACTGACTTGAAATATTGTTCATCCTTTTGGTGGACTAGAGAGAAATTTTATTAAAAGGCAGTATCTCACACTCTTGGCGCTGAAATTAACATACACACTGAAGAAATCCAACCCTCCTGTCCTCTTAGCCTGTCGTTTACTTAATAGGTAGTACTGGTAGGAGGGCGCTGGAGGAAAGGGGAAGCAAGGGAACTCACCTGTTACCATTATGCACCTTGAATACTCACACTACCAGCAGCTCTATTAACTGTTTTGCATCAGAAAGCACAAAAATAGAAGTAATTTCTTATATTTGCAAACATGTTTAATACTATGTAGCACTTCCTAAGAGCAAGTTTTATCTTTTCTTGTAATCAAATCCATTTGCTTCCTTCTTGTGTCTTTCTGTTTTACTGCTTCCTTAGCACTCATGCCAGCTTTAGATAAATGTTTGTCAGAAAAGTAAAATTAGACCAACTAGCAACTGTCAGAAAAAACACATGTATTTTAGAAACACTTTAAGGCTTTCTGCCTTTGTCTTTACCTGTGAAAGATCTGGTTTTGCAAAGGCTTGTCTATCTTCCAATATGTGTCATTTAATGGGGTGATACTTTCAAGCTTCTGGAATCTGTTCCACAGATGGCAGGAGGAAAAGCACTAACCATTTCTTATCTTGCTACAGATTTCCTGGGTGACTCTAAACTGTACAATGCTCCGGCTGTTCCTACGTGCTTGTTTGGTTTGGGGTTTCTTTGTTTGTTTTTTGTGTGTGTGTGGTTTTTTTGGTTGGTTGGTTGGTTGGTTTTTTTTTTTTTTCTTTTTATTATGGGGAGTGGGGGTGGGGGTGTCGCTGTTATTTTTTCCTGAAGATCATCTCTGTGATGGCACCTCTTGCTGGAGAGCTGCAGTTCAGGCCTTTTGTGTAGCCTCATACTGCCCAGGAGAACTGTGACACCTCATGAGTCCTGCACTACAAACTCATGTTACATGCTGGCAAGAAGGTCTCATATTAACTTTCTCCCTCCTCCATCTGTACCACGACTCCAGCATGCAGGTCTGTACAAAGGCTCGTCCCTAACCAGCATTTATCTGTCCATGTTTTCAAGTGAGCAGGGGAAATCTGAACCAGGATGCAGATGCTTATAGTAACATTTATCCATCTAGAAATATATTCTATATACTGCCAGCACAATCATACCTTGATTGAGTGCACAACAGTTTGCAGAGGGACAGCAGCCAGGATGTGAGCTGCTGGACTTTGTTGGAGGTATCTGTGATGACACCTGTCCTGAAGAGACACAATAGAATGACAGACAGATGGTCTGCACTTGTGAAGCAGCATTTGTACAGAGACACAGGCAGGATAGTCTATGACATATGAGATGCCATGGTGTCTCAGGGAGAAACAGGGAGAAACAGAACCATTAATTCATCCTAGGATTTCTGACATCAAGTAAAACAGCACCTCACCTGGGAATGGGATGGCTGTTTGAATCATGAAAGATCTTTGTTGTCCTGACACACTTCAGCACAACAAATTATTGTAAAGACTATTTTGAATGCAGAGTCCATTCCCATTTTGCTTCTCTACACAGTTTTGCAGACTAATTGGTCAAATTTGTGGGGATGGGCTTCTGGTGGAGATGATGTGAGTGCAAATGTTTCATAGATGTACACACAGAATACTGACCATGCAGGTATCCTGCCATACACGAGCCACAGGGGTACCGAGCAAACATCTAAAGCAGGGAAATTCAACTTATGTCCCACAGCGACTTTGCTGGGTGAGTGTTGAAAATCACACCAGAAGAAGGTCCCCGGACTGGACTGTGAAAGCCAAAAGGAAACAAGGAGACCATACACTCGTCCATCCAAGCAGCTTGTGGTCATCATTATAGGTCTGTTTTTGCTCCAGCTCTGGTGATGAACCTACAGTCCTGTTCAGAGAGAACGCAGAGTTATTTGCTCCAGTGCTGGTACAGTCCTGTTGGCTGGCCAGACAGCAGGGCCAGCCCAGAAAGGGACACTTGAAGCCTGTGTGTACTGCTGAGTTTCAGAAGAGCCAAGCTGGGCAGGAGAGCAGCGGAATATGGCACGTGTGCCTGTCGCGCAGTTTCATGGATGGATCATGGATCAACTCAAATGCCTCTAGCACTCCAGCCCCACGCATATGCAACCTGTACAAAGAGTAGATGTCTTGACCTCCGGTTCCTCCCCAGTCACACTGCACTGTCACAGCACTCCTAACGCACCACAAGGCCAAAGCTTCTGCAGACAAGACATGTGGCTGCTAAGCTGACATTGCAGTATGACTAGCTTTGCATTTCCACGTACGGAATGGAGGTAATAACATTGCCAACCTGATTGAGCATTTTGGGTAAACATTGAACACTAACAATTGCAAGGACAGATCATTTCCTTAAATGAAGAGAGGAAGAGAGATTTACAATTTGTTATGCTAATCATAGAAAGTAAATAACAAAAGATTTTTCTTTTGTGAAATTAATTGTTCACCTTTTGTCAGTTTTGGCAGTACTTGGCTGCTTCCCTGGTTCCTAGGAAAATTATGAATACTCTGTGCATAAGTTGAGAAATATATTTTGTGCAAGATTTAGGCTCTGTCTTTCTTTAACAATTAAAAACAGACAAGGATTTGATTTGTGACATTTTAATTTCAAATTCTTTCGGTATTTTATGCATCATATACTCTATAATTCAGTATCAAGGAGTTTTATGAGGTAACCCTTAGAAAATGAGCAAGTTCCCATTCAACTGTCAGCACAGCCCCAAGTAAAACTCAGGACTAATTTTTGCATGTATTGGAATGTGCTACTAGAAAGAAAAGGTCAAATGTGCTCACAGGAAGGCAGCGCCAGTTTGAGTTTCTGGTTTGAACCTGTTTCTGCCTTGCAATAAGTGACACTTCTCTTTTAGTGAAAAAGTCAAAAGATTTTTTCAGTAATACTCATTGCTGGTGTCCCAGCAGGAAAACTAAATGCTCTGTTTCAAGTCTGTGGGTACAGTTGGGAATGTCCACTTACTTTTTGATACTTTTATCCTTTCTGCCTTTTCTCCATTTCTTTAGCAGCATCCCTCTTGCAAGAAGGAAGAAAAAAATCTGTCTGCTCCACATGGTCCTTCAGAGAAAGTCTTTGGCTTCTGAAAGGAAAACGCTTCCAACACCTTTCCTCTTAATACTTGAGTCTCTAGCCCAGTACAGATATTTTCTGCTCAAAGAAAAAAAATTACTTGCTAGAACTAGTGATTGTTCTCACAGGCTAATCAGACTTAACCTTCTCCCCATTATTAAGTTTCACAATAAATACATCTGAATTTGAAAGGCATAATTCACAATGAGAGACACAGTCACAGTTTGGAGACAGGCAATGTGAACAGCCACTACTCCCAAGCCTCAAGCTTGCTTTCTGAGGGCACTTCACCCTGAAACCCCAGAACACAAACAAATATGGAAAATACTTACTTTGTGGAATATTGAGACAAGTAACCACCTGTGATACAGGGACTTCCAGACAATAGAAAAACAGGAGGTGTGGGGAAATGAAGGAAAAATAGATTAGTTAAGACATCCTGAATATTACTGTTTTGTATTAGTAATGTTACACAGTCTCCTTAAAATAATCTCTGTGTGATTTATCAAGGACTACAAAAAAGTAGTACAGAAAATACCTACTACATTTAAATTGCTGTGATCACATGAAAAGGTTTCTCCTTAGAGAATTTCCCCAGCAGAGAAACTGAACTGAACAGGAAAGAAAATCTGATGTGGTAAACTAACACAAAGTGCTTTCTTGGATACCATAAGTACTGAATAGTCTATGCTACTGTTTAATAATGTTTCATTTGCAGTTCTAAGAAATGCCCAGGGTTGGGAAAAATGGCTTCAGTGATTCATTTAGACATGCTGGCATCTTGATAAACATCACTGAAAAGGCAGGCCCTATGGAGCTGGGTATTGCAAACCAGTTGCCTGGCTTCTGCAGCTATAATGTGACTCAAGATGACCTTGTCTCATTTTTAACAACAGCTAGAGCAAAAGATTGATGTTATATATACATCTATACACACACACATACATACATATGTTAAGGTGATTTTGGTTTTGTTTTGGTTACAAGAGAATTAAGATATTTAAATTTCTAATCAGAAGCTTAATCATTTACAGCCCACACTTATTTCCATTTTAAATCCTATGCAGTAGTTAAGAGGACACTAGTGAAATAGAAAGAATTAAAAAGGCACATCGTTCTCATGTGGTGACGAATACAAGCAGATCAGCACTGTGGAAAAGCTTGGAATATCTGCAGTATAAGGCAAGCCCTAGAAGGTCAAGAGTAAGAATACAATTTCCATAATTTCTGTCAATCGAGTATCCCATATCTTCCTCTGACTGGTATTAGTTTAAGTCTTGTCAGTGTCAAATGACATAGTAAGAGGATAATATCTCCTCTGGCAAAGGTTTGGCAAATAGACAGGCTCAGCTACCCTGAGGAAGCTGAACCACACTGTCATACCATCTGTTTTTATTTAAGAAAAAAACACTACCGTTCAGGCTTTCTGTATGGTACCTCTTCTGTGTGCGAGAAAGAATTTATCTTTGAAAGGAATGCAATTTTGCTATGAAAATCTAAGAATTTTTTTCCATCCAAGAATTTTCTGAGTAACGAAGGTCCAGCTGTTAGTCACAGCCTTGCATTAAGTATTTGCTGGCCAGTCACAGACAGAGAAGCTTCTTGAAAAGTCTGGTGTCTATGGAAGAGCTGTCCAGAGAAAAATCCTTTCCAGCAGAAGCCATGTTGACAGGTAGGAAAAAGGTAGTATAAACAACAATAAAGCAAAACACAAAGCTAAAAAAAAAAAAAAAAAAAAAGCTTTATAATAGTCATATCACTGCTAAGACCTAAGATGTAGTTCACTAAAATGAATGAAAGCCTGTTCATTGACGGATAAGTGGTTAAGAAATTAATCTGAAATACACTTCATGTCAAGATGCATCTTAGACTTACTATTTTCTTCAAGGATTTGGAAAAATATTTGATTTGAATAAACCCAGCAAAGATTTCCCTGCGAGGAATGAAAAACGTTTTATCTACATAAGCTTACAAAACTGAAAATGAAACAGAGGAAAAAAAGACAGACAAAAAAGAGAAGACTAAGAAGAATTTCTGAAATTTTGAACTTTCATAGATAGCCAGAAAAACTCTGCAGGTCAGAGCACTAAATGTTTCAAAACTTCCCATTTATCCTTTGGCAGCAGCACTAAGTCCTCACAGGGGGAACAATGCCAGTAATTTTCAAGATCTTTACTTTGAATCCCACATGGTCTATACATTAAGTAGAAAAACGAAAGTTGGCAAAAGTAGATGAAATTATCACAGTTCCAGATTTGTACTAGCTAAGCTGTCTAACTTGGGCATAGTAAAGAATACTCCATAGGGAAAAAAGTGCTGCACTTTTCATTCTTTCAGTTTCTTCAGCGGAAATGAGAAAGTGGCTGTTTTCTACTTAAACCCCACCTGAAATTTCCTGAAGCCTCAAACTAAAAAGCTAACTTGGAAGAATAAATACTCTTTTCAAGAGGCATGGAGAGGGCAACACTGCTTTCAAAAGCATTTATAAAATAGTGTTACTTGATGCTTATTAAGTGTGAGACAAAAAATATACATTGGTGTGTGTCCCTCGCCCCCCCAAAGTACATTTAAATTCCTTGGATTGTATCAGATTTTCTACTTCAAAAGTAATTTCTCTTTCTGCTTTTGTCTCTAAAATGCTCTCAAAAGGTACCAATGATAGTCAGTATGGATCAACTGGAGAATGTGATGTGATTCTAAGTTTATCCTATGGGGTATGTCTTAACATTCAACTCATAGGAAAAGAATGCTTCGTTTATACCACATCCAAATTTCTGAAGTAACATGGGACCTCTCAGGCTACTCCTGAAGTGTTTGTCCTTAAAACAATGTTACTGTATTTCATATACTTTGTCAACTGCAATTCTTTTGGAAAATAAAACAAAACAAAACAACAACTTCACGGGAATTCTTAAATATCTCAATGATATTTTTATTATTCATTTAAACAGACTTGTACATCACACAGAGCTTAAGAGCATGATTATAAAAACCAGTCACTATCCCCTTTTATTTTTTTTAGATCACAGAAGAGTTTAAGAGCTGAGTAATTTACACAGAGGTGATAGCACAGATTCTCTGAGGTCTTAACAATAATAAGTATCTCATGAATCTAATTCTCAAAGTAGATAATCACAAATGTAACTAGGCACAGAAGCCCTATTAAGGTATCCTCATTTATCTTTCCAGAAGTCCTTTCTTATCACATTACTTGATACCCTCATGTGTACAGTTCTGAGTTGCCCAGTCTTCTCAGCCCACTCTGTACTTTCCACAACACACAGGGCAACTGCAGAGACCCTTTTTTCCAAAACAATGTCAGACCCTCAGGGAAAGTCTATCAGATTGTGTAAGTATCTTCTCAACACCTATGTGTAAACAGAAGTCATCAGATCTTCAGTAAAGGCAGTTTTTCCTTCAGAATAATAATGAACAGCTTTTGTGAGAAATGTAAAGAGCCAATATGCTCAATACAATACCATCGTGTAATTCCTTCAGAGATTAAATTACAACATTAATGCTTCCTACAACAGTATTCATATATAGTTAATTGGCTCAATGAATAGGAAATTACATGATTTATTGCAAAGAGTAGATTTCTGACAAACAGGTATTCAGAAGTCCAGTTTGTTATTATTTTATTTAGACAAAACAAGAGTTTAATGTTTTCATGCAACATTTGCACTTAAATAATCATAACTAACAGCAGAAGTAGTTAAGGAATGCACTAATTATAGATCTTAGTGAATATACAAAAAACCTCAGCATTATAGGTTATACAAAGTAAAGAACATCTTAAATACTTCCCCAAAATACTGCAGCAGCCGAGACACAGTGATATGCCTTACAAGGGCATAGGAATGTAATTTAGAAATCACACGGGAACTACCCATTTCCTTTAAATTTCACAAACAAGACAAAAGCAACATTCAACTCCACACACTGATTTTTTCAAGTTATGTCTATACAGTACCTTGAGTTTTATCCAAATAGTAAAAGTACAATATGTCGTTTATTTAGTAAACAATTATGCAGTAAATCTCTATTACATTTCTTCCTTGGTTTTACCTGAAGTAGCCATGTTATTTAAAAGAGGGCAGGTTTGGCACTTTTATACTGATGTCACCAATATTAATATTTCTTGGGATCTCTGGCAGATTCATATTCTTTACAGCTGAAACAGCCCGGGCTGGAGCTCCTGCTAAACCAGCCTGTGTATAAAGTGAGGGAAAAATGCAAGTGAGACAAATTGGTCACAAGTAGTTTCACTAGCAGTATACACAGACAACTAACTTTTCAAGTATTTCAGTGGTTACACAATTAGAAAGACCAGATGGTAATTGTGTTTGGGATGAAATGGGTTACTTGGAAATATTAAACCAGAAAGAGAAAACAGTTCACACATTCCTTTTTATATGGCAAAACACATAATGTCAACTTGATGAAAAAGTATACAGGGAGGAACAGGAGGCTTCTCCAAGTATGTGTAATGTGTAGGTTATAGAACACAGAATGTAGAGGTATTTGAAGTCCAATGTGTTGTCTTTGTCTCTTACCTATTCTGAAAGTTCACATGGTTCACAGTTCACTAACAGTGGTCACAGGTTCAGAACATGTAACCTCAGAGTAACAAGCTACTGAATGTCAGTTGTACCATATTACTAATCTAAATGAATATATACATGTATGTGTATATGAAAGGTACTTCAAGGTGGCTTAGCTGAAACTGAAAAGGATAAACACCTTACATTTGTGGGTGATAATGAGCACGCAGACAGATCATTCCTATAGACTAATTGGAATAATCTACTGTCCCACAGTATCTAATTATATGCTAACATATCTGCACCTTCAGGCACACTACAACAACATATAATAATCTGGTTATGCCAAATTAAATGTTGAAGGACCTATTTTCTATTAAAGACCTCTACAGCATGTAGTCTCTCTTCACTTAAAGCCAGAGGCTTTCTGTGTAAATATGCAAGTTCTACAATACCGAACAATGTTCATTGCCGACTTCCATCTAGTTCTACCTTTTAGATAAAATAACTGCCAAGTTTACACACTAGAGTATATCACTGAAATGTGAACAAAGATTATTTACAGCTCAGAGGCCTGAAGACATGCAAAACAAGATCTTTCCTTATTACTTCTGAAGAACACCTCTTCAAAACCTTTCCATTTTAAGGAATATTAGAAAAATGCCATTAATTTAGTTACTGTATTTGATACTGTGTAGAAGAGGTACTATTCATTTTAAGTATGGAAATGTTTCTCCTACAAGTTCAGATTTTCTGTGGGTATTTAGAATTAGTTGAGTGGTTTTCAATCAGGTTTGCCACAAAAGTAAAAATAATTTTGTTCTTGCTGGGAAAAAAATCTTTGAAGATTTTAAAAACAGAGTTCTTATTTGCATAAAAATACATTATATTTCAAATTCTGTGAATATGTTAAAAAGTTAACTTTTTATTTTGATGTTGTCAAAGTAGAATTAAAAATATTCAAAAAGAAAGAAAAGCACAAAGTGATTTTCAGAACGACTACAGTTTTAGAGTGTGGCATCTTGCAGGCCCAGTAAGATGGAAAAATCCACACAAAACAAAGCAACATGCTAAGCACTGGTTAAACAAAAGATTAAACCTGTAGAAATTGAAGGACTTTCACTACAAGTGTCAAGGACTGAATAAACCAGTGCATTTGTAGATAAAATAATTCTGAGCAAGAAATACAACAAAACAAAAGAAGAAAAACTCCTGGAAAAGTTAGCATCATATCTGTTAATTAAATAGTATTGGTAGGTGACTATTGTTCAAAGTATAACCTTTTCAGATTCCTGATTTTCACCGAAATTCACTGCAATTACAGGTATCATTACTGAGGAGTACACTGGACTTCCATGGTGTCCACCTGCACTACTGCAGAGAAGGACACAAACACCCCATATACTCCTCAGATAACAACTCTACTTACTGAAGCATGTTAGAAAAAAAAAAAGAAAAAAAAAATTCTTCCTTTTACTACTCTCCTGTAAGAAATAAATATAAGATTTCCATGGCATAAGATTTCCTCTTAAAATCCTACCTACTGTTCTCCTTCTCCCTTCAAAAACATAACCCATAATGAAAACAAAACCAATTAAAGCTTCTCATTTTGAACTAATCCTAAAACATCATAAATCCCTAGATTCTAGTCACAGAAGGATTCCCAGTACCAGGAACAGAGACCAGAAAGCCATGAGTCATACATCACAACACTCCCCCTGCCAGACACTCACACATGAGACATGCCGAAGTTGGGAGAGGCATGTGGGGTGGAGGAGAAAGCTCAGGAAATCTTAAATCTCTAATGCCACCAAGTAATTTGCTCTCACTTTGGCTCAAACATAATCCAAATTAACAGTTCTCAAAAGTGCAGACTAAATAAAACTCAAAAAGTGCAAAAAGCTATTTTCAAAGCCTCTTTTCCTTGGTTTCCCTTACTATCACCAAGACTGTCTGGTCATTCACTTCAGAGGCTGTTTCAATTGCAATACCTTCATGAAGGGAAAAATCTGGACCTAAGATTAGTAGTATTAAAAAATGCAAGTATCCTAAATTTACATTCCTGAATCTGCAATATCTTAAAGTAGCAGCATTAGACACTGCAATTTGGTGCTATTTATTAAAAAACAGTGCAGAAGACATGAAGCTGCTCAACACTGTCCTTTTATATTTGATAACTTGGAAACACTAATTTGAAATCAAGAGGTAACTACCAGTGAAGTTTCATCACATGAAGCAGTAAATGCATTTCCATTTTATTTGGTTCTAGCCTTTAAATTTTTTATTAGGTAACTGGAGAAAAAATTCTTTAAGCAAAAATGAAAGTGGGGCAATGTAAACTGTTTTCCATAGAGAAGATGAAAATACTAATAAAGTAGTAACAAAAGCAATGAATTATACAATTTGTAACTGAAACAATGGGAAACCAGAAGAATATCGTTAAGTGATAGACGTGGTCCACACAAACAGGCATGGCTGGCAATTTGAAAGAGAGATGCCTTCTAGGTGACTAGGATGGAGATTCCTTACCCTAATTTAATGGAAGTTAATTATTCTTAATGGACAAATAAAAGTTTTAGTATAACTGGTCATTATTTTTACCTACCTGCAGCTATCCTCTTTACACAGACTTACAGTCCCTGCCTCCCGCCCCAATGGCAAGGATACAATGGAGACACAATTGAGAATTATTTAAAACACCACAGTTGACATGACCATTGCCCTTCCACCCCCTTATGCAGTCACGACTTCCAACAGTCACATTTCACGAGGACCGTTCTGGATCAGGATCAGCGAAGATCCCTGACAAAAGTACTGTGAATTTCAGGTATCTTTTTTTTTTTTTCCCCCCAGTCAGATTGTCTTTCACTATCATTTGCTGGAGTAGAAATTTTTAAACTATTACATTCTCTTCTCCTATAATTCTCTGTATTAAGTGTATTTGTAATTTAATGTATACATAATATGCATATCAGAATGGTATTTATCAGAATTAATGTCAACCCTATCAAGCACAAGACAGTCATATAGTATTTCTAAGACAGAACAAACAGCCCGTAAAAATATCGAATAGATAAAATGACTGAAAAGTACTTAAACTCCCAAACTGTATAACTAATATATTATTTCAAATGCTATTGTATCTGAATGTCTTAGCATTCCTTTTTAGCATGTTGAAGAAGCAACCAGTATGCAGTTCTTCCATTTACTTATAATTTCTTTTACAGAAAGTGAACCGTATTTACACACATGAATGTACTAAAAGAAGTACTTCCAGCCCAATGTGATTTAAGGAGTTTTACTTAGGTACCTGATTTAAAGAGCCAGCACCGTAACAGTGAACTGGACAAGTTTCAACTGCCTTTTTTATCAAATAATTTGCAGGTAAGTTGGTGAAGTGCAAAGAAAAAAACTGTTTCACTTGGGGAAACAAAACAAAACCCAAAACAAACAAAAAAAAATCCCACCACAACAACATCCATGTAGCAAGTTTTAAACATGCAATGAATGGTGAATAGTCTGTCACAGCAAGCAAATGACTTAAGCAAGTGAAATGAAACTTCTAATGACATATTAATGAAATTTTGGAAATACAGTATGAATTGCATACAGGTGGTATTAGAATAAGCCAATACAATTTTTTTGCCACAGCTGCTTTGTATTCTCCATTTCATTTGTTATTGAAGGTTGTACTTTTATGTTGAAATGCTGTATGTTAAAATTTTAGGTTCAGTTACTGCAAAAAACGCTTCTAAACATGCTCATATACCTTTAGAGTGAAAGAGCAATGGCATATATGCAAAACAATAATGCTATTTAAAAAACTCAAATAGACACATTTAACAATAGAACTTTTATTCTGCTGGTTCTAGTCTATCAAGTGAGAAATGTGAGCTGTTTTTACTTTACTTGGGTCATTATTTATCACTACAGAAATTAATTTCCTTCATTCTTATCATCACCCTTTCTCATAATGCCCCACTGATAACTTTACATGAAAGTGATCCCAGAAACATTATTGTACTCTTTAAAAAGAAATTCAGATCATTTGGAGAAAGTATTGCACATCACAAATGTAGTTAATATGCATACACAAATAGAAAAAAAAAATTCAAACTGTCATCCCAAACAACTCTACACAGAGCTAGCTATCGCTAAAATAAACATATAAAAATATACAGGCTACTGGAAAACAAAATAATGAAGGCTAACACTTTGCAAAATAAGCCACCCTTTTCCAGATATTTCAGAGGTACTAGGACCTTTCTGCTGCTGATGTTTCATACCAACGCTTCTTTCCAGAACAAGTATGACTTCAAAGCAGCAGGGTTATGAAATCATGAAAGGATGCAATACATAATACAAAGGAATGATCATGTCCCCTACTTATGAAGTTAAATAAATGAACATAATTAGAGAAAAAACAAAATGAAGTCTGCAAGTATATCAAAATGAGGCCAAACAGATAAGAAGACTTAAGACATACTCTTGGAAATTTTAAGCACTTGAATCACAAAGAGAGTAATGGATGGGAATGATTAATTATTTGTTTCTTTGTTTTTAATTGCCAGACCCAAAAATAAAAACAGAATATGTGTGAGCAGAATAGAGAAAAAGAAAAGTAGCTTTGCACAAATAAAAACAAAACAAACCTGAAATCAAGCTCCCTAGTGTTATGATGAAATACACATTATATGTTAAAAGTACTGACATATTAGGCAGAGGAAGGTCATTTGCTTGTTTTTCTTCACGTGCTATAGCATACTTCAAATTTAGGTAAAATGTTTCATACTACCCAAAAATATTTCTTTTGCTAATGCTTTACAACTTAGTGCTACTAAATCCAATTACGGAATTATCTTTGTTAAATCTTAAAGTTATTACATTACCTTATCCTAGAAAGATCATATAAAAGTAAAGAGGAAATCTATTAATAAGTTAAACAAACTTCATCTGCTTAAGATTCCAGCTATTTAAAATACCTGCAGTTTGAATACACAGATACTTACAATGAGTGGAAATGAATTTTGAAGTACTGCTACTAACATCGACTAACATTGCAACTGTTGAGCTGAATTAAATGTTTCAAACAGCAAATGACAGCAGACAATGACCATAAGCTGAACTTCAAACATAAATTTTCCTCCTCCTTTTTCAGTTCCTTGTTAATATTCACATTCAGTGACAGCAGTTACCAAGATTTCTTAAAGCAAAATCAGTGATTCAGATTGCAAGGGCAGCAAATGTACATTTGAAGCTGCGTACATGCTGACAGCCCTTCTCATTTTATGTTTGATATACTTAAGGTTCAAAGATCAACTCTGGTATTTCTGCATAATTAACACAAATTCCACTGATAATTTTATTCTGTATGTAGAAAACTATTTGAGTTGCTTGGTTTGTTGATTTTGGTGTTGTGGGCTTGTTTGTTTAAGTTACATTCACCTGAAACTTATTCTGAGACTTGTCTTTGTAAGCAGGTAAAAGTTCAGTGTTTTCACTTGGAAATACTAAAAGGTGATGCTGTAGAGTTCATATTACCTATCTTAGATTATGAGGTACAAAACTCTCCCAATAGGGAACCTATTTCTGTTACATCATCACATCATATTTTGTTATCTGTGTGTTCAATTTTTATTCATATTAGTTTTACAGTTTTTTTGCTAATATTCATATAAGTTTCTTAAACAATGTTAGAAAGAAAAGTTAAATTCTAAAATGCAGGAAGAGAAATAAAATAAAATATATGATGTCAATGGAATGCTAGTAAAATACACTATAGCCAATAAAAAGATGAGGGAATTACAAGAAGAAACTAGCACAAAAAGTAGGCTACAAGGACTAGTATGGGTATTTTTACACATAATTTTTGAGTCTGGCCTACATAATTTATTGCCTTTGACATCATTTTGCTTTCCCTTTTTGTTAAAAGTACATTTTTTTCTAAAAGTCAGCAATACCTTTGTCTACCTGTCCTGTCTGGGAGACTGAAAGATAAAGGTCTGTAAGAGAGAAGAATGGAAAGAGCTAGAAAAGATCAGGAGGTTCGGAAAAAATGAGGTCCAACTTAAAAGTCTAAATCACACACAGTTGAACACTCCAAATAGAGAAGAGGTAGCCCAAGTTCACCTATGAAACTTCAGGAGGCTCTGGATAAAATCCCAATGATCCCTCTCCCAAAAATTCCCTCCCTTAATTACAATGATCCTTTGGCTTTAGGAGGATTGACCACAAATCCATTCACAGATAAACACTAAACTGAAAGGTAGGGAAATGCATTTAAAACAACATTTCTCAGGGTAGAAATAAAATTTCCTTTGTAGCCCATCCAAGCAATGTAAGAGCTGAATCAGAAATCAAAGCTAGGGACTCCCGCATAGTGGTTTAAGTAATTAATCTTTGTTGAAAGCATTAACAAATTCTTTTACTTGATAGCTTTGCTCAAGTATTTGTGAATTTAAAAAATGCATTTGACCTTCTACACTGAATTCTAACTGAAAGCCTGTTTAGAAACCTAATACATAACTAAACAAATACGTGATGTCAAATGGTTAAACATTCTAAACTAAGGGAAGCCAGGTGGGCACAATACAAAATTTACAACATTTCTGCAAATGTAGCTTATTACAACTTTATAAGCTTCATCATTTCAGCTACTAAAGACAATTTTAAGCAGCTATTTTAAGGATGCAAAAACTATGACGTAATCTAACAAGGCAAACAAACAGACTAAAGCAAGAGTGCTGTGGCATAAGTGGCAGTCTACAATAACACAATACAATATATAATTTCTAAATATAGAACATAAAAGTTCTAAATTTTTTCCTTTTTTTTTTTAATTAAAGAAAACTAAGAAGATCCACTAGTTTTGATTTCTTAGTGACCAGCATTCAAAAATATTATCAACTGGTTTGGAATTACATGAACTGGATTTGCTCGTATCTTGAAAATACATGTTCAGGAAAGATATGTTCAAAGATTTACAATCTTGATCAAAAAGACAAAGGGAAAACAAACTTCAGGAAACTTCTATGGATATACATGAAACAAACGATTAATGATCTGAGGAAATCGTTACCAGATATTACGAAGTATCTAAACATTACAGTAACTGTTAAATTTGAAAAGAAACAGTCACTGAAGTAACAAAAAAAAAATGCATTTGTGGTGAGCAGATTGTGAAATGTTCTACTCCATCCCAGCGACCAAGTGTTTTAATTTATCACTGCTACTTCTTTACCTTCTATAATTCATTGCTGAATGTAAAGGAACAAGTTGCTATTTGCCTTACCAAAAACACATAGAGCTCAGAGCATGTGTTTCTCCTACCACCTATTTTTATACTAGAAGCATCTTAAAAGAAAGAATGACTGACTGATGAAAAATGGAAAACAGCAAGTATTGCAGCTGGCTGCACTGAAACAATGAGTTTCAGATGACTAGTCAGAGACTGGTCTACCACTGATTTGGCAGCAGAATACACATAATTAAAAATAAATACTTTAATGAAGTATTTTTAGGTAAAACGGATATGCACATAACACAGCTGACCAGCTGTGTAAGTTCAGCTTTTGCGACACTATGTTACTCTTCCATCAAATAAAGAAAAAATATGTATCTAGAATTATTCAAATATAGTAAAAAAACTTATGAGAATAATTCCAAATATTCATCTCTGTGACCAATTGTTCATTTTGAGTTTGAGAAAAATATTAACATTAACATTTTAGACACCTTCATAATCTACAATACAATCCTTTTGGATGTATATTGCTATGCACTGTATCATATAATACCTAGCTTTTTCCTGTTTTTCATAGTGCTGTCCTGTTGTTGGATAGAGTTTGGAAGTTGTGCAAAACAGACAATTAAATGTATTAAAAGACTTGAGGTTGTGCAGTCTGTGTGAAATTGCAGCATTAGCAGAATAGTATGAATTCTACAAAAAAAGGTGAAGAATTTATTTTTCTCTTTGTTGCAGTTTAAACTAGGAGGTTCTCTGGGTCTTCTAAAATGTCATTTGCCTCATATTTATGCCACCTGCAATATTTCAATCTACTCAGCTGACTTCAACTTTAGAAACAGTCTCCAACTCAAGCAAAGGTTTGTTTAGAAGTTCTAATATTACACTTCAAAAATCAGATTATGTGTTCTTCTGTGGAATGACTCTCATCAACAAGAATAAATCACAGACTTAGCTAAGATGTACTAGTAGTATTTTGGCTTACAAGGCGTGTCTGGTGATGTTAAAAGAACAACAATAGCCTGTGTCATAGTTGAAGTAATTCTAAAATCCTTTCCTATCCTAAGTTTCTTTCCTAAATACAAATTCAACAATTGTTGAAGTGAAAAAGGATTCCTACAACTTATGTGAGTATCCCTCAGACTGTTACAGGCATACACAGAATACCATTTCTCACTGTAATCTGTTTAATTGAAGACCCAGTGTTCAGATTACCAAAATGGCAGAATTCAATTTTACTTTAAAGGGTCTAAAACTGGGCTTTAAAGTCTATCTACTCCATTTCAGGCCAATTTATCATTTTGTGTTGCAGTACTATTGTGACACTAAACATGTGGCGATTTATTTCAGGTGCTAGAAACATACTAGCAGACAGGAATAGGTAGTCTTTGTATACACACTTTGGTTCTTTACCTGATTTCACTTAAGTGTTACGGTCACTAGTCCAGCATAACAAATACACTGGAAATAAGATGCTTTCTGCAAGAGAAACTTAGAGAACTACAGATGTATCTCAATAGCAATGGTGCACAATGCTATTAAACACAAATAACAAAAACTAATCAGTAGCAACTCTAATCAATTATTATTTCCGATGAAAAGTACAACATCCTAGCCTAATGATACATTGTCAATTTTTAGCATTATAAGCAAGCAGTTACATATACTTTGCTACTGAAGGGCAAAAAGTATTATATAGCATGCATTAACTACAACCAGAACTACAACTGTACAACTACTACAATTTTCGGTTCCAAAACTACAGAGTGCATCACTCTTACCTCAGATTTCTCCAGTTTATTTTGAGCATCAATCTGAGTGACAATTTCATTCATGTTCGTCTCCAAAACCATTCCACCCATGACCATTTCAGCCAAGATATTATGGACCTAAAAAAGACCAAAGGAAGATTTAAAAACGCAAAATGTCCTACACACATGTGGACAGATGAGATCTAGATTCGTAAATACAGGAATACATATATTCTGTAAGTCATTTAATTGTTAGCTATTTATTTAAAACCATTTGGGAACAAAGTTCATAACTTAATGTTTGTTAATTCAGTATCTAGTTCTGTTACAAACTCATCAGAGACACCACTTTGCTTATCAATGCTAGAAGAAACTTCCACATTCATAGTTCTTTCAGTACTGGTTTTCTGCCCACAGACTATGGACAGGAGTTCTAAGCTGCATCAATAGTGGTAATACCTGTTGGGAGCAAGTTCTACAACATTAAACAAAATGCTCACAAACAGATGTGTAAAAATGACTTCAGTGTAGAACTATGATATTCACCCACTAAGGGTACCAGGACAAAGCTTAGAAATAGAATTAACATACCTTACCCACAGCCAAGCTACACCATAAAAAGCAGTTCTTCAGCATCTAGGACTAAGATTGAGAGCTAGGACTCAAACAGAAGGACTATATAAGCCATTTGGGGACATTAATTAAATGGGTATGTCTAAACACCCCTCTTCCCTGCAACCCCAGTTTGGGGACGGAGCTCTGTTTCACATACCTCTATTTCACAGTCTGTATTAGTATTTATCGAGAGACTATTTCCTTGAAAAAAACCCCACATGCTTCCACATACTTTCTAGTAAAAATCCAAAGTTAATATGTAACGTATAATATTTTAATCCCATTACAATTCTGAAGACAAGGAACACTTTATTGCTTTTCTGAAATAAACACATGGTACAATCTGATACTTCAAAGCATAGTTCTACTACTATTTTGGATATTCTTGCAATTTCCTGGTGGATTAAGGATAGAAGTAAATCTCTAAATCAAACATTTCTAAAGATGAGTTGCAAGTAGTATATAAAAAACACAGCACTTTCCATTTTTGTGTCATATCTCAAAAACAAAACTGAAGAGTTGTTTCCCTGATAAATCATTAGTGTATTTCAGTAGAAACTTTAAAAAATGAACAAATATTATAATAGACATCAAAATGGCATGTTTTTTTTCCTTAAAAAAAAAGTTAACAAAAACCACTAACAGCATTTAGAAGACAACGTATCTCTACCACCGGTAATGGTCATAAAGATTGACACTTTGAAGAGGTCTGGCTAAAGATGTTATAGAATCAGGGTCTAAGTCAACACAATATTAAGTTGGGTAATTCTTTGGGAAGGAGATGGCACAACAGATGTGTTTTAGAAGTGGACAGATTTGCAGGTTTAATCACAATCACACTCCCTTCCAAGATCAGCAATGTTTTTAACTTTCTGGACAGGTTGTCTACTCCACAACTTATAAGGCATGTGGGATACAGAATATTGAAAGAGTAGCTATCCTTAATACAATACACATAGCCACCAAAAATAAAACATAAAAAATACAAAGGTCTTTATAATATAGGATATATATGACAATTTTGGTTATATTTTGTCATTAATTTACTAAGCAGCTATTTTTCAAATGTTATGAAATGTAGGGTTTTTTTTCCTTTTCCAATTTCTGAATGGGCACTACAGAATGACTTATAGAAGGACTAATACATAAAACATTTCTCCCCACGCAAGTGGAAAACTTTCTGCTTAGTCTTATCTGAATGTTTACACTAAAGTGGTTCTTTTCCATCTCTCAATAAAAATATAGCATAACAGTGCAAATACCATCACTTGCTACTGCAGACTATACATCTGGATTTTATTTTCTTTTAAAAAATGCACCTGGCTTCAAAACAACAATCGCAGTCATCACCTCCAGATTTTAGGGGAGTATTTCTCATTTTGCTCTTTCTGTCAGAGCTGGCGATGTCCAGTAAGAAATTTCAATTTTAACTGTAGCCTCAACTAATAGCTTCAAAATTCAGAAACTGTTACTTTAAAGTCAAAATTATACTTCCATTGTTGAAGAATACACATTAATTTGTGGAAGATACCTGAAACTGCATTGACAAGTACACAAGAGACTAAATTCCAGCTTACATCCTGGAGAACAAGAAGAATTTAATTCAATTTCCTTTTAACAGTCTTCAAAACTTCAGTAAGTTCTAGAACTTGGTGTTCTATATATATTTCTGACTGAAGAGGCAAGAAATCACATCTCAGTAAGTTTTTGCTCATTTCACTCTTATTCAGCAGAAAACTTCACAGAACAAGCTGGTATTTATCTTTATAGATCATTCATTTGTGTTATAAAATACGACAAAAGATAATAAGTGATGTTTTTATTAAAAAAAAAGGGGGGGAAAAAAAAGACACCTCTTTTCTTAGGTAATCTCTTTCTAACAGCTTACTGATACGAAATACTGAGATATTAAAGCTCTAGGATATCAGGCTGAACTCTATATGAAACCTACACCAAAAAGACTGAAGAGATTGTGCATTTGATTAGGTTTTCGCAAGTGGTGTTGTTTCTCTGAAATAGATTACAAGGTGCATTTAAAAATAAATGTAATTAAATTATGCCAGTTTTGGTAGTTACTTTTCCCCCTAATAGGTACAGGTAAATAACTACAGTCCTGTCAACACCACTCATAACAGAGATCATGTTTTCCTCTAGAGTGCTACTCACTACTTCTCAGGTGTAGTAAATGCTTTAAAGAATAACTGTGGAAGCATCACAGGCTATGTGTCCAAATAAATCTCCAAATGTTTTAGAAAACAGTATCATTAATATTGTCTATCATCACTTGGATTGAAAGAGGTACTAGACATTACTGAACATATTACTTGATGACATACACCTTCAACTATGAATTCGCAGCACATGCAGCAGCACGTTTGCGTATGGTTTTAAAATACTGAAAGCATGAACAAAAAGACTGTGGACTGGATTTGGTGTGTGTGTGTGTGGGGTGTTGGTTGGTTGGTTCAGGTTTGGGTTTTTTTTCCAACCTGGTAGAAAATGCAGAGATATTGCTTAATAGGTGCCAGTAACAGATCCAGTTGGTAACATCACTTTAAAAAGGCGGTGGTGCAAGGTCTCTACAATGTGCACATTATATACAACAGCTCAGGGAACAACTCTATGACACGACCTATCTGATGCATCTTGTATAATATGAAGACAGACATAAAATCAAGAAGTTGCCAAGCTTGAGTAGAACTAGGTCGCATGGCCTCAAGAAATTCCTTCCAGTGTAAATTATTTTACAGTTCTAAGAATAAAGAACTTGAACTGTTTTAATATTTTATAAATTAAAATGAAAAAAAAAGGCTTCTTGAGCACAGAGACCACTGATAATAAAAGTAAGGTTGTAGCGCAACCACAGCAGCAAAACAAGGCAACCACTGCATGACACTGAGAGAAAGAACCCAGTTTACAGGTTCAAAGAATGCATCTGACCAAGGCATCAGTTCCCCTTGGTATAAACTCTGAAGGAAGTCTGAAACATGCCAGAAAGCTACAGATTAAGAAGCAACTGACAAAGGAGCACTGTCTGCAGATAAAAAAGCAGAAGGCAAACTTCGTTTGTTGGCCAGCTCTAGCACTGATGCCATAACAGTATACTTGTACAATTGGTCTTAATATCTGGCCTTTGGAAGTTATTGCCATTATCCTTATTATGATGGATGCAGGGAAGAAGTGGAATGAATACAGTTCTAAATACAGCTTCCTCACCTAAAAAAAAGCTCATAATTGAGATTGTATATGCAGATTTACAAATATGAGAATAAGTTTTACAGACAGAAAGAACAATGGGATTATATAATATAATATCATATCATATTATATCATATCATATCATATTATATCATATCATATCATATTATCTAAAGCACACTAGTCCACAGAAGAAGTCTTAGTATTCTACATCAAAACATCAAGAAAATACCTTCCTTAATATTTTTAGTCATAAAGAAACTATTTTATTACTGTTGGTGTTTTAAAAGATTGCTTTATTATCATCTTGCTCACAGAAAGTCCTCTAGTTAGTACACAGTACAAACTAAAACATCATGAATTACTGCTGAACACTTGTTTCAGTGTTTCATGTTCAGTGTTTCGCCTTACAGAAGATGTACATCATAACATTTACCTTTCTGACATGAAAATTGCTTTAAAAACATTAAGGTTAAGATTTCTATTTATGCTCAAACATGCTCAAAACTTATATTAAGTCAGAGGCAAAATCCAACTAGTTCGTTATCTGGTTTCAAAAATTCACCAGTTGACATCTAAAAAAATGCAAGAAATTTTAAGAGTGGTATTTATCTTGACATTAATTCTCTACTTCCAAATATCTCCAACTTAAGGATTCATGAAACACAGATTGTTTACTGTGTTTTCTGTGTCTTGCTATATTATTGTATTTCATAGCCTCTGTCACATTTTCCTTTGATTAATATGTCTAATCACTTTTGAACCCATTTAGAATATTCTTGGCATCCTATGATAAAATGGGACAATGCCATTCCATAACTTAATTATCAATCATAAAAAATACAATTTCTTTGTTTAAAACTTACCTCCTGAAATTTTGTCTGATACACTACTGCTCTTTAGTTGTGAGACACACCGTTGTCAATTTTCTTAAGTTCATTCAAAACTTTATATACCTCTTAATCTCTGCCTCCAGTATCTTGAATATTCAACTACTTTTTCCAGGCAAGCTGTTCTGTCCCTTGGATAATGTTTCTTACCTTTCCTCTGTATTTTCTTCCTTCTTTTAGTAAGCAAAATGCAAGTCTAATATACAGGATTTTAAAATATTGATAAACCATGGATTAACACAATGGCTTAAAAGATTTTATTTTGGACAACTTTTTTTATGATTTTCTAAGAAACAAAATACAATTAATTTTACTTGTTAATCTGTAATGAAAGGAAATGATGACTATGACCAGTAATATTATGTAAATATTGTAATCCTTTTACTCCTTTCTCTTACATAAACTGCAAGAATAAAACAGTGCTAGCAAATATTTGCCCAGATATGAGCAACAGCAAGACATAAGTTTTTAATATTAACTATTTTTCTTTTTTCTTTGCAAACACATATTAACAAATGAACAAATATGCATTATCTTATCTACTTTTCAAATTAATAATTTCACTAATTATTTTCCTAAAGAAACAAAAAAAATTGCTGAATTAAAAAAGCATTAAGTTGCAATGAAATGCAAAATACACTTCAATAGTTTATTCAAAATAGTATTTAAGACTGAAGGCACAGGAAATATACCTCTCACATTTATATTCTAAAATGCATCAGACTGTTGAGAACATCAACTTTTCAAAACCTGAAATTGCGATTTTGCAGTAATAATTTTGAGGTGTTTTTACAAAAATCAAGCATGCTTCTTATGCCTGCTCCATGTGCTAAAAGTATGAATGCGTGCTTTAACAAATGTGAAGGAATGAATCAAGAAAAAACTCACACAAAAATCTTGCAAACACAGTTTTTCTTATCTTCAAGCTGCAACCCGATTCTGAAGGGTTCACTGTTCCAGCCAGATAATAAACTCTTGGAAGAAATAAAGACTCTCCCATTTCAACAGATGGCAAAAACTTATGGAAAAATAAAAGTATTTCCTTACATCAGTTACTGAATGTATTCTACTATTTTAGTTGTAATAGATGCTTATGAAGTTTTCTGTGACCGCTTTTCCATCACAAAGTTCTGTACTCCTGGACCGTGTAGGAATCAGCATAGGACTGAAATAAACCTTCTCCATCTCGGGAAAATGTAGTAAGTTTGGTTTGTTCTAATACAGCTGATCTGTAAAAGAGAAGCCCAGTTCTCTCCTGCATGAACTACACTCCTTGACACCACAAGTCCTCGTTCTCACTTACATTCCATTCTCCAAATGTATTTCTAGTACTATAACAATATTCTTCTTGAACAAGTATGTATCTTGGCTTCAGGTTACTACAAGCCATCACTGGGTCTTGTATTATGTCTGCCTGATGACGGTAATGTTTCCATGTAGAAATTCCACATAAAATGCTACTAAAGAGGCAAAAGCTCTTGAGATGGCACAGTTTAACTCTTCTACATGCTACGTAATTTCTTACAAGAAAGGCTTTTTTTTTTTTTTTTTAGGTAGTTGTAGCAACAGTATTGGAAGAAAGTTACCTTCCACAACTCCATTGAGAACTGAAGACACAGATAAACTCTCACACAAATCGGTCAATCTCCACTTTTCTCAACACCAGGCCACTCAAAATACAAATATTTGAAATGTTCCACTCCAAACAGCTCCCACATGTAAGTATCCACTATAACTAAGATTGTGTCTAGAAGAAATATCCAGCAGGAGTTGCTGCTTTTCCCTAGTGAACACTTGGAATCTATTCACAAGCCAGGCTGCAAATATCTGATAAGTAAATGTGTTGCAACTCAGAAGACTTAATCCATTTTGCTTCTTGACAAGGTGATCTTATCAGCAGTTTGAAGATAATTTAATTCTGTAATTTCATTCTCACAGATACACCTTCCTGGGTTTTGTTTGTTTGTTTTGTTTTTCTTACGGATCTACAAGAATGCTAATGAATTTGACCTGCACTGAATCAAAATTTTTGATCCTATGTTATAAAGTCTTACAAACCAATTACATTGGAGAAAAAAAAAAAAACAACGAAGACATCAGATTAGTCACAATTGCACAATTAATACTATTGCACTGCTGATAGTAGCCTTGTACTACTGCAGAAGTTAAGCTTTCTATACTGTAGCCTGCTGTTGGCTTATGTTCAAGTTAAAAAGCACTGCACTGGCTAATGACATGTTCAAAAATTTTTTAACTCAAAGGGTTTCACTGATCTTTTATTTTGGAAATGGGTCACTTTTGCTAAAATACCTAATTAGTATTTAGGGTTCACATTTTCCTCGGGGTTTGAAGATTCTAGTCTAAACGTTTAAAGGGATTCTCATACAGTTCTTTACTAAATCAAATTAAACACTTAAATTTTAGCTTCTGTTTGACAATTTTAAAGAAGAAAATACCATCTCATACCTGGTAAAAAGTAAAATATTCTTCAAAAAAATCACTGCTTTGAAGCACCTAAGTTCTCTACAATTTATTAGAAAGATGTTTCTCATACGAAGTGTAAAAGACTACTCACGTTAAGGAACACTACTGAATGAGACACGATACAGAGCAACAGCTTGGACTTCACATCAGCTAAAGTATTCTGCAGCTAAAGATGAAACTCCATGCCTCAAAACAATTGCAATATTTGGGTTCTTCAAGTTCAGAAGCCAATACATAAACCACTCATTAATTCTTTTGTACTTTAATCTGCTGGTTTGGAAATGGAAAATGTGTTCCAGCCAGGTTAGAAACCCTAATGATTTGTCATGAGCATGGAATCAGTTCAAATACCTACTCAAGGTCATGTGCATTCCACTGCTTGATCAAGGTACAAGTGTTTCTTCCAAAACAACTTTCTGATTTTGAAACAAACTAATTCAGTTCCAAATATTTCAGATACTTGTTACTATTTTTTGTACACTCTAGTGATTTTTGTCTTATTTTCTTTTTGCATCTTTTGCTGTTGATGCAAAAAGATGTTCACAGATGGGGAAAGGTGACTGCACAGAAAGCAACAGTAGGCATAAAATGCAACTGAAGACATAAATTCTGTATATACCTGAAATGCTAAGAATTACATAACACCAAGAGGTGCAAATGTCATTTTAAATTAAAGATTACTGTAGTAACAGCGTTTCTCAAAACTAGAGTAATAAATAAAACACTTGTTTCTTATAATTTGGAATATTCAAACAAGATTGTTTCTAAACGTTTGAAAAAATACATGTCTGTTTGAAATTCAGAAAAGAGAGATCCACGCAGCATTTAAATTACATAATAATAGCATTTGAAATGCAACTGCCAATCTTAACTGGAAAACCCTATAATAATTTCAGTTCTGAGGAATATAACATCAAACCATAAACAAAATAAAACAAATTACTTCTTGAAACTAAGTCCTATTCTGAGAATATTCAGATGTCTCAGATTTTGCAATTATATTTGCAAAATTGCTATGCATATCTCCCACCTTATTTTATTTTTCTTCAGAAATCCATGTTTCACCTTAGCTTTCAAGTCTTAAAAAGAATATGTTTTCTTAAAAAGAATATGTATTCCTGGAAAAAGAAGATGAGATTTGGAAATAGGGCATTTCCCAGGTGAAGAATGAAGAGAAACACGCTCAAAGATCTTTCTCACTCCCTTTCCCTTCACTCACTACCCATGTGTTCTCCCTTTTCCATTAATTTTGTGTCTTGCCAGTAACTTCCTGAGAGCTAATTACAGTGAGCTAATTACAACTAATTGAGTCATGCTCACTGTCTCTCACCAACTCTTCTTGCTACATGTTGGCCTAATATATATATCAGCAAGATCATAGTCTAGATTATGCATACTACTGCACACACAGTCTGAACCACATTACTAGTAGGGAATGGTATCCTCGCTGAAACAATAAAACAGGTTTGAATTTATTCCAACCATTCATTAAACTCCTGTGGATACTCTCATTTGCATGTTCAAAGGCAAAGAAGTCCCAAAAGAAGTAACATTTTAAAACACAAGAACCAAAATACTGTTGTTTAAATCCAGACAGGTTTTTAGAGCAGTCATGAGAGTCTTACTGGTTTTCTCTGCCCTATATATTAATGATGGTTTCTAAGGGGAGGAGTTAACTTCTCTTTATTGGATATGGCTGAGATGTTTATTCCTGGAATAAACTTTGGAAGTATTTGTTCCTGAAATAAATTCTCAGCCAGTTCTTAGAAGAAGCAATTTCTCCAAAACATCCCAATAATATTTTAGCTCCCAGAGATTTATTAAACTAAATATTCTCCAGTCAGGCCTCCTGGTATGTTGTGGGGCTTTTTACTATCAGAAAGTAGGCATATGCCAGTTTTTCCGTTTCTACATCACTATCCCAGTTCTGAACTGAATCATGGAAGATATGGACCATTCATAAGCCACATGGGAACATAAAACCCTGAAGGGCACTGTAAAGACTCCATGAGTCACACTAACCACACAGCAAGAATGGGGAAGTTCAGCATTCAGGTTCCACACTTGCTGTGTAGGATAAGAATGTTCTCCATAGGTGATACAAAGAGAGTAGGTGTGAGCAGTGGCACAGATCTGTGATGCTGATAAGGTGGTTAGAGAGGTGGTGCAGTCTCTCCATAAGCAATGTCTCTTGTGAGACACACAAGACACCCAGGCTCCAAAGCTGTTGTATCAAGATTTTGAAGAACTTCCACACTCTTTTGCACACCCTTGTGTCAGGCAAGAGAAAAACTTTGAAACATCATAGGCCAGATGTCCTTCAGGAAAATATTCAAATGCAGCAAAGAGCAGTTTATTTTTAGGCAAATTGCCCTGGAATGCATGGTGTACATCTAGTGTTCTCAACATATGTATGTCTTTTCTTCAGTAATATGTTTTGAAGGAACTGACTAATTTCATCCACATGAGAAAGAGGAATGGAGTTCCTAAGGATATTAAATTGCCCCATATATCATGAAAATAGGCAGCTAAGCGAATGGGTACTTTTAAGGATTTCACAAAGAGAAGGACTGCTGATTACAAAACAAAGCATCCACACAGGAATATTCCCCTCAAAATGTAAATTCTCAGTAAGCTCAGTTTTAATTTGTTCTGCTGCTGACAGGAATGTGTGTTTTGCTCTAGTTGTGTAAGCCTCATCTCACTTTCCTCAGCTTCTTCCTTTCTTTACCCATCTGCCCTTCCTCTGCAAGGAAGCAGGGGCCTGTTCTTTTATTTTTTCTCAGACTCCAAACTGGAAATATGGCATGTGAATAGGAACCACACACACGCTGGGCCAAGACAGTGACAGCACCAGTGTCAGGAGCTGCTAAAAAGCTTTATGTTTGGGAACTTCATAGTGACAGACCTGAGGGAGATGGGATGTGGGTATCTCCAGACATGGACAAGCAGCAGTAGGGAGCAAAGGCAGGTAGTACTGACATACTGTGATATGTGCTTTGAGACAATCTAGAAGTAGCAAAGTGGTCCAGGTATGACATAAAGCAAACGGTACTCGCCCAGTACTAACACAAACTAGCAGTGTGTAAGCCCAGAGAACAGAGGTGAGTGTTTAGGAAAGTTTCTCAGCAAGGCCAAGGGGCTGCAGCTCTGCTGCTTCAGCAGTACTCGTACGGTTTTCAATAAACACCACCATTGCAAAAGACCAATGTGCAATTACTTATATGTTGGACAAACCTAATGAAGCCATAACTGCAAGGATGCTCCATCCCTGGGAGTGTTCAAGACCAGGTTGGATGGGGCTTTGAAGGAATCTGGTTTAGTGGAAGGTGTCTATGTTGGAATAGCACAAGAATGGCAAAGAGGCTGTTAATACGCTTGCGCAACTGCAGCTGGGGTATAGAAAAAACACATACATTGCACTGATTGTTTTACTGACCTTGTGTGCTTGACAAATAGAACCTCTGTGTTAGAGAACATAGGCCTGTGAGAAATTCTCATTATGCCTGAGATTCCTGCTTTATTGTGAGAAAGAGCAGAGCACAGCAGAAGGCTGTGCCTGCCTGAAGCCTTTAAATACAAGGGAACAGAGCAGGCCAAGTGATCTACCAGGGCTGAATTCTGCAGCACTTGCGTCTCTGCTTGTGCCACCTCTGCCCAGGAGCTTAGGCTATTTCAGACATCCCCCAGTAGCAAGGTAACAAAAACAAATTTGCTCTTTGCAATTGCATTCATGGTCTCTGGTTCTTTCTTGCAATCTGCCTGCATTGGCTCACACAGTGTCCCTGCCCATGGCAGGGTGGTTGGAACTAGATCTTTAAGGTCCCCTCTAACCCAAGCCATTCTATGTTGACAGAAACTGTATATATCTGACTGACAATAAAGTAGAATAACTGCAGAGTTTAACACCAAGTATCAGTTAAACTAAACATTTTACTTGACAGGAAATATTGCAAAAGCTCATCACAGTACCTTGTCTACATGGAAAATTAAATCCAGTTCACAGACATTTTCAAAACATTTGTCTAGTGTTTCCACAAATACCTGCAAAGATGAAGAAAAAGCCAGAGGTCAGGCTTTAACAGAAACCCATTCGGTGTGTGGTTTAACAAAAGCAAATATAGGAAAACAAAACAAAAAACAAACAAAACCCCCACAACAACAACAACCAAAAAACCAACACACTGTGTAGATTTTAAAGCATTAAAAGAAACTATAGAAAAGATGTGGTTAACATTATTCCATCAACAGCATGTTATCTGTAGAGGGCAAAACTGTATGAACAAGTCAGTTTATGTAATAACTCTGCTAAAAGTCACACAGTTTTAAACAATAGTTACATCTTGAAAAAACAGTAACATCATCTATGTTACATTTTTATGAGCTGTGATTCAGTGTTCCTTCCCATTTCATTAGAACCCAATTATTAAGCAAATATCGGCTCATTTTTTCATTATTATTATTAACAATTACTACATTGCAGGCATCTCCTGGCTACCAGACTACTGTTAACTTTGCTATACAGAAACACATGTGCAATGCAAACACTCAGCATCATGCAAGTTTGTAAGCATTATGGCTTCCAGCAACAGTACAGCAGCTTTCATCTGGTTTAGACCTGCTGAAGTCAGGATGTACTATGGAAAAAGGTAGCTGTCTTACCATCACACCTGCTGATCCTGCCAGGCGTACCACCACATAAATTTAGAAAAGTCCAGCAGTTTGTACCCATGTAAACCACCCCTCCCTGAATCTTGAAGGTAAATTCACAAAGCAGAAAAATCCAAGCAGCTGCTGAAGTCCAGCCACTGCCAGATATGGATTTCATGTTACTCTGCTCTGGGTGTTTCTGAAACAGATTCCTTGGCATTGATGTTAGCCAGCTTTGGTACACCAGGAGTATCCCACCATTCGGTTAGGCCAGATAATTAAAAGATGACTGTATTTGCAATCCCAGACTCCTGAATGCCAGTCACCATGTGCTTGTGGTGAGTGCTGACAAAGTTTTAGAGAGGTACAAGCACAGCTCCCTTTGTGCAAGGGATAACTCCTACTGGCTTATATGAGATGTGTCAAGATGTTCAAGCTAAACACATGCTTGAGTTTGAGAGCTTAGGGTCCTCAAATTTAAAAATAATTTCTGCAAGAATTTAAAGATCATTTATTAATGGCTAGTAAATAAGCTGCAACTTGTGGAAAATTTTAATTGCACGGTTTATATGTTTCAAGGCTGTTTCATCACAATATGTGTTTAACATTAATTATTAAGTTGTCACTGTATGTATTTTTTTTTTTTCAATTCTAAACTCAAACTCTAAAGCAGCAATATGGAACAAGTTAAGCATCTGGTTTTGATTGTCTCTCTTTTCAACAAGGTTTATTAATCCCATCTTAGTCTTTGAGAGGAACCAGGCTCCAAACTGCCTAGGCCCAGAGAAAGAAGATTGAGAAGCCATGTTCTGCTGACAAAAATAAAGTGGATAAAAGGCCTGTTTCTATAGGTACATATTTATGTCTACAGACCCACTAAAACAAGTCTACTTGACATCAGCCCCTTACAGTTGTCTACCTTGCATATCAAGAAAGATTACTTTTATATCTGAATAACCAGTCTCAGAGCCTGCTTACACAATAAAAGAGGAACATATTCTGCTGTTGCTATTACAACTATTATCAATATCCATTTTAAAGTCAAACTACATCTAACTGATGTTCCATGCATTTAGAACAAGGATTATTCTCTAATATCAAAATACCAATTCATAACTTAAACTAGGAACACAGAGCATTTTCACAGGTAGACTCAAGACAATAAGGTTCACTGGCAACAGCTAAATAATTAATATGCTTCTGTTAAATTATATTGAAGTTAAGTGAAGCAGATATTTCTTTTTCTTCAAGTAGTTGTTAATTTGTTGTGATAGTAACAGTCTTCTATAAAGAAGAGGTGCAAGCAAACAAAAAGCCTTCTATATTAAGCAGAAATACACAGTTCATAACCATGTACAGCTAAACAAATGACCAGAAATACTGTCTTACTTCCCTTGTACCTTAGGAGAATGTGGTTACAAGGACGGTGCTGTTTGATATTAGCTGCAGGCAGAAAATTGGAAACAGAGTGTAAACAAAACCTTTATTCAAAGGTTTTAGTTACAGGAGCTAACAGTTTGACACTATTTTTGAAAGAAAACGTTCCTCATATACATCACTAAATTTGCACATGAATTTATGTACTGACTTTGACATCCATCTAGTTTATTGGAAAATAAAGGAACAAGTTAAAAACAAAACCAACTCAAAAATCCCCAGAAAAGGCCTCCACAGGTGTGTGTATTTAGTAGCAGTATGTATACCCACAGATCAGAAAAACCCAAGTTTCATCTTTGTGATCTTCTTCCAGAAAGTAGGTTTTCTCCTATAACACCACTTGATTCATTGTTACTACAGTAACTTCTAAACCTTTACCCATTACACAGCGACAACACCACAAACTGAATGAACTCACAGATTTCTGCTCAAAATGCACAACCAATAATGCACACTGAACTTTTTTTTAATCTAAGGGAAATCAGCTGGCACTGAGTATTCTTCAAAGAGATTTTCCACCAGGATTTCTCAAGGACACTTCCTCAATCCTCCATTCATGGGGGAGAGTTCACTCAGAGCAACATCAGCACTGACAAGCTATACATGTATTATGAATCTATTACAAATAACTAGTCTTTACAATTATTAATCTGCACGGTAAACTACATTTTTTACACTAACATTCCTTCAACGATTTTAAGATGCCTTCAAAATAATCAATATGGTACATAAAATCAGGGTTCCTTTCGTCATAGTTCTAGTTGAGAGTCAAATGAATTGCACACTATGGTATGCAGTGCTGGAATTCCAGTACTTCAGTAATTACCTCTGATGCTGCAGACTTGTCAATTAAAATAACCAGAGGAGAAAACACATAAACTGTTACGGGACACACCCCCCCCATGTCAGTTCAAAAGCATTTTGTGATGTTATTGGAAAAGAAACATAAATAAATAAATTAGTTAAATAGCAGGAAAAGAAGGATACGTGCACAACGAATGACGAGCTCCCCCTTGTGCTTTATTTTTGAAATTGTAATCCTTTATAGTTCAAAGAAAAACCCATTCACATCTCTATGCAAATAAACAGGAAAAGATGAAAAGACAAAAACACATCACCAACAAAAACTACACAAAAAACCACCACACCTTTCTTTTGTAGTAAATATGCTTTAATAAAGACAGATACACACCTGGAGAGTGAAGTACAGGAATGAAAATACCACATTGTTAGTGGAATAAAACATACATTAATACTGGGAAGATAACAAGGCTAGCAGAAAAATCAGAACACCTAATCAATTATATGCCTCTGACGCCAGGCAACATCAAATGCTAACAAAAGCAGGTACAAAAAATAAAGGAACAGGAGTAACTCAGGAATATCCCATCCTTCTTTCTAGGTTAAACAGCAACGGTAAACTTTAAGACAGAATTAATTCAATCTGCCATGGAGAGTCCTCTCCATCAGTGCTTCTGACTGTTCAAATGCTACTTGAGACTCCAACTAGGTTAGAACGTAATAGTCTGATCATATAGTGTGATCAGGCTAGGGGCTGAAAGAATTGAGAGCAGCCCTGCAGATGACCTGGGGGTGCTGGTGGATGAAAGATTGGATGTGGTCTGACAACGTGGGCTCACAGCCCAGAAGGCCAATGGTATCTTGCACTGCATCAAAAGGAGCATGGCCAGCAGGTCAAGGGAGGTGATTGATTCTGCCCCTCTGCTCTGGTAAGAACCCAACCTGGAGTTCTAGGTCCAGTAGAGGAAAGACACGGACCTGTTGAAGAGGGTCCAGAGGAGGCCACCAATATGATCAGAGGGCTGGAACAGCTCTGCTGTGAGGACAGGCTGAGGGAGCTGGAGTTGTTCAGCCTGGAGAAGGCTCTGGGGAGACCTTACTGTGGCCTTTCAGTTCTATAAGAAAGATGGGGACAGACTTTTGAGAAGGGCCTGTTGCGACAGGACAAGGGGTAATCGTTTTAAACTAAAAGAGGGGAGATTCGGGCTAGACCTGAGGAAGAAATTTTGTACAATGAGGATGGTGAAAACACTTGCACAGGTTGCCAAGAGAGGTGGTAGATGCCCCATCCCTGGAGACACTCAAGGCCAGGCTGGATGGGGCTCTGAGCAACCTGATGTGGTTGAAGATGTCCCTGCTCATTGCAGGGGGGTTGGACTAGATAAGCTTTGAAGGTCTCTTCCAACCCAAAATGTTCTGTGAATCTATAGCCAGCTCTCCATACACAAGACTGGTTTCTGTTACGAGTGACCTTTATTAAGTCATCATTCAGTATCATTGCAAGCATATGAAATCAATTACAGCATTTCCACAGCCTTTCTAATTGGGAAGTCCTTGGGTCAGCCACTGTATTTTCCCACACTTACACCAACATCCCTGTTTTCTTTCAATATACTTGTTTTAAAAATACTCATAGAGAATGCCAAGATTACAGCATAAGGGAAAGACTGTACAAGCCCTGCTGATTAGTCAAAACAGAAGCATGCTACGTTTTTCAAGCAGACCTACCAATAGACTTAATGCACTACCAAAAAGGCTTTTTAGGGCAAAATGTTATTTGTTCATAATTCCTGCCCTTTACTTTCCACCCAACCCTAAAATAAACCAATAGTGATATCAGATTTATTCAGTTTACACGACAGAAAACTCTTAAGTGCATGAAAACAGCTCAATATTTCTCAACAAAAACCAGACAAGCTTATTTGCTTGATGTGTATGTGTACATACTGCCAGTCTGTGTTGCACATGGGATTGAGATGTAATAATAAACTTTCTGAGGGCACTTTTCCAGTGCAATATATGTTTAATTCTGCTTGCTAAGAGGATTAAACAGATCCTTCTTGTGAGCCAAACTGGAAATTAAAAAGGTTTAATTAATCTCTGTATACTTTCTATGATAATTAGCAGGTTGAATTATAATGATCTAGAGAAAGGGGAATACTGAACAGCTGCAGATGCTGTGGCGAGGATGTATTTATAAACCAAATCATACAGGTCAGAAAAAAGTACCTCTACTAGCATGTAATTAATGCTCAATGGAAAAGCTGTGCAATATAAAGACTGAGAGATTGAAATTCATCAAACTACTTCTGGCAAAAGAAACACTACCATTTTAAGAAAAGTTTAAGATCTCCCGCATTCAGAGAGTTTGAAGGCTGTATAAATATAGGTAGTAGTAAGCTCAAGTAATTTGCTTCAACACCTTCAAGTAGAATCTATGTTACACTGTGTAACTGGAAGTAACTGCAAGTTACTGATATGAAGTTTTTAATATACCATAATGAATAAATCATAGTTGAACTAACATAGTAGTCCTGCAAAATATAACAGGTCAGACCTGACTGACCTAGATAGCCTAGATAGCCTTTCCTATACTTTCCATCTGATCAAGCATAAGATACTTATTACATCCACTTCATGTGAAAAACATCCGAAAGTCAAATGAAATATTAACATACTTCTTTTCCCAGTTCATAAATATTTTAGCACTTCCAAGTAAAAAGACACACTATGCAACTAAGCAACTGTAAAACAAACTGCTAAGAACAGGTAAGGCCATTGTATCCCTCACTCAGTAACTTGCACTGTGCAGATATTGAAGAATGTTTCTATGACCAAAGACAATATAAGAATCTACAAAAAGAGATTCCTTCCCTGCTAAACAAACACACAGTCACTCTGAAAGACAATTTGGATCTACTGTCCAGAAAAGCACTGTACACTGAAGAGCTGTTCTGAACACTAACAGGTGACTATGAGAATCTACTTAGCTCCAGGAAAGGTCTGCAGGGAACTATGAGGCCTTTAAAGCTCACAGTGCTTTCTGCAGTGAAATAATCAATAGATACAGAGCCACATCTCAGGATAAAACAGATTTTACTTACACAATAAATCAATAATCTTGATGTGCAAGCTTATATATATAAATATATATATATATACACATACATACAAGACCCATCTTATGTAATGACATAAATCACTCATGGTGTGAAACTATTTTTTGCCACATCTGACTACACTAACAATCATCAGTGAAATTGTTTATGTGCAAATTTGAAGTTGAAAAATCCCTGGTGTCATCAGAGTTCTCTTCACATACATGTGTTTGTATTACCAGACATGATTTTTGTTGCTGAGTTGACACAGGCATATATAACAGTTTAAATCATACATACTGTATTGGAAACCTTGCACAAGACACTGTATTTGAGGATTCAGTGATCTTGAACAGGTCATATCTGCTCTACTGGGCTTGAAAAGACTATATCTTATTCATGTAATCTCTAACTTATAATGTGTTTGGGAAAGGTACACCATAGGTGGATCAAGGAGTGAAACGTATTGATCCTGACTAAGTGGCTGTTGCATGTTTAGGAGTTAGTGATCCACATAATACTTAACCTAAGTAGATACAGGCCTGTGCTGCACTGCACAAATTCCTTGGCTGCAGGATAAACTCAGCCAGCTCACTGTAACAGAGGAGCCTGCAGGCAGCTCCCACTTAGTACTGGTGATTACACCACCCACATGGCCTTGCCTGTACCTCAAAGTGTAGCAAGAAGTTCCCATGATAACATTCTTTAGGAACAGAGTTGCTTTCTTGTGAGGAAATTATAAAAGAGCTCAAAGGTCAAAAAAACAGATTTTCTCTCCGTGGACGTAATATACTCTGTACAGCACACTGTGGGAAAATTTACCTGGGCTCCATTGGATGCTGTATGAACATGGGATGCCTAGCACCTGAAGGGATGAAATATTTACTACCTACATTTATCTTCCTATTGTGTGTTATTGAACAATTATTAAGCCATTTTGCTGTTGAGCCTTTCTTACTAAGATCCAGAAAGAACTTGTACTGGCTCTCTTCCTCCTCACCTCTCTGCACCCACCCCATGGTGCAGAACATATTCCTAGGGCAGCATTTGCATTCATTTTCTAGCATAGATCTGTCCAAAAAGGCTCATAAGCCACAAGCAAAGTTTCATCTAAAGCGGTTTTAAATGTGTTAATCCATTATCTGCTCACAGTGAATACATATATATATATATACATGTGTGTGTGTGTGTGTATACCCACACACACAGACAGAGCTTTACATATCAAAGTTCTCATAATCTAAACTTGTCTAGGAAATGTTTGAACTGCACCATTGCAGCCAAAACAAGGCCTTGAAAATGTGCAGAAAAGGTAGCTGCTGATTGTTCAGTGCATTCCAAACAGTTTCCGTACTCTCTCACTAACTTGGGAAACAAGTTTTTCAAAGACGGTCCAGAAAACTGCTAACAGTCTAAAAGTAATACTCAGCACTTGGGGTGTGTTCACAGCATGAAAGCCACCTTCACTTTCAAATATTGCAGAAAAAGGCACAGCTAAATATGGGAGGTCTAAGGTACTTAACTGTAAAATTCCACTTATTAAAAAGAAACAAGCAGCAAAAAAACTTACTTGTATAAGGTCTAAAATGCCAAGCTCACTTTCTGAAGAATCCACACAGAAGACAAAATACAAGGTGGCATAGTGTCGGTAAATGAGCTTGTTATCAGACCCACCTATTAATCTAAACAGGAAAAAAAAGAGGAAGGCTTAAGTTCACATCTCAGGATAAGCTGAGCAAATCCTCACAGTTATTTCAGTTAATAGAAGGCCTATTGTTAATGGATGCCTGGAGCTTTCCCAAATACAACTGTACCACAATTTTTATTTTGTGGTATAATCACAACAGAATACTTACCAAGACAGGTCAAGTTACATTTACTATACAAGCACAGTTATTGTTACCCATATGGATAATAATTGCATCAACATATGCACCTTTTTCTTAAAAATACTTCAAACAGATCATTCAGTTTCATAAAAAAATGGGTATTAAACTCACTTCCATTCACACTAGTGGGCACTGTACAGGTATTAATCTGCTTTACACATTAACAGAGCCTTCACTGCCCTTCTCCGAGGAGCATCAACAGAAAAATAAAACTATAATGCAGACTGGCATTTGGATTACAGAAAAAGCCTTAAATTGTGCTTATGGTCCTCTTAAAAAGGAAGAATATGTAACACACTTGTGCTACAAAATGTCTGATATCTTCAGAAATGAGACTATAGTATAACTAATAGTTTGTGATGCAATGTTAAAGTCACAGAAGCAATTAAATTTTTATGGACTCACTACTGAGTTACTGACTGAGAAGAGGTCTCAACAGGTATTTCCTTCCACTCTTCTGCTACATAATTACCAAAGAAGGTACATAAATCATAAGAAGATATATTCTTCAGATGACTGACATTTGCTTTGAGCAGCAGGAGGTCCACTCAAACAGAAATGAAAATACTTTGTAACCTAAACCTACATGGCTATGAATATCATAATTCTCCCTTAATTCAATGGCAGAACTGAATCACCTGTTTGGTAAATTGTAACTCATCCCTTCAGTTTCTGCCTTCATCATAGAGATAATACACAATAAGTAAAAAGAACAATAAATCTTTTAGGTCACTTTTGCTTCAGCACATTGCTTTGCATTGATGCTTGGGTGTGGGGAGGAGGAACCTTTTGTTCCTAAAGAGCATGAACTATGGTTAAGAAGTACCAGACAAAAATATTACAAACAAATATGGAAGAAATGGCAACTGAAGCTTCCTTTTTTGTGCTTTGTTTACCAATTCTTTCAAATTCTTCATTCTACAGATTTAGTATATTATAAACTGTTGAGGTCTTTGGGTAAATGGCAAACTATAAACCAATCCCTGCACTGAAAAAAAAAAAAAAACAAAAAAACACTGAAAAAATATATTGAAATGGAAACTCCAGAATTGAGCACTAGGAGGAAAGCCAGAATTGTGTCCTCTGTCTTAAGTTTCTTTTTGTTGCACAGCTGTTGTTTTTTTTAAAAGTTTCCAAATGGCTTCTGTCTTTCACTTACAAAATTCAAGCCAGTGTGTTTCCAGCTTATAATCATCTCCAAGAACCTAACAGTAGAATCACCAGTTGAGTAGTTGGAAGAGAATTATTTTAGTTTCAAAAATACTCAATAAATTGGGAATCATCCTGATCAATAAAAAGACATAATAGCTGACATGGTACACCTAAGCAAATGCCAATGCCTCCTAAAATAAAACCAAAAATCTTTAGATTGATTATAAGGAAACTGATTAGACATTATCTGCCTGTTTTTTCCCCCATCTTGTGGCTGAAACGATTATAGTACTAGATAGGATGCTGTGTCAGTTACAGCACTGGGGAAAAAAAAAGTTTTATTGCCTAACTCATTTTGGTACACATTTATTTATTTATTTATGCTCCAGTTAGTAAAGAATATATATACCTGGTGGAACGTATTATTCTTTGTGTATTAAAATATCTCAAGTTACATTATCAGTTATCTCAGTTACATTACAACTGTAAAAACAGTTATGCTACAATCAGAAGTAATAAAATCTGTTAGTGAATAAGTATTCGGCATTTATTTCAAACTTGATACTTACAATCCTCCTTCTAGGAAATTACAGACATTTTCGTCACGTTTTGATACTAAATGGAAAGTTTCTCTGATAATTTGTTGCTGCGTATCTTCACTCTATGAAAAAAAAAATATTTTGGTATGAAGCTAAAATGGATTAACAATGCATAGCACACACAGCTAACAAATAACACACAAAGTATATCAGCACCCTCAAATTATCTACTTCTGAAGCTTTAAATCTGCCACCTAAGAAGCTGGATATTGGTTTTGTAATTTCAACCCAAAACCACATTTTTACAAGTTGCAGAAGAATACATTACTGAGAAACAACTGTGAAAAAACTGTGTTTATAAAGCAAATTCTGAAAAAAAAAAAAAATCTCAAATAGTTTGTTCAAGTAAACAGGAAGTCTTCTCAAGTATTCTAAAATTCTTCTATTTCCACCATAGCCTGAACAGCTACTGACATGCTTTGAAACTACTTTCATCTGTGAACAGGAGAAAAAACCAACAAAACACAAAGTATCAAAGGCTTGAAAGGTTTGGGCACAGGGAAGATAAAAATCCCACAATACATAATTCTTACAGAAATAGTTTAAAATACACCAGGTTTTCTTAAGCCATTAACTTCCCATCTAGCAGATTAGAGATATCACTGCTGAATTTGAATTTGCTTGACTCTTCTTGGATCCCCACTACAACTCCATCATTCCTACACACTTGCTTTTGCAACCCTTCTTAAGAACAGACCTATTTTTAATAAGTCTGTACTTCCACAGTAAAAAAAAAATTAGATACCATTCCTAAAATCGTATATTTTTTTTATACCACAGAACCCTAACCATGCATAGATAGCCCTCATCCCTGGACAAACGTGTAAGTCAGTATTTTAAACAACTATGTGAAAAAACACTCTAAGCAAAACTCATGCATGTATCTTAGATGATTTCAGCTAGAACACTGCAGTACTCTGCACGATTGCTAATCAATCAAAGCCTGGCATCGGTGTAGTTCATGTGTTGTTTTACAAACGACCTCTAAAAACCACCAAAAGAAATCAGCAAAAAGTTCCAGCAACACTAAATTGTTCCATAAAACACAGAATAAGAAAGTACAGGTTCTTCTGCTCCTACAGTTTGTGTTCCGTAAATTGTGCCTCCCTTGCGCTGCTGCAGTTACCTCAGTTACTTGCCTGTATTTCTACAGGAGCAGGAAAGAGACAATGTCTTTTCTCCTTAAGAAACTGAGATACTGAGTATTATAGTGACTTTCATTTTCAGAATATGCCCCTATGCACAAAGTTTTAAAAATGTTTTCACAAACAGCCATATTAGAATTTCCCAATACAGCATTTCTAAAAGGGGATCAAATTCAGTCATCCATAGCAACGACCTGTATCAGTTACAGTCTCTTAAAGGCCTGACACTGCAAGCTGAACTATCACAGTCACAACTTCTGCTCTGAAATGTAGAAGCAAGATACATCCCTTCCCATACAGTTAAATATGAACACAATAATAGCCAGAATTGCAATAAGTGGCCACAAATCCACATAAGTAATAGCACTACTGAAAAATAATATTTTGCTTATATAATTCTGGGAAGCATCATTTGTTCTCTGATGTTTTAATACCCAAGGTCAGCCCAAGCAAAGCTTAGCTTATTTGCTCAGAAATACACAATCAAAACATCACCTTAAAAGCTCTTAAATCCTTGAACTGAATCAACTGTTCCCACTTTGCTTCTTAATTCCCTGTGGCTGCACTCTCCATTCAGATCAAGTGCTTGTGCTGCATTTTCAGGGCTGCCTTGCTCCTTGCTCCCACGTAACGGAGTATACTGCGCTATTTGATCACATCACTTTTTCATGTCAACCGTATTTTTACAATATTCTGAAAGTTTCCAAAGGAAACTCTGCTTATTGAACTTGTGAAACTCACAAAACTCGTCTTCCCAATTCCAATACCTCTTCCACAGCACGATGGCACACAGCCTAAAGTCAGGCTGGAAAGCCTGGCAGAATTCAGAGTCCTGCTTCCACAAATGAGCTCGGTGAACCAACTTTGACGTTGGACAAGGCCCCCTTCCTTCATCTTCGGCACTATTAAAGGACAGTTTCCAGTGATAAGCACACTGGCTGGGAGAAGAGTGTTCTTCGAAATCTCGTTTTCCCCAATGAGGGCTCCCACAAGGTTTCAGTACCCCCCATTTTCCGCCGCTCCGGGCCCACGACCCCGACCGCGGCACTGCGCCACAGGACCTGCCGGAGGTGCCGGGGCAGGCCCAGGCCGGCGGGTCCCCACAGTCGCACCCCGCCACCGCCGCTCCCGAGGAAACCCGCGGGCTGCACCCGCCACCTCAGCACCGCCGGCCGCCCTCCGCCCCCGCCCGGGAACCAGCCCCCGCGCAGCCCCGGCCCGCCCGTACGTAGCGCTGGTAGAACTTGGAGAGCCTCGGCTTGCCGTGGTTATTGAAGATAAGGATGGCTTTGATCATGGTGGGACGGGGTGGGGGGGCGGCGGCGGCGGCAGCCGCCGACCTCGCTGCGCTGCGCTGCGCCCGCGCTCCTCCTCCTCCTCCTCCTCCCCCTCCCCACCCCCCCCGCTCTCGGGGCGGCGGCACCGGGTCACGCGCACCACGTCGCCGGCAACCCGCAGCCGTTAACGGCGGAACAGCTCCTGCTCGCACGTGACGCGCCTCACGCCCCGTCACCTGACGGGAAGGCGGCGTCCCGCAAGGGACAAAACGTCTCGAAGAGCGCCCTGGCGTAACTTCCGCCAGGCGGGGAGAAGCATGGCGGAGGCAGAGGAGCAGCCGCCTGCCTCCCCTCAGAGCGAGGGCCGAAGCGAGGGCGGGGAGGAAGCTCCGGAAGGCGGAGCTGCAGCGGGGGCTGCCGACGCGCCCTCCGCTCCGGCCGGCTCGCCGGGCACCGAGGAGCCCGCCTGCGACACAAAAAAGAAAAGTAATGGGGCGAGAAGTCACCGTCAGGGCTGGCGGGCGGGTGAACTGGTGCGGTGACGGGCAGGCCCACTGGCCAATGGGTGGTGGGAGCGGGTGGCTCTGGCCAATGACGGGGCGGGCGGTGGCGGTGTTAACTCTGGTTGGTCCCCGGCAGTTGACATCCTGCTGAAGGCCGTGGGCGACACCCCGATCATGAAGACTAAGAAATGGGCGGTTGAGCGGACCCGGACCATCCAGGGCCTCGTTGACTTCATTAAGAAGTTTCTCAAGCTGATGGCCTCCGAGCAGCTGGTAGGGGTCGCGGCCCGGCCCGGCGTGCCCTGCGCCTGGCGGGGGAGGCCGGGACCAGCCCTGGCAGGAACGCTGTGTATCCTGGGTCCCACTGTCAGCCTGGCAGGGACGCTGTGTGAATCCAGGCCACGGCTTTTAGCAGGAAACTTGATGTAGGGGCACCAGTAAAACTCTTACAAGTATGTGCTGCAGTGTAAGGAGGAGACAGGCTGCAATGTCACTGTTGGGTGTGCCCAGCACCAACTTTTCACGGTGTTGCCATTTCTTCTGGTCCAATCCTGATGTGCAGAGCTGTGTGCATGGTGTGCAGTGGTGTGTTTCAGTGAAAGGTTCATATGCACAGTGTAACTGAATGGAAGGAGTATTTGCTAAAAAACTCTAAAGCATTTGGGGTTGACTTTCTGAATATTGGTGTCAGTTTCCTACAGAACTTACTTCTCAAACATTTAATTGCTGTCATAGGACTGACTTCTAAAATGGGTACCTTGGAATGTTTGCAGTTTGGCAGCACATTACCAGTACTGGTTATGTGTCCCTTCTTGTGAAGCCCAAGTGGCCTTCTGATAACATTGCAAAGCAGGAACATTCAGAAATGTCGTTGTACTCATTTTGCAATTAGCAGTAAATTCTTAAGATCCATACACTTCAAAGTTTTCATTAAAGATATAAACTTAAAGCTAGACTCGTTAATATAGTCAAATGTGTAGCTACAGTATAGGTGAAATCACTCTTCTTGGTCTGGAGGCTCTTGTTTAAGCATATAGGTATAAACAGTTTTACTAACCATCTCTTTCACCTGGAAATCATGCATGGTTTCTTTTTCAGAAGGCTTAATATTTAAAAGAAGATTGATAGTTCAGGTATTTACTGTTCATTGATATTCTCAACAGTTTAATTCCTTAACTGCCATCTCATTATCCCAGGAAAAAAAAAATACATATATATATATATCGGAGCATGGAGTCTTCCATTGTGGTTGGAAATAGCACATGATACCCTAGTATGCATTGACACCTCACACTGCAGAACCCAAGGCCTTCTTTGACATTATGGGCTAGCTACTATATGCATATTCACATTTGGAGCAGGAAGTGAGAAGGGTGACTTTAAAAAAAATAACTAACTTGTATTTCTGTGACTGTTCATCTAATTGAGCAAATTTGGAATAGTGAGAATGGTTTGGAAACTTGAAACAAGAGTGAGAACTAAACCAGTGAGTGCATTTTGTGCTGCTGTATGGAAGACTAATGGGTCAACTTGCAGGAGAACACAATCATCACGCTTACTTGGTCTGTTTTCCCAGAAATTACTCTTGGAAGTCACATTGCCCCTCCATACTGAAGTGAAAATATTAATCTTGGTATTTTGGTGTGTACTGTAAAGATTATAAAATAAATGCTTAACAGAGGATGGATTTACCCACCTGGCTGCAGAATGTTTCATCTGAGGTCTGCTGGAGATCTCCATTTTCTGTTTTCTTTTCTTGCAGTTCATTTATGTAAACCAGTCTTTTGCTCCATCTCCAGACCAAGAAGTTGGGACCCTCTATGAGGTGACTTTTATCTTAAGTTATCTGGTGGCAGGGGGGTGGTTTGTTTTTCTTTATGTATATACTAGCTCATGAATAATCTAATGACTCTTGGATTTTTCTTTTTTCTTTTCTTTTTTTTTCTTTTTCCTTTTCTTGCAGTGTTTTGGAAGTGATGGCAAGCTTGTACTGCATTATTGCAAAACTCAGGCATGGGGATGAATTACAAGCAATGAAGCTGTCTAGGTGTTGTCTTCAAAAATGGAGAAGGGACAAACTTTTTTAAACTCAACATGTAAACACACAGAAATAATGATTTTTGCATTTCTGCTTATGATTGTACGTTTATAAAAAATATACAGATGAATAGCATATGCAGAGAGCTACCAAAGCTATCTGATCAGATAGCTTGTGTCTGATGTAAATATAGGGTACAGAAAAAAAATCTGCATCTACCCCCTATAGAGTACAGCCAGCTCTCTTGCTGCTTAGTTGTCAGTTGCTGCATCTGAAGGGAAAGTATTTCATAGTTGTCTGGAGGTCTGGGCAGCTCTGTCATTCTATATGCTGTATTGAAGATAAAATTTCCTTTTTATTAAAAGGGATACTTATTGTACATGTAGCCTGGTATTCTGTTAACTTCTGATGTGTTGTACATCTGCCATATGCGTTCTATTCTTTTTGAAGTCTTCATCTTGAAAATGCATTATCTCACGTCATTTCAAGACAGTATTTTGATTTTTTTTTCTCATAATTAACATGTAGGTTTTAGTATATACACTAATTACTTCACCCTATGCCTTCATTGTGTCAGTAGTGTTATGTACATCATTTATATGGCACAGCATAATGACAGGCCTCAGAAATGCTTTCCTCCCACCTGAATTGTGTAGTGATTTGTTGAAGGCTGAACACTTCAGCAGTTGCCGAAGTATTTATTCTGGCACTCTCTAATGATGAGAATCATTATTTGAATGGTGCAGCTGGCTGTTCCAGCTTTCAGTTAATGAGAAAATAGACATAAGATGGTAAAACCCTACTGTAATCTCCTTTTGGCTACTGTTATTTTCCTGTTTTACCAGCTGCATGTTCCATCAATAAAATAGAATGCACTTTACATCGTTTTACTAAGCCACATAATACAGATTTTTTTTCTTTTTCATCCTGGAGAGGACTTAGTACTTTTACTAGGATACTGACCTTTGTTTTTATTTATTGGATGGTTTGGTTGTGGGGTTTAGTTTTTCATGGGTTTATTTTAAGTGTCTTTTGTATAATCTTTTATGTTTGTTTAAGCTGAACTACATTAAATGTTAGCTGTTTGCTTGCAGAGTGTTCTTATGCTGGATGACAGTTTTGATCCCTGACATAATTCACTTCTTCAGCACGTACAGGCCAAACAGCCTGTTGTAGTTTAAACCATTCTTGTATGATAGTCTTGAGCCGTTCATTGCTGTTCTGTGTAGAATGGCTCTTCTGTGCTCTTTGCAACCTGTGTATGAGATTGTTTCTACTCTTAGAGGACTTCTGGAGAAGAAACACTCAGCTGGAATAATAATTTTGCTGCAGTTTGCATGTAGCCTCTGTTCGTGGCTCAGTTACACGGGCACATTCCCTGAATGCTCCCTGTGTGAATAGCTTGATACATTTTACCACCTTTTAAATGGAAACCCTGAATTCATTGGATTAAGCTAAAAAGGCAGAACTGGTTGTAAGCTTAAACACTTCAAATAATCCATACTTTTGCCAGCTCAGAACCCTGATCTCATGTGTCTTTGCCTATTTAAGAGCACTATTACAGAGGTAAGCGCTCTGATTCTGTCAGTTTTTCAGGAACTTGCCCGCTGAGTTACTGTGAGTCCAGTATCAGCTTGCGTGGCCACTAGAGGGTACACAGGGACAAAGGTATTTCCATCTTCTTCATAATATGTCCACTTGCCGGCCTTACAGATATTAAGTAGCTTGTCTCCTGTGTGGCAGTATGTTTACCTAAGATAAGTTACTGGCCTAGCTCTCTTTAAAGAATGTTCTGTTGGTGCCTTTTACCTCATTTGACCTTAACAAATGAAAACTACTTATGTACTGCAAATGCTCTCTTCTGAAGTGATGCAAGAAGGTTGGTCTGTGTGTTTTCTCAGGGTTTTTGTGATTTAGCTTGGTTTTGTTATTTTGTGGGGTTTTTGTTTTGGGTTGGGTTGGGTTTTTTTGTTGTTTGGAGTGGGGTTGTTTGTTTGTTTGGGGAGAGGGGGATGGTGGTGTTTGTTTGTTTGTGTTTTTTTAATAAAAGCCCACTAGGATCTTGAGGTAAAGGAGAACTGTAGGTCATTGTATCTTGCCAGTTAATGGTAGGAGGCTGTGCTTCATGTTGAATCTACAGATAATTTTTATCCTCTAAAGTTGGAAAAAAAAATGGTTTGCCTCAATCCCTTCCAAGGTAATAGTCCAGTAATGGAAAACCCACAGTAATAATTTGGATTTCTTTTATTCGCCACATGCATTTTTGAACTTGGATAACTCACTCATGCGGATTTTCATTATTCGTTTATTTAGATTCAGCTTGTTCCGTGAACAATATTTATTTATTATTGTTTGTTCCAGCATTTTTTCTGCTCTTAATTTTTCTCCAAGCCAAACTAATTATTTCCTGGCCCCTAGTTTACCAATGTAGTGACTACTGATCTGATCAAGCTCTTGTTTTCTGTTTCCTGAATGCTCTAATAGAATGCCTTTATTCTGTTCCTTTCCTTTTAACAACTGCCAGTTCCAACTCTACTAATTCCCCTGTGTAGCTTCTGTATGGAGAGAGTCCTCCTTTTTGCCACCTTCTCCTGTAGTTTTCTACTTTCTCACATCAGGGAGGCAGCCAGTGCTTGTTTATCTCTGGTAACTCCTTAAGGACCACATATGCTCTCTGTCTGGAGCCAGGGTGTGACTGTTTTAAGTGGCAGAAACTTTTCCTTGTGCTTATTCTTAAATAACAGACTAGACTGCAGGCATGTCAAGTAGATGTATCAGGTGAACAAATAAATGATTAACAGCACATTTCTTGTAGAATTTGCAACACAAAAAGGTTGTGAAAGACATGTTAAATCTCATATTTTAAAAAGTGACAGTTATAGCATCGAAAATCATAGGTGATCCTGAAATGATTTAAAATGTGTGTGCTAATCTCTGAAAAGAATAATTCCACTAAACTGGAAACATCAGAAGCTTGAGTAGAACATGAAATATGCTCTCTGTATTCAGCATGCCTTGAGCAAAAGTGTTGACTGTCTAGCTTAACTGAGTTCAATTCCCACAGTGGGAGGAAAAAGGATATCAAAGTAAGGGCTGGCCTTCTAGGCAAGTCTGTGAAAGTGGTACAAGACAAAAAAAAAAAAGAAGAGTAGACTTACTTAGAAGCATATTGTGGTCCACCCAAAGATGCTACAGTACTGGGCTACCAATATTTGTAATATAATTTAATTCACTTGATTTTATGTGATTGAATTAACAGAATAGGCAACTTGGAAAAAAACAGTTTATAAACTAATTTTTAAAGATTGCGAAATAAAGATTAGTATTGAAAAGAAAAAATATTATACCAGTTTTAGGAAAGACTCGGTACTTCACAGCATCCTGGTACTAAAAAATAGTGCTATGCAAAATTCAATTATCCTATTTCCAAGGTAACAATTACCCAACTTCTAAACTGGGAAGCATTATTTATGTGTATTATCATTCAGACAATGGTTTAGAGACTAACTTTAAATTTCCTATTTGTAGCTTGAACTAGTCTTAAAAGCACGTGGAACACATGAAGGAGCTAAGTGAAACTAGAGTTACCTTGAGAATGAAATGAAAGAATACATAATCATGTCGCCTGTATGCGTATTGAGCAAATGTCATCTGTACTTTTAAAGTCCTGAAGAGCTACTGTAAAGGTATTAACAGAAAATGTATCTGTGCTAATTATCCCCACAACGTAATCTTGAATGTATTGATCTGCAGTAAATTCAAGGAGCGCGGGGTGGAAATTCATGCATCCAGTCTGCAAACCCCCTCTCAACTCTTAAAGCAGCTTCTGTTTATCCATTGCTCCTCTTCATGCTCACTTTGCAGATCAAAATCTCCTTTTTGTTGCACAGGCTTTTGGCTTACACTGTCCTTGACTATCCTGAAGTCTTAATTACTCTTCAGAGATGTTGTACTAAGATTACTCAAGACATTATCGTACTACAGCATTTTCCTACTTGGAGATTAGACAAAAATGGGGGAAAATACCTGTAGCTCTGGGTTTTTCCATTATGATTATGACTCCATTAAAAGCTTGCATAAAATACCATGTGCACCGAAAAAGCATATTCAGCTTTGTTTTATATTGAATAATCAAGAGAAAAAAAAAAAAGTTTGACAACAAAGCATGTTAAATGAGTTTGTTCTTATTTGCAGAGACCACGCTTCAACTTTGCTAGCATCATATTTAATATACTCCTAAGGCTAATAATCATAAAATGCTATGTATTTTTCTTGTCCCTGCTTTGCACTTGCTTCAGTAGCCATAATACCATAAGATGTCAGGTGAATCTCACTGTATTTTAGTCAGAAAACTTTTTACTTGATGCCAAAATACCTAGAGAGACAAAATCTCATTTAGAGATTGTTTCATCCTAAAATAAGTGGTTAAGGAAGGTTGAATGAATCACATTATTGACTAGAGACTGAAATGAGCATTTTAAAATCTTAACATTAAACCAGTCACATTACATCTATGTCACTTGTCTCAGCAGTGGCAAGAAATCTTCTGGGGTGCTGTAGCTCAGTTATCTGTACAGTTAGTTGGTGTAACAGTCACGGGCACAGATTTCAGCCTGTGCACATTTCAGGAGTTAGCAGGGTGCCATTTCTGGTGGGCACTTTGAACATGACCAGCCTGCTCTGAAGGTTGAAAGGCAAATAATGTGGATGCAAGCTGCTCTTTGCAAGTTGGCCTCTGTGTCAGAGGGCAGTGCTTGGGATATTTTTTAGTGGATACACAGTCCCAGTTTCAGGTGACATTTGGTTCCCCTGTATGCACATTGAGGAAAAATAAACTTTGAGAAGAAAAATATTGTCCCTCTTTGAACTTAGGAGCAATCTCAAAACTTTTAAAAAATTGCTTTCTAGCTTTTCCTCCATGTAATCATCTCATATATACTTGCTCTAAAGCCCTACCAACAACCAGATTCCACAATGTTTTTTTTTTTTAAAGATGCAGATTATAGATGCTACTATTTGTACTTCAGTTCACCCAAACCTTTCCTTGTTAAAAGCAGATGACTGAATGTGGATTAATAAGATTTAGGACAAAGTACACGAATCTCAGTGGCTTTGCCCCATATCTTCTCATGGAATAACTCCACATGAAAATGCTTCACATATATGTATGTATATGTATCAGTAGAACCGAGTACAGTGTTAAGATGCTAAAGCCTTCCATGCAATTGTATGAAGAAGGAAAAAAAAAAAGGTTTGAGTTCCATGTCCCAATTCCAAAAATCAATGTATGATGTTAAAGCAGCCAAAAACGTCTCAAATGCTGTCTGGTAACAGAACTAATACCCTAGCAACTCTTAGGAACTAAAATGCATTAAGAGCTCTTCAGCTTTGAAGCAGGAAACCTCAAGGAAAAGAAGGGCTCCAAACAGAAAACTACACAGTAAATATTGTCAGTGCAGAGAAGACTAGCCAGCACTTTAGCTTTCTCATATAAATACCACAAACTGAAAGAAACAGAAACTTATTTTAAAGTGTTTCTCTCATAGAGAGCAATGTCAATATTTTATATTTTATTTATAACATATGCATGTTATAAATGCTGAGAGGGGTGGCTGACACACCAGAAGGCTGTGCTGCCATCCAGCGAGACCTGAACAGGCTGGAGAGTTGGGTAGAGAAAAGTTTAATGAAATATAACAAAGGGCAAGTGTAGAGTCTTGCATCTGGGTAGGAACAACCCCAGGTTCCAGTATAAGTTGGGGAACAACCTGTTAGAGAGCAGTGTAGGGGAAAGGGACCTGGGGGTCCTGGTGGACAGCAGAATGACCATGAGCCAGCACTGTGCCCTGGTGGCCAGGAAGGCCAATGGCATCCTGAGGTGTGTTAGAAGGGGGGTGGTTAGTAGGTCAAGAGAGGTTCTGCTCCCCCTCTACTCTGCCCTGGTGAGACCACACCTGCAATATTGTGTCCAGTTCTGGGCCCCTCAGTTCAAGAAGGACAGGGGACTGCTGGAGAGAGTCCAGTGCAGAGCAATGAAGACGATGGAGTGGAGCATCTGCCTTATGAGGAAAGGCTGAGGGAGCTGGGTCTCTTTAGCTTGGAGGAGACTGAGGGCTGACCTCGTTAATGTTTGAATGTCAGGAGGATGGAGCCAGGCTCTTCTCGGAGACAACCAATGGTAGGACAAGGGGTAATGGGTTCAAATTGGAACACAAGAGGTTCCACTTAAATTTGAGAAGAAACTTCTTCGCAGTGAGGATGACAGAGCACTGGAACAGGCTGCCTAGGGGGGTTGTGGAGTCTCCTTCTCTGGAAACATTCAAAACCTGCCTGGACACATTCCTGTGTAACCTCATCTAGGTGTTCCTGCTCCAGCAGGGGGATTGGACTAAGTGATCTTTCGAGGTCCCTTCCAATCCGTAACATTCTGTGATTCTGTGCATAGAGTACTAACCTCCCACCAAAAGTAGATCAAATTGATTTCTTCCAAGAGTCCTTTCTGTGCTTTGTGGTTTAATGCATCACAGCTCCTCACTGCAGTTTATTTTTTTCGTTCAGCAATACACATGCTGTTTAGTAGTTGTTAGCATTTTCAGTGTGTGGCACAAATTAATGTATGGTGCCCTTGTTTCATTCATTGATTACTGCATTTTGTAGTCCAGCGATTCACTGCATGACCTATATTTGATATGATTTGTTCTCAGGCTTCCTTTTTTTTTTTTTTTTGGTGAATCACTGTGCAAGCAGCAGATTCTCATGCAAAATCTGTTGTGTACTGACAAATCAATCTCACTCTCCAGGTTATATGACTGAGTAACAGCTGCAGTGCTATTCCACAGCCCCAGAAGGTGTCATCGCACCGGGATGTGGGGGTTCATAATCATTTACCTTCTTATTCTAGATGAGAGTTTGGGAACTGCTGTTTTATATGGTCCATTGCTTCCAAACAGCAATCTGATGTTTGCAACACACACTCTCTTTTCCTCTTGCTTGTAACCCAAAAGGTCTTTTCTATGCAACTGGCATCCTTCCAAGACTTCAAAGACCTTCCTGTGAAATAAAAGGCACAGAACAGTGGGCATCATAGACTGAGGCATTTCAGGTTTTCAGATGCAGGATGCAGTTCTTAGATCATAAAAAGCTTAAAGGAAAAGATGTTAATATTTTTGTAACGCTTTGAGACTACACAACACAATGTTGTATTTCAGTAAGGTGAGTTTCTTCGACACAGGTTATTAGCATTTTATTGGTATTATGTGTGACAAAATGTTCTCTTAAACCTCCTCAGAGAGGTATTGCCATTGAGTTATGTAGCCCCAAAACTTGCACTCCAGCTGCAGATCCAGATTTTCTCTTACAAAAGCCCTCTCTGCAAGCATAAATAAACTTAGGTTAACAGAAACTTAATAACATTGGTAAAGGGGTGAAAGTGGAGGTATCTGGAGGAGAAGGTGTTAATGCTCATTACTGGGTTCAAGTGCTATCATCTGTCTAGTTTAACAGACCAAAGAGTCACAGAATAGTTGTTTGATGCAACAGTCTGAGGATTCAGACACTTAGGATCCGGCTTTTGTCTTGCCCACAATTTTAATTTGAAATGAGATGATCCATCATAAAATCTTCAATCCCAAGCTACAATTCAGGCCAAATACATGAGGCAAAGTGTATTAACATTGGAGTTCTTTAATTCTATCAATCTTAATTGAAGGTTTTCCTTAAGTCAGAAGAAAAGCACTGTGACCTGCACCCCAATAGGAGATACTAGTATATGCTCAGGCACTTCAGCTGGTAAGTCTCTCTTGGAGTTACATGTCATGTCCAATGGTTGCTTGAAGTGCTTACACTTGTCTTTTGAACAATAGTGGAGTGGTTGGGCATTTGTCCGTGAAGAAAAGTTTCTGTGGTTAAAGCCCAAACTCCCATTTTCTAAGACAAGGTTTTAACTGTCGGGGTGTCAACAGGAGTGGTTAGTTAGTTTCCTCTCTACCTTTCAATGAAGTTATGTCATGAGGAATGTAAGAAAAAATTCACTTTCTCTCTGAACTCTCTGAGGTTCTGTGCTTTTCACAAGCGCTATATAACGTGAAATACAGGAAAATACCTTAGACTTTTATGCTTCTTCCGTGAAGCTACATGCTTGCTCTTCCTCTGTAGCCCAAAGAATGTATATCCACTTTAGTGAATGTGATTTTAGAACACCTGAGTATGAAGTACCCATGTGTTATCCTACAGATGTCATAGCGTCATACAGACTCAGGAGAACCAAATGTGAGTATGTATCTTGTGCAAGAAACAGCAAGGTGTGCCATCATTAAGCAAAGCTCAAGAGCTCATTTATCAAAGAAACAAGATACAGTAACTAGCAAAGGTAATTATTGCAGAATTATTTGATGGGAATGTAGCACTAAGTACTTGCTAATCATGAAAAGCAAAGGACTGAGAGAACTGGTGCTACCCAAAGGCAGGTTGAGAGACCTAATTTGTGAGGCATGTTGGTGCAGGAGAGTTCTAATCAAAAATGGTTGTTTCTGTAGTTTTTTATTCTTCACTGATGTGTGACTATCCGTGATACCATTACCCTTGTGCAGTCCAGCACCTGAAGAACTGAACACCAGCCACACTGTTGCACCCTGCATTGTAGAATACCTAGATGTGAATGACAGTGCGATTTGCCTCAACTTTGGACTTAATTTTTCAAATAAGCTTTAAGTAATTGGTCTTGAAAGGGACCTAAGCTTTTTGCTATGAAATTGAAAGTAATGACATCCCTTACACTTGTTGGAATAAAGCCTCCCACAGATTGAGGAGTATTCTATATTATTGAGGCAGTTAAGAAACACATGCAATAGTTATTTTCTACATGGGTATAAATATATGATTTTCAGGAAAAAAAAAAAAAAACAGCACATAAAATACTGTACACTCCCTTATAAGAAACACAAATGAGAATGTGAAGACAATTACCATGCTGTGTGGATTACAATGCTCTCTTTTTTTTTTTTTTTTTTTTTAATTTTCAGTGACAGATACCCTCAGTGACTGAGACTAGAATCTTCTAATTGCTGTGTGTGCTCATATCCTTGCACCATTTCTGTCAATGTAGTATTAGCCAAAACACAAGCTGGAGAGCCATAAATACTGTTCCTAGTGATTTTTATGCAATCAAGTAATGGACTTCTATAAAAAAGATCGACAAGTAATATTGAACAATTCAAAATTTAAAACTGTGTGAACACTTTTGAATAGAAGCAAATAAAAGTGTATGATTTTCTATTATTGCAAGAGAAAATTAAGGTTTTGATACACAAAGAAAAAACTTTGACAAATGGATAGAGCAATTTGGGTTTACTGCTACAGTACACAAGAACAGCAGTTTGAAACTGCAATAGGTAGATCCACCATGATCCCTTAGTCATAACAGAGAAAGGTATAAAATGTCCTTTTGTTTTTACTATCAGTATTTACAGGCATCAGTAATGATCCCATCAACATTGTTTTGAGGTTTCTGGGATTAACAGCAGAAGCATAATTCTGGGGTTTTTTTTCTGAATTTTAATACCAGAATATTACCAAACTTATAGGTATACAAATAAGGAGAGAGACATTGTAACTGTTGGAAAATAATTTAAATCAGATCCTGGGAATACCAGAATAGACCAAAACCAAAAAAATGTTTGAAAGCTTACCTCACTGTTCATTTCACAATCCATTTTGGTGATCTTTACAACAACTTGTTGTAAAATATTTTAATCCTTTGGGCGGTGTTTCCAACAACCTGTAAAATAATGTGAATTCTGCCTTTTAAATAAATGGCATAGGGTGTTTCACACTAATTCTAACTGTTTGCAACCTACAGCAGCTTTAATGGTGCCCATATGGGAATACTTGAGCAAGTACTGAAAAAAGTGCCACTTGCCCATACAATATTTTGACACCAACCAATAGCTAAAACAGACCTGAGGCAAATTTTGTTGAGAAATGAGGCACTCATTCTCAATGTGAGTTTGAACAAGTTGCTGAGGAAGGTGATGTGTTTGTTCACTACCTACAGTTCTTCCAGGAAGAGTGTGTGTTTTCTGCTTTAATCACACAATTGCTGTTGATACCAATGCTTGGGTATCCTATTTGTGTTTCAGAGAGTCAGGATGGTCTTAGGTTCTTTCAGACCTTAAAAAGTCTGCTTGCATCACAGTTCCCTCTTGCACATACACAACTTGTTAAAAAAGTAGTGATAAGGTTGGGTCTGCTTTCTGTCTGCCAGGAGAGGTTCTGGACCGATACCTGACAATGTACATTCGTTTGTATTTCACTCCAGTGCACTAGCTCCCAGCCCCATTTAAATCTGTGGGAATGTATTCCCAGTTGCAGTGGAGCCAGGAGTCCATCCAGCCTCTCAAGTTGTAGCTACTGTATTAATGGTGCTTCTTTTTCTCACGTGTACTTGATGCACAGGTCAGGAAGAGGGAAGAGAAAGGACGTATGCTAGAAATCCCTCATTGTGACTGTCTCTAAGTGAAATCCCAAGCTGCCAGTATTGTGAGCATCTTTCAGCCTCAGAGCTAGAGCAGAGCACACCACCAATCTGCTTACTTCCAACCCCGCAGTCATCAGACAGACGTAAATAGCTAACTCTTTCCTTTAGAAAGAAAAAAAGGGATTTTTTTAAAGCAAAATTCGATCATGGATAGTGAATTCCGTTGCCAGAATTCATGACTAAGAAACATCCTATTAACAGTTGAACTGGAAATGAAGATGGTTGGCATGGCATGTGTTTGCTCTGCAGTGCATAGGTTTGACAGACTGAGGAGTGGAAGAATAGTGTGTCATCTTAGACTGGCCTCCTTTGTCGTATTTGTTACATTTCCAGGTGTCATGCCGAGTGCTAAGGGTCACAGCAGCCCTAAATGTGACTGTAGAGTGCACGATTTTCAAGGAACAGCACTTTCAACAGACAGGCTATAAGAATGTAACCTCCAGCTTTTAAATAGATCTTCTACATCCATTTTTGTAAATCCGGTCTTCCTTTGTTGCAGCTTATCCGCCTGGAAGCTTGCCACGCTATGGTCTAAGTAACGGCGGCACCGGCAGGCCACGCTTTGCAAGCCGCAGACCTTTTGCAAATGGGCTGAAGATGGCAGGCGCAAAGAGGCCTGGCAGGGAGAGCGAGAGCTGCGTGGAGGCTGCTGCCGGGAGAGGTGCTTCCCGCCCGGCAGCGACAGCCACTTCTCTTCGTATTCCCTCCACCGGGGATATCAGGGAGCCAAACGCCTGCCCGCCTGCCCCAAGGGTTAGAGCGGGACCTGCCCGCACCACCCCGGGTCGCTGAATGGACTGACGGCGGCTAGGCAGAAGCAGGCGCTGTGAAGTGCGCCCTTGCAGGCGGCTCTGGCTGCCCCCGCCCGCCGGGGTCGGTGGCCCCCCTACCGGGAACGGGCACGCGTGGCCAAGGGCCCGCCCGCCGCCGCCGCCCAGCCCCTCCGCCCGCCGGGGCGGTGGTAAGTTCCCGCCGTGCCTCCCGACGTATAAAGGGAGGCGGCGGGGACCGGCTGCGGGCAGCGGCTGGCAGTGATGGAGCAGCCGGCGGTGATGGAGCAGCCGGTGCAGACGGAGACGTGGAAGGCGCAGAGCCTGGAGGAGCTGATCCGCATCCTCCATCGGATATTCGCCGAGGATAAAGTCAGCGTGGAGGAAGTGCAGGAGCTGATGGAGTCGTACGAGAGCAACCCGGAGGAGTGGCTGCAGTACGCCAAATTCGACCAGTACAGGTACAAAACACCCCGGAGCGGTGAGCCCCACGCACCGTGTAAGCGAGGCCTGCGGCGGAGCAGAGGCGGACGGGGAGCGGGGACGGCCAGGACGCCCACCCCTTCCCCCGCCCCGACACGGCCGATAGAGCCGAGGGGGGACGAAGGGCAAAGGCCCCCGGAGGGAGAATGCGGTGCCCCGCGGCGGGGCGGGCGGGGAGCGGGAGGGGCGGCGGCGGCCAATGGCGGCACCGGCGGGTGTGGGCGGGCGGCTGCCGCCCCGCACCCGGCACAGACGGTTCCCGGCTGCGGTCGTGCGGGGACCTCCGAGGCGTGTCGCCCCCCGAGGCGTGTCGCCCCTTAGTCGTGTGGGAATAACCCTCGGAGCAGACAGAAACACGCTGAAGCGACGAAAAAAACCCTTAACAACTGGAAAGAAATTTTTTAAGCGGCAGGTAGGCAGCAGAAACAGCTGCGCGGCGGGAGCACACCGCTCCAAAGCGGACGTTCCGTGTCTGTAGAGGAGCCGGTGCGTGTTATTTTTTTTCCCGGCTTTACGCTTCAGTTTTTTCCTCTTCCACGGTAGTGTGGGTCGAGGCTCTTTGCTGCCCGCGAGAAGGAAGGAAAATACTTGTTAGGGATTTGAGTTCCTCTGACTTTGCTGACAACTGATTTATTCCTGTCATTGGTGGCTTGTCTTAAATTTCGATATAAATACATTTTATTTGAGCGCTTTCTTTAAAATAAACAGTGTTCCCCCCCCACCTCCAACTTTTCCTTTTAAGCTTGCTATCATGCAAGCATCACTCTGGCTTGACTTTTTTTAGCCTCCTTTCACCTGGTGTTGACTATCCTCTATTGAGAACAAATCACAAAATTTGTGATGGAACATAAGAAACTAAGAATAGGAAAAACGAAGTGTACTAACCTGAAAAATATGCATGGCAGCTTTTTTTTTTTTTTTTTTCTGGCCAGCCAGACCTGCTGTATGGAAATAACGGCACTTGAAAGGTTCAGTTGAATGCCAGCATTGATGTTCTGACATCATAGGAAAAATATGTCTACCTAATAAACACACAAAATGTGGATGCTTTGAGAGGCAGCATATAGCTACACATGTTATGCTTAGAAAATAATTAGTTATAAGCATCCTATCTTTATTAGAATATAGGGAGTTTATGGGGAAACTATTTTAAAAGCGTTCAGTTGACATCAGTGCACTTTCTGTTTGCTTTTCTGCTTGCATCTTCTAGGCGAGAGCTGGGCATCTTGTCATTGGCATGAATATTTGCTTTATTGGCAAAGTGCAAATCATCATGGCTAAAGCTAAAATGAAACCAGAAGGTTCCACTGGATTACTTGCACCATAACAGCTAGAAGCACCAGCCCTGAGTCAGAAGAGACCCACTATGAAAAGCAATGTACAGTGCAAAATCCCAGTGCCTTCCCTAGTGAACGTTGCAGCAGGATGAGATGAGCAGCAGCTTAGGGGAGGCTTGCAGGAGACTACAAGGAAGCAAACATAAGGTGTTGCTATTACAGTTGTTTTCAAGCCCTGAAGCCAAATCACAGTTTAGAACGCACATATTGATAAAAAGCCTTTAGGAGCAAGCTTATTCTGTGCCACCTGTAAGCTAGCACTTGAAAAATGTGTTTAATAACCTTGGTCTGATAAACTTTGTTTACAAGTAGATGCTGGCAGAAATTGCCACACAGGTGTTTTATCCACACACGAATGCTACAGTAAAAGACCTAGAGCTTTCATGAACAGAGTAGGAGGACCATGTACAGAAAGCCTGACATCTTATTTCTCTGTGGTTTTTTTTTTCCTTGTACAAATGAGTTCTGTGTAACAGAAGGAAAGCCAAGAATATCTGAAAAGGAACTGCAGAAGAATGTGACTATGTATTTTTCTTGTTTCATTGCAGTCTTCTGTTTCTAATTATAAGCCAGCTGCTGAGGTGACTTCATTCAATAACTATTTTGATTTGATCCTGTCTACCATGCTAGTCTTAGACTTACAGTTCCAAAACTCTAATATGATTAGCAATATGATTATAAAATATATCCATTTTTTTATTTCCATGAATGTAACTTTTACCAAAGAATAGCTTAAAAGTACAATTTCATTTTTTTCCAAGTAAAACTTGGCTTTCAAGAAAAAGACAAAAAAGGATTTTTGTATATCACAACCTTCCTTCACAGACATGTTTGTATAATTTCGTCTTTGATAGGCATATCAGTACAGTAAAAAGCGAACACTTTATATTTCAGATATACAAGAAATCTTGTGGATAATGGAAATGGAAAGTTCAACTTGATGATCTTGTGCTGGGGTGAAGGGCACGGCAGGTTCGTATCCAAAGACTATGATTTTAGCAAACATATAAAGCCACTGTATCTTTCACTATAATCTTTCACAAAAAGACACAAATAATCAGCCCTATGTGAGCTATCAGAAAAAAGTGAAAATATCTGAAAACTGAGCTGTGCAGAGCTCCTATTGGCATAGCAGTCCTGAATATTTGCTGTATCTTTTGCAAGTTTGTACGTCATGGACACTCTCTTAAAAATGCTCTGCTCTTCTACCCAATCTAAGCTTCCCTTCTGTTAGGGAAAGTTTTTGTCCCAGCAATACAGCAGGTCCTATGGGCTGGACAGATAGAACAGATGCTGTTCAACCTGTCCCGTACAACAGACCTGTAAAACACTTGTTTGCAGAAGAAGGTGCAGTTTAAATAGTCTTTTTTCTCCCTTGATGTTTGAATCCCGCCTCTGTGACAAAATGAGAAAAGTAGATTCAGGTTAGGACTGCAAGCTGTGAGGAGGGAGCCCCTTTCATGCAATACTTGGGTTTCTCTAGGTTCATGCATCCCGCCTCCTCCCCCAAAACAGACCACACTGCTGATGCATCCTCTGGAGTTGTGTGCACAAGGGTCTATACTGGCTTGTGAAGTCCTACAAACATGAGGGCAGGATCTGTCCCTTGCAGAGTCTTTCACAAAATATTGGCTAAACCGAAACATGGAATAACAAAACTTGCAGGTGTTGACTGATAATTCTCGCATATAAATAGAAAACCTAAGGAAATATCAGAGCTGTGTTTTTGTTTGTTTTAACTGAGCGTACAATTGAACATTTACAGTATTCTCTAGGGGATGCCATGATGTTATACTCCAAGGGATCCAGGAACCAAGCCCACAGCCTCTACTTCTTACAGCCTGTTCCCACAAAGCCTGTAATTTATGTCAAACTATTCAAGCATTTGCTAGAGCTGGACAGAGACCACAAGTTGTTTTTGCTTCCCACACAAGGAGGACCAGATTGTTCTCACTGCTTACAGAAGGAGCATGACAACGTGGCATCTGTGAACTGTTCCATGCCTGAAGCAAGCTCTGCTCTCTTGGCATCTCAGTTTGTAAGAAACCCTGACATTTGTTTACTGAAAACAGTAACCTACAAGTACAAAATTTTGATTGAAACTCATTAGCACTGTACTTCTGGGAGGGTCAAATTCCCCCTTCTCCCTCACCCCCAGTGGGTGGAGAGCTCTCCCTTTGTCCTAATCCCATCGACTTCCATAATGGTCAGTTAAAAAAAATAAAACCAAAACTAAATTACTTATCTAGCCTGCATGTCTCTAAGTGTAGCAACTAAAACATGCTTCAGAGCAAGAAGAGGCATCTAGCAAGCAGACAAATCATACTAGATCCTGTTGTTTTGTCCATGTTTTATTAAACTAGTGAAAGTAACAACTTACTGTAGTTGGTTGTACTTAGTATCATCAGAGTAGGGAGGTATAGCATTTTTTCTTCAATAAATGGCTGCGCAACCCAGCAGTAAAGAGGTCGTAGAAATTAAGTGGAAGTAGCTTCTTTCTCCCATGTTTTGGGAACAGGCATGCTGGATCAGCATGTATCAGGTATACTTGCAAGTTTATACCAGCCTCTGCCTGGGATCACTGTGGAAAGCATAATTTCATTTGTTGCCCCACAAGAGTGTTTGTATTCTGAACAGTTTTTCTGTCCTCCTCCCTCCTCCAGACTTTTTATGTATTTCTCTGAGGCAGAGTCGTAGGTTGATCAATATCTGACCCTTCTCCAAGTCCTGTTGCATGTGAGCTTATCTCAGTACATTTCTGAAGTAGCAGATTTAAGTAGGCATGCCTTAGTCCCTGTGAATGTTTTGGTTTGTCTTGTTTTTCCATAAGACTTTTGTGTAATGACATTTTATTCTAGGTCTATGTCCAGATACAATGGGCTACGCTATCTGTCCTGTTTGCTGTACTGACATGATGTACCTATATCACACTGAGTTTGGTTATTCTTTTTGCATATATAGCAGCATCCATGATCACACTGACTCACACTGCTTTATGAAGATCCTCCAGGGAAACCTAAAGGAGACTCTGTTTGAATGGCCTGAAAAAAAAGGCAATGGTGAAATGACTAAGAAATCAGAACGAGTTTTGAGGGAAGATCAGTGTGCCTACATTAATGGTAAGCTATTAAGCTTGTTTTGACAACTACACGTCCATGAGTCTTATTCCTAACAGATGAGTTCATCTGCTCTCTAGTCTCCTGACTTTAACAGCATAGTATTACACTCAATTACACACCAGTGCCCCCCAGGCCACACCCCTCCGGGGTTTCACACCGAACACAACACCAACAGCCTCAGTGCTAGCGCTCCGGGACTTGAACACTGGGGTCAAGTGATCCGACAGACTCTGCCTCCTGACACAACTGGGACAACAGGCGCATGCCAACGCGCCCAGTCGAGAGAGGTTCTCCTTCCCCTCTGCTCTGCCCTGGTGAGACCACATCTGGAATATTGTGTCCAGTTCTGGGCCCCTCAGTTCAAGAACAGGGAACTGCTGGAGAGAGTCCAGCGCAGGGCAACGAAGATGAGCAGAGCATCTCCCGTATGAGGAAAGGCTGAGGGAGCTGGTTCTCTTTAGCTTGGAGGAGACTGAGGGGTGACCTCGTTAATGTTTACAGATATATAAAGGGTGAGTGTCATGAGGATGGAGCCAGGCTCTTCTCGGTGACAACCAATGGTAGGACAAGGGGTAATGGGTTCAAACTGGAACACAAGAGGTTCCACTTAAATGTGAGAAGAAACTTCTTCGCAGTGGGGGTGACAGAGCACTGGAACAGGCTGCCCAGGGGGGTTGTGGAGTCTCCTTCTCTGGAGATATTCAAAACCCACCTGGACATGTTCCTGTGTAACCTCATCTAGGTATTCCTGCTCCAGCAGGGGGATTGGACTAGATGATCTTTCGAGGTCCCTTCAAATCCCAAACATTCCGTGATTCTGTGAAATCAGCGATTGTAGTGCTGATATGCAGCTTCAGCATAATTGAAATGCTCAGATCTATCCAATCTACAAAAAAAATGTCTAACTCCACAGATGCTGGGAGGTGAATGAGTCTCCACCAGTAAGGCTCCCTAGGTACCTAAATCCGTGCCATTACATGTATCTGTAATTATCACCATCTTGTGCTATGCTGGAAGCCACCCTGGAGTGACCAGCTTCGTGTGACACATTCTGATGCTCTGAAAGACATTGCACATCACACTGAACAGCAATGACTTTGGCAGAACAAATGCAAAGTGTCAGAAAAGGGGGCTGTCTACCTTTTATGCAATGAGTTAAAAACTGGAGCGTGCACCTTGTGGAACTGAACTTGGGAATTCCCCTGTTGGAGGGAGCTTCATGTTGAGTTATGGACTGAGCCAGAGTGGGGGCATTTGGGCAAAAAAGACAAGTGCTCTGCAGCTCTCAGATGAAGGTATGCCACATTAGGTGAAAATGCAGAATCCTTGGGACAGGGCATGCAGGAAGGAGCTTGACATGTCAGTTAATGCTCCTGTGCCAGGGACATGGGTTCTCAGACTCAATCAGGTTTTTCCTACCCATGAGGTTGTTTCCGATGCAAGCAATTGCACCCTGTGTGCATCTGATCCAAAGCTTTCCTGCTTGATTTAAGGAAATTTGATATCCAGTTCTCTCAGGCAATTTGAATCTCTGCAATGTTTCATAACAGATGTTTTGGTTTAAAAGAAAGAGGTAAAACAAGTAGATGGAAAACACTGATGGTGTGTTGGTTGCTCTACTCCAGCAGTGACTGACCTTCATCTTTCTATTGCATGCTTCTTGATTGCTCTTGTACTTTGAGGTTAGAACTCATTAAATAGAGTTTATTACAGTGTCCCATTAGATAAACATAGATTTGAGACATTTTTCCCCTATGTCCACTGTTTAGATAAAGTATGTTAGCAACACTTAGGGCTTACTCTTCAAATGTATCAGAGTTGAGAGTGTACTCATGACTCTCAGGCTATCATGCCTATGTTTCACAATACAGGTCCAAGTATTATATAAAATATTAATTTAAGTACAAAGGCCTGAGTTGTTTTTACAGCAGGGTCATAAATTTAAATTCAAGGTCTCTTTTAAGTAACTCAAAAATTCCACTTCAGTGTAGAATAGAAATAATTTGTTTTGTGGATATGATTCTTCATACCTTACATTTTTGTGTATGAACTCGGTTTCTACTCCACCGTCTTAGAAAGTGCCATTACTTCATTAGTAACCACACAACAGACAGTACCTTGTTTTGTTACATGTTCAATTATGTTTACTATTTGGTTAAGGTTGGAGGCATGCCAGTCACTACTAATTTGTCACTTCAGTCAAAAGAGCGGACAAATGAAAAGCTAGTCTCCAAACTAATAAATGGGAAGGATTAAGAAACAGATGCCTGCAGTAGAGTACAACTGTATCTCCCTCCCTAAGTCCATGCCTCAAATACATGTAGCTGACATTCAATGTGACCAATATCCTTGTTACCGGTCCACGACTTAGCAATACAAAAACTTTTTCCCTGTAGAATGTCATGCTGATTTTTAGAAATACAAACCTTGCTACTTCTGAGGCATGTATAACAACAGCTTTTCTTAGGAAAGAAGATAACCTTGGTATCCTTTGGGAATGATAGCTAGAAAATTACTGACAGTGTGGCCTTCTGTAGGTGACCCTGGATTCCTGTTGGCCTTTATCCTCTAGCAAATAATCCAGAAGTTGCATAAGTGCAGAAGGCCATGACATTTTGAATTACCAGTGTATTTAGGAATCAGTGCTAGAGAACAGCAGTCAATTTCCCTGTACCAAGTTACATGTAGCCCATAAAAGTGTGAGCATGCCTAACTGGCTTGCTCATGAGTTTTGGTTTAGAAAGCATTTTTCCAGTCATCTGAGATCTCATTAAATGTTCCCACTAACACAACCTCTTATTTCATGTCCTCACTGGTGTAGACTCCATTGGCCTGCACCGTGTGGAGAACATAAGCCACACAGAGTCTGCTGTTAGCCTGCATTTGTACAGCCCACCCTTCGACAGCTGCAACACCTTCGATCAGAGGACTGGACACAAGCACAAAGTCAAGATGACCTTCTACAGCCAGTTTGGAGAAAGGACTGTCTGTGTAAGTACGAGATAATACTCTCCCTGCTCGCCCTCAGGTTCTGAGCCCTCGATCCCTGCGGGGACTGGCACAAGGGGCTGCCCTACTACTGCTGCCCTCCTGCCTGCACAGGGCAGGTCACCAATGCCCCAGGACAGGCAGGAGGTCTGACAGGCCCTGCCTTTTCCAAGGACCATCATAAAACCTGTTTCCAAATACTACTTGATTTGTCAGTTTGCACTTCCTTCGTGTGGAGTTTGCTGCTTTGTAGTTTGCCTTCCCTTTATCAGCAGGAGATCGGTTCTGAAAAGAGAGGAGGATTCATGGGAATTTTGCTGCTAGCTAAGCAGCTTCAGGCAGCAAATGATGGTAAATGCAACCCAGTCAATGGAAAACTGTGAAGCAGCTGCGTTTTTTTGGCCAGCTTAAGTCAAGTGTAACATTTCCTGCCTACACTGTTCTGCCAAAAAGCATCATATTTCAAGTCAGTTGTTTAAAACGTTATAGCTTACTGTAAAGAATTAATAAAGTTAATTTAATTCTTTAAAATCAAAACTTTAACACAGAAATACTCTGAGAGTGAGAGCAGGCTGGTTGACTGTTGTCTGCATTCTTGAGCAATAGCATGAGATTTTATTTAGATAGAAAATAAATCTTAAAATCAACTTTGAGGGACCAAGTTAAGACATCTGGGAGAGTTAAACAGGGTTCGTTTTAGTGCTTTTCCATGCATTGGGAAACATAACTACTTATACAAGGTGAAAAGACAGATTCTTGATGTTCAGCCACAGAGATTCAAAGACTTTGGTTTTAGTAAATACAGAACACTTTTACCTTTCACTGAAGCCAGAAATCCAGTGCTCAGGAGTTTCCTCGAGTGAGCTCTTAGTAAGATCCAGTTAAAGTTTTATATAATCAACAAGTACCATGAAAATTATTTCTTTGAAGCTTGTCACATTACGTGATTACAACTTTACCAAACAGCTGAAACAGAAACTTTGACCTTCCTAAGTTTGAAAGACCCTGGAGAAAGTAAACTCAAACCTATAATTCAGATTTTAAAGGGAAATTAACATGGAAAAATGTTGAACAAAATTCACATCAGAATTCAATACTTGCTTTCTTTTCATTTTAATTGTTTACTGAATATGAAGTAAGTAAGATAACAAGCGAGACTAGATGTTCTGACTTGGACTAGTTTCCTTTTATTGATCTATAACCATCTGGCAGTATTTCTATCTTTTGTGGGAAATTGGATCTGGCTTACAGGACAGAGGTAAATCTTAATCATTGGACCTCTTTCATGAATTCCTGTAAATTGAATTCCAGTAAGGGTGAAAATGGTAGCAAGCCTGGGACATCCATCTGCCTGAAATGACTTCATGCTACAAAAACCTGGTTTCAGTGAGGGTTTTTGGAAAGCTGACTGGAAAATCAGTCTTTTTTCTGCTTGCTACATGTCAAAAGGACATAGAGATTAATATAAATTTTACTTGTGTATCTTTTATGAGTGAAAGGATCTGCCTAGCTAAAGAACAATCAGTGCTTCCTCTTTGTCTTAAATTTTTCTGCAGGTAAAGCACATCGGTAAATTCCTACTGACTTCTGGCCATGATGAAGTCTAAATTAACTAAATCTCCAGTAAATACATGAGAAGTTATATAGACCTAATAATTAAAATAGTATGTAGTATATTCAGGGACCTGCCTGTGGAAGTAGGTGTTTACACAGCTCAGGTACAAACCATGAAAATGCCGATGTAGAAGTTCACTGAGGGAAAACTGATTTTGTCTTGGGTGTCATACCACATCAGTTCCTGCCGTCAGGAATTTTACTGGGGAAGGTGGTTTCTTTTTGCAGCCTGTCTTCCAAGCAGTTTCTGTCAAAACAAAGCAGAACAGAGTATTGGGAAGACAGCCTGAAGGAGGAAGCACTGCACAGCTGTCCCTTCTGCTGTGAGCTTGCTTGTGGGGCTGATAGACAGGGTGATTTTGTTAGGTGCACAGTGCCCTCTGTAAAACTCTGGCAAGGAGTACTGAAAATAAATACACTAGGTATTTTAAGGTGCTGAGCTACTCTGGGAATGAAGGCCTATGCTGAGAACATGAAGTAGGTGGTGCCTGTTTCCTTAAAACAGCAATCTCTCCTCTTTCATTTTAGGCAACAGCAGTGCCACAGGAGAACAACTGAGGGGTACCACCGTGCGTATGCCCAAGACCTGCTGAATGTTTAACCGGGGATAGAAGACATGCACAGCTAAGGCCAACAGCCAGCTACATTTCTATACCTTGTACATAGAAGAACACTAGGGCAGCTTCCAGGCCACCCACAGTTTCCCTGAGCGAACGCTGATTATGGGACACTAAGCTAACTAGTGCCGTGAACTACTTCTGGGGTTAGATGCCTTTTCTTAGGCTCCTGTGAGAATTAAATAGTTTGCTTTCTGATTCTAGCCTTCTTTTAATTCCACTTGTGATACCACACTGAGAATATGAGAAACAGAGTTTTTAAACACCATCTGACACTGCTCAATAGGCCTACGTGTATGTATGGTCTCAATGTAATTAATAACTATATAAATTTCTAAGCTTCCAGTCACTTGTAGGTAGTATGCTAGATACAACTAGCAGCAGCTCTTTTTTTTTTTTAATTAAATCTATTAGGTTTTAATGCTCTGGGCCATTTTGATAGTTTTGTGCATTTTTTACTTTTTATTTTTTACAAATCCATTTGTCAGATCTAGTTTTAAATAAGGAGCAACAAAATGCTTAATGCACAATGATTTTCAAAACTGATTGGGCAGAGATTTGGGGTTTTAATAAGACTAATCATACTTAATTCAGCTAATGTCCAGTTCCCAAAGTATTCTGTATAGCTGCTAAAAAAGGTAACTGAAATAAAACTGGATTTGTGCACAGATGTTAAAGTTTTCAGCCTTTTTCTCCTGCTATCTAAAATACTAATCACATTTTCCCCAAATTCACATTCCTTATGAACATCTAAATCTTTTCCAAGTAATACACTGTTAGAAAGGGCTTTAAAAAGTTGGAACTATTTCAAACATGCAAAGAATCCTGATCCCAATTAAGCTGGTGGGAGTTCTGCCACGAAGTTCACTAATGCTTAGTTTTATGCTCCAGATTTAGTTAAAAGGAAAGAACCATCTTGAAAAAACTTAACTCTAATTGAACGTATCAAAATCAGCAAATCTGTCTGCACTGAGTCTGTCCCATTCATTGAATGCAGATAGTACATAAGACAAGTGAGGAACGTGTAACAAGTCTCCTGGTCTTGTAGGTTGTCTGCTGGTTACTCAGGCAGTAGTTTAACAGTGTCCTTTTCAGATGTGTCACCTATTTGCCTTCATGATTACAAGCCCAGAAAATACTTCATGAGACCCTGTTTCCAGGGATCAGTACATGTCCTTGCCAAAAGTCCCTCTCCAAACTTTCTTATAGGTCTCCTTTAGGTACTGGAAGGTTGCTGTAAGGTCTCTCCAGAGCCTTCTCCAGGCTGAACAACCTCAACTCTCTCAGCCTGTCCTCATAGGAGAGGTGCTCCAGCCCACTGCTCGTCTTCGTGGCCTCCTACGGACTCGCTCCAACAAGTCCATGTCCTTATGTTGAGGACTCCAGAGCTGGATGCAGAACTTCAGGTAGGGTCTCACCAAAGCAGAGTACAGGGGCAGAATCACCTCTCTTGACCTGCTGGTCACATTTCTTTTGAGGCAGCCCAGCATATTGTTGGCTCTCTGGGCTGCAAGCGGACATTGCTGGCTCATGTTGAACTTCTCATCAACCAACGCTTCCAAGTCCTTCTCCTCAGGGTTGCTCTCAGTCCATTCCCCGACCATCCTGCATTTGTGCTTGGGATTGTCCCAACCCATGTACAGGACTTTGAACTTGGCCTTGTTGAACTTCATGAAGTTTGCACAGGCCCACCTCTCAAGCCTGTCAAGGTCCCTCTGGGTGGCATCCCTTCCCTCCAGTGCATCAACCACACCACACAGGTTGGCGTCATCGGCAAACTTGCTGAGTGTGCACTCAATCCCACTGTCCTTGTTGCTGACAAATATGTTAAACAGTACCTGTCACGATACCAGTGCCTGAGGAACACCGCTAGTTACTGGTCTCTGCTTGGACATAGAGCCATTGACCACAACTCTTCCAGTGTGACCATCCAGCCAATTCCTTATCCACCAAGTGATCCATCCATCAAATCCATGTCTCTCCAATTTAGAGACGAGAATGTCATGTGGGACAGTGTCAAAGACTTGACACAAGTCCGGGTAGATGACAACAGTTGTTTTTCCCTTATCCTCCAATGCTGTAACATCATCATGAAAGGCCACCAAATATATAAGGCATGATTTGCCTTTAGTGAAACCATGTTGGCTGTCACCAATCACCTCCTTATTTTCCTTGTGCCTTAGCACGGTTTCCAGAAGGATCTGCTCCATGATGTAGCTGGGCACAGAGGTGAGACTGTAGTTCCTCAGGTCTTCCTTTTTTACCTTTTCAAAGATGGAGGTTATGTTTTCCCTTTTCCAGTCAGTGGGAACTTCACCAGAATGCCCTGACTTCTCAAATATGATGAACAGTGGCTTAGCAAGTCCATCCACCAGTTCCCTCAGGACCCGCAGATGCATCTTGTCATGTCCCATGGGCTTGTGCACCTCCAGGTTCCTTAGATGGTCTTGAACCTGATCATCACCTACAGTGGGTGGCTTCCTTCTCTTAGTTCCTGCCTTTGCCTTCTGTATTTTTGTTGATTTTTGTGGCCAGAGCACTTGCCAGTGAAGGCTGAAGCCAAAATGTCATTAAGTACCTCAGCCTTCTCCTTATCCCCAGTAACCAGGTCTCCCATTTCCTTCTGGAGAGGGCCCACATTTTCCCTAGTCTTTCTTTCATCACTGGCGTGCCTATAGAAGCTTTCCATGTTGCTCTTGATGTCCCTGGCCAGACCTAATTCTATCAGGGCTTTAGCTTTCCTAACCTGATCCCTGGCTGCTCACACAATTTCTCTGTATTCCTCCCATTGCTTCCACCCACTGTAACCTTCCTTATTGCATTTGAGTTTGTCCAGGAGCTCCTTGTTCACCCATGAAGGCCTCCTGTTGTTTTTACCTGACTTTCTCTATGTTGGAATGCATCACTCCTGAGCTTGGAGGAGATGATCCTTGAATATTAACCAGCTTTCTCAGGCCCATCTTCCCTCCAGGGCTTTATCCCATGATACTCTACCAAGCAGATCCCTGAAGAAGGCAGAGTCTGCTCTCCCGAAGCCCAGGGTAATGAGCTTGTTGTGCACCTTTCTTGCTGCCCTAAGGATCTTGAACTCCATCATTCCATGGTCACTGCAGACCAGGCGGCCCTTGAGCTTCAAATTCCCCACCAGCCCCTCCTTGGTGGTGAGAACAAAGTCCAGCATAGCACCTCTTTTCCTTGGCTCCTCTATCACTTGGAGAAGGAAGTTGTTACCAACACATTCTGGGAACCTCCTGATTTGCTTATGCCCAGTGTTTGACCACCTTCACAGTAAAAAAGCCTTATGTTTAGGTAAAATGTCTTGTATTCCAGTTTGCGTGCACTGCCTCTTGTCCTACTCCCCCTCTCACAGGACATGAGCAGTTTACTTAACTAACTTCAAATATAACATATTCATCATGCTTTTGCTTTCTGGGTAACATTAAAGGACAAACCCAACAGCTTGTAGTTCACACATTCAGTCAGGTCAGGGGAACTGGAAATACAAGAGAGACAGCTGAGAAGCGCAGCAGTGATGACAGCAGCTAGCTATACCAAGATCCATTGATGTAGAAACTTAGGCAGTACTCCAGCTAGACACACACATGCCTAGCAAGTGAGACTAGGGAAATATAAGCAGAAAAGACAACAACTAACAACTATCTACGTAAGTTGTCCCAAACGCTGCTTAGTCATCATAAACATGTTATCTTACGTTGCGTAGAATAATATGGGAATTTCAGTGCTTCAAAACAAGGTACTTACCAGGTACTTATGCCCACTGTATCAGAAATATAAAGGGGTAGCCTATCCAACATCAAGGGCACTTATATAGGAAAGCTCAGGAGAAGTTGTGTCCAGAGTCCTTAGAAAACATACCACAGCTACCACCTTAGCTACTTCCTAAGGACTAACTATACATCTTGTACTCTGTATGGCACAAGCATAAAGCCAGTACCTACTGAAAGCAATATTTAATCAATAAATGTCAGGTGATATAATGAGAAATAGAGTCACCTTTTCACTTACACAAATAAGTTCAGGTAACCTCTGCTGGCTTAGAACATAGAAACCAATAAAAACAAAATAGTATTTGCACATTATTATGGCTGAACAGCCAAGATACTAAACCTTCTAACACAGGAAAGTACTTGAGCTTTGGAGCCATGCTAACTGGCCAGTTGATGAGGTAGCCATGTGTTGTAGGCTGACAATTAGTTTTCACTGGGCAATGAACAGATGTCTGACATTTCAAATACATTCATCTGGGAAGGTGTTATTGAGCAGTGTCAATGCAAACTGAAGAGAGTTTAGTATTTATCTGAGTTACAGCTAAGATCCTTCAGTGTTAAGAGATAGTGCTCTAAACCATTAACACTACTTAATCATTCAGGCTGGCAACAGCAGGAGGAACTCGGTGTAACTATGATTTGGTGCATTAAATAAAGTTTCAGTGAAGGAACTTCAACAGAAAGACATAGGGAATGGAGTGGAGTGAAACACAGTATTTACATTAATACAGCAAATTGCAAGGGTTCAGTGGTTTTGCTGGGTGTTTTGGAGAGTCATTTGTGGAAATTTTGCAAGAAAAGTTGAGGTTTATCTATTACGTTTTACATGGAAAAACTCTATAGCTAAGAGTGCCTGGGAAGGCATATGCCACATGCAGTAGAAAAGCTGACAACAAGGGTATTTCCAGAAATGGAAATGTTACCCTTGTCTATGTGGCTGTGGCTGATGAGGACTAGATTCACAGAGATTCAAGACCTGTGTTCTGGGCATTTCCACCTACATATAGCCAGTAGGTGAGCAGCTCTTTTTCTTCCCATGCAGTGTGGAAGCTCTGAAGCCTCTAACATGAATAGTTGCTGGGAGAGGGTCCATTGTTGTGTAAACAGAGTTTTTTAATGTCCTTGTGGATAACTGAGCCTAGAGTCACTTTCAGTCTAACTCACTACAAAATCTTAGCATACACAAATTAGTTCAACTTGTTATTTCCGTCTCGGTGGCACTTGGTTAAACTTCTTGATGTTTGAGCATTATTCATCTTCCTCCCATGTTGATACATAGAGGAACACAGCAGAATCATAATCCACCTTATATGTAACCCTGCATCCATTACAATTTTTTTTCCCTAAACCATAAACACAAAAGATGTGCTAATTCACTACCTAATCCAGTTATTTTTTTTTGCACTCCTCTCATGGCCAAGAGAAAGCTGTGTTGCAAGAATATAGCCCTCTCAAGGTTAAAAGAGGTGACCTGCCTACAGTGACTCTATTTGCAGAGACAAGCAGAACGATATGAAGCTCAGTACTTTTCAACTATACTATATATTCTGCTGCTGCTAGTTTAGCTCATGAAAGACTTTGCTGTCCCTAAATGTTGGACAGCCTTGCATTCCAGGAATGGACAGTAGTTCCAGCTTCTCTGGCTAGTCAAGGAAGCAAAACCACCATGGACCAGTTTTGCAGGCCTTCAAGACTAGTTCTGACCCTTCTTGCTCATATAAAGCATTATTCAATAATTAGATCTCAAATCTTTGAATCCTGTGGGTACTTTACACTACATTGTATTTCTTTGGGGATGAATGACCCTCAAAATAGGGTCAAAATTGATCATTCCTGCATGCTACACAATAAATGTTTGGGATTTCTTTTAACAAATAATGAAATCTCTTATGCCTTTTCCAGACCTGTTTCCTCTTTGCTTTTACTCTTCAGCTCACTAATATTGTTTGATAAAGACAGATGAGCCCATTATGATCTCGTAAAGCCTAACTTCCTGTCTCATTGTAGGTTCAGAGGAATACATAATTTCAAAATTGAACTTTACACTGAAATATTGAAAAACCTTCTGGGAGGCACTCAGACCTGCAGCATACAACTATTCCTTAGCTGCAAGTAGGGCTCTGAATGGACCTGGGATTGCTGGTAGGAGAATATTTACCAAGCATATTTGTAGGCAAAAAACCAGCATTTGTAAAAGCTTGCTTCAAAGGAAATGTTAAAAATAGCCCTGTTTAAACTCAGGGGTTGGAGGAAGCTCTGTCACCTTTTTGGACTAGATTTTTACTCAACATGTGTTGGAATAACAATGCTGACATCAACCACTTTACAATGTTTTACACTGGTTGAGATAGTGGTTCTTATTTTACGCCTTTCCTGGGACTGGGTGCTTAATTCTGGGTACATTTATTACCTGACACTTTCAGCTGTGGCTTTTTCTGAACATGGTTATGAGTGAAAAGGTGCCCCCTCACAGCCTGAGAGAATGCTTTAACATCCAATGTTTCCTGTTGATGAGGAGTATTCAGAATTAGAAACTCTGGACAAAAATCAAGTGTGAAAAGAAAAGCCTTTTCACACATCATTGCATCAGTTAAAAGAAATAGCACCCCTCTCTGCTTGTGCACTGCATTTCTTCATTGCAACAAAAACTCAGATTGAGGAGGTTCTTTAATTTGTACTACCTACTTTGGGGTTCTGCTATCTTGGGAAAATAAAACCCTCAGGTTAAGTTTCATGATCTGAAGTTTGGCCCCTGCTCTGTTGGAACAAAGCATTTGAATAAAAGAGCTTCATCTGCAGACTCCTCAAACTTAGAATTTCTGTTAATACAGTGGGTTAGGGCATTTTGCAGAGCAGTGCAAGATTCTGATTGTAAACTTTCTTAAACCAGCCAAGAAAAGTACTCAAGGTTCTCAACGAAAATGAAATTTATAAGCTACAAACCCCATGCTAGTTTCCAATGCATTTAGCTAGTCTGTATTTCTGTTGCTGCCTAGAAATATTTCATCTTCCATGGAGAGCTAAAACTTAAGGAAAGTAAATGTTCTTATAGACCATCTATTATTCAGTTATCTCGCACTTCCATTGTAAGACTTTAAAGCTGAACTAATAATAACAAATACTCCTCTACAGGGAAGCTTCTTTTGTAATCAGAAAGTCCCAAACGTTTGTGCAGGTCTTTTCTACAGAGCAGAAGATGACTCGAAACAAATGGAAAATTCTTTCCATAGACTCATACTAGAATAAAGGTGGGGTTTTGGAAACCAGTTAGTTCTAAACAAAACAAGGCCCAAATCTTGGCTTACTTTTGGAATTCCCTTATTTGCACCTGTGGAAGAGCTAGTAAGAGGATCCCAAGCGAATGAGTGAGTCACAGAGTCACTGCAATATTAAGTGCTTACCTTAGTTATAAACCGTTTATTTGAAACAGTTCATTTTTTCTATTGTTTGAATAGCTGTAAGGGATATTTCACCGCTACTTGAGAAAAACAAAGTGATTGCAAATGACTTCACGTTTGCAGTGCCACTAGCTTGGGGCTTGCAACCCCTGTTGAGAGCCAGCTATACCCTATGACAGAGAGATTCCAAAGATCAGGCTTTGCCACAGGCTGCAGGGTCCCTGGGATTAACTGTGTGAAAACACTTGTACAATTCAGTGAGGAACACTCAGGACCGAGACTCACCAGAGATTTAAAATGGACAGGCCAAGCAGTTGCTACCTCCAGCTGTCTATGTGCCCATCTATTTCCCAAAGGCTGAAGCTGCTTCTGAGCCACTACAGTCTGCAGTTTTGCATGTTAAGACACACTGAAATTAGTGTCAGATTTTTTACATGTGGAACAGTAAATCACCAGATTTCATGAGGAGCTACACATACTTTCGGCTGTCCTTGGTGCAAGGTGGAAAGAAAAGTGTGGTGGTCAGGTCGTATTCCATAAATGATGAAGGAGCAACCACTTCATCTGTCAGCTGCCTCCTTCAGATTTAGGATGGGAAGAAAGAACATATTTTGCCATTGTACCAGGTCTACTCACTGATATGACAACTTGAAACTACTAGTGGTTGCTTTAACTCTCTACACAGATGCTCTAACCCCATTGTTACAGAAATACAACAGTGGCCTGAAGCAGCTTCAGCTTACTCTCTCTCATGGCACTAGTGAAAAGTGGTGGCGCATCGAGTTAGCATACAGATACACCCACATGGTCCCCCATGCTCTGGGTTGATGGAAGTGATCCATTGTTCAAATAAAGAGTTTAAATAGCCACGCATGAGAAATCATGTAGCAAAGAAGGAAAGATGATGGCCTTGGATGAACCAGTCCTACTGGCAGTAATCAAGAGGTTCTAAACCCAGAGTTACCTATACAAACCAGCTTGCAAATGATTTTTTTATACAAGTCTTCAGTCAACTCACAGTCTTTGCTTCCTGAGATCATGGAGGATCTCCACATGTATGATTCCCTGGAGGACTTGTGAGGAAAACATTCCCTCAGAAAAGATGTGGAATTATTGATTGGTGGAAGGGCAATTACTTTGCAGTTAAAAGCAATGTTGATTTCTCAATGTTATTGCTACCCATGTTATTGTGATGCAAATACCATACGCCAAACGTGAAGAGTGCTGAGAAGGGGTTTATTTCTGTTTAGTTAGTACATTAACTTCCTGTGAGGGGCCAAAGTACATGGCCTTGTCTACAAGGGTGGGGAGATCACGCGTTATAGGTGCCAGAATTGCCAATCATTTAGATGAATCATGAGTATATCTGGATTTGTTGTTCTTGCTGATTGATAAAGATCTGCTGCAGCATACTCACTGGACCACTGCTCTGGGGTATACACTGGGCTTCTAAATGCTTTTGGGGTGCTGCAGCTCTACTGGCATTTCTCCCAAGCCCAGATGCTTTACTTGTTCCTTGGGTGTTCACACAGGACCTCAGAGGCCAGCTGCCTTCTCAGGTTCCTTCCCAGATTCCTTCCCAGCTAACTTCGGGCTTTTCCAGATTTGTCAGTAGTTTCCATGCACTCAACCTTTGGCGTCACATTTCTGGATGAAGCACAAGTAAGGTAACTGACTTACAGATGATCATCCTGAGGGGTCTTTGTGATAGGGTAGGTCTTGTAACTTTTTTTTATAATTCATAAATTAGTAAGAATAGTGCCACAGAGGCCTGTACAAAGTAAAACAGTACTTCTTTCCACAGGGATCATTAGACCAGCTAGTACAACTAGGAAAGATGGACAGGTTTCAGGCACACACCACTTTTTCCTACCTGGAGACAATGGGCAGACATGGTTTCATCTCAGAAGAAATTTATGTCTGAGATGGCAATGCACTGGTTTACAGGAAGGTTCCTGATGGAGTTGGTATTTTTTTATAGAGGGGTAACATCAGCCTTCCTTTCCCTCCCCCCAAAAAAGGGGGCAATAAAATGTGATTTGCAAAATAAGACAATGGCTTAGGTCAGAAAAGCTTTTCAGACAAGTGCTTTTCTAATAAATCTTGAGTTTTGCCGTTGACTCAGAAGAAGAATTTACTCATTGAAGCAGAACTGGATTCAGTGGTGTTAATCTTTATCCTAAGGATGTAATGGTGAGTTTTTGTGTTTGTGGGGATGCAAAAGGCAACAGAAACACAGTATTGTTCTTTATACCTGTTAGGTCCCCTTCAGCAGAGGCAGCTATCATAAATTCCTGATAACTCTCCTGGGTCAAACAGGGAGACAGACTGTTCTTCCAAGAGGTGCTTAACACCAGAAGTTCCTGGGCTATCTGGGATCTTAGATTCCATGACGGTTTTTGTCATGTTCTGGCACCAAACCCATTATTTTCTTTACTTTCCAATTAGTTTTCATTGCAGGGCATAATGCTAGCTCATCTCACAGGAATTTGTTTACTGTTTTCCACTATTCAAGCCTCTTTCCTCACTAGTTTTCAAGTTGGAAATCATGTTTTTCCACACAGACACATTTTTTCCCCTACAGTTCTGATTAGTTACTTTTTTCCACTTTTTGCCTTACTCTTGTAAGTAGCATTACTACTCACTAAAGAGCATTGGTTGGTTTGCAGCTGTGTTTTTCAATATTGATGGAGATTTTCTCAAGTTAATAGCGTGTCTTCTTTACTGGATGCTGACGAGTTATGTCTCACTGGAGTAAAAGTGGTGAAAATAAGCCAGGAATTTTAAAGCCCAGTCTTGATGTGGTTTGTACCTTACTTTTTGGTAGCTTGGGTCTGTGGGGAGGTAGTATTAGCTTGCAATCTGTTTTTGTTTTCTCCTTTTCCCTCCTTCCATCTTGTTTTCTCTCCTTCTTCCTCCTGACTTTCTAGCCTAGTTTACTCCTCCTGGCCTCATATTATTTGTATGTATCACAGGTTACAGCCAGGATAGGGAATTTGATTATGTGGAGAAGCTCTGACAAAGCAGAATGGATGGTTCAAATACAAAGGGAAAGCAACACACCTAGTGTGGAAGATGTATTGATTTTTCTTCCACTATTCTACTGTATCCTTTTCAAACATCTTCAAACTGTATCTTATTTCATTATTTGAAGCGACTAAATAAATGTACCAAATTGTCGGGATTCTCTGTCATGCCTCTCTCTCTTCTAATCTATGGTGGTTCTATCAAGGCTAACTGGCCTCTGCACATTAGAGGTGACTGTTTCCTCAGGGACCTGATATGTGCTAGCACTAAGGCTTCCTGCTCTAAGTCAAATGGATAGGATACTGCAGTTACAACTGGGGCATTGAAGAAGAATGTTGAAATAACCAAGAAATTGTCACCGTAATCTGCAATGGCTTTTTCTTGGGAGTCCTTTTAATGCTTAAGAGCAAACTCTCAAAGGTTGTATATGGCCAAGGGAAGCAAGAAGAGAGAATTCAAGAGCAAGATCTGCTGTCTGTGCAAACAAAATGCTTCCAGGGAAGCCCTGGTAGACATCATCATTGCTGTGCCATGTTGATGGTACACCATCACACCAGTGTGACCATGATGGAGCCAGGATGTGGAACCACACTCCACATTACCAGAACTGCTCGAAGTTACATGTAAGGCAAGCCCTAGCAGCAACAGGAAAGGCTCTGCTGGTATGTTACCTGGTAGCACCTGGAAGATAGAGTATTACTTTTGGCTCTTTCTCTAAGACTGGTTTGTTTAAGATCTGAGTGCCTCTCCTTTAGTAGTAAAATATTTAAAATTGTAAACCAGTTTAAAATAGAGCACATATTCTCTCACGCCATAATACACAATCTCCATTTTCAATTGGGAAGACTGAAACTTAAAAACCGTTTCACAACATGCAAACACTTTCAATTTATTTAGCATCTAATACTTGCCTTGGCTGTACTAATTTTCTACTTTCTAAATATAATCTGCTTTCTAAATATATAAACCCAGCTAAACTGAATATTCACAGAAAAGCAAATTGGGAGGGTCCTGGGAATTTATTTTTCCTGTTCTAAGAATGTAAATTGAATAGTGCATCTAAAATGGATGAGGAAGATTCTTTGCCAAAGGTTTTATTTGTCATTTGTTTTTGTTGGTGGTTTGTTTGTTTTTTTTGTTGTTTTAATAAAAATATTTACAGTGAGAGATGTGCCAGTTTAGGACAGTTGTTATACACAACCAACTGTATTTGTGTATATATAGGCAAGCAACTTTAAACAACTCTATCTTTATCTGTATGTATGGATTGTATATATGCCTGTTATAAGCAAGGAAAATGGAATTAGTTATTCAAGAACTAGAATTAAATAGCAATTCGTGACTGTCTGCCTTCATCGGGTGCACAGAATTGTGTCCAGAGCTAGAGCAGGTGTCCTGAATGGCTTCTGCTGGAGTGGAGTTAGAACTGCCCTGTACTTCAGACTCTGCATTGCTGAGAGCAGAAAGTCTGGGGCTTTAACTTGTGCTGTACGTCAGAGACTTCACTTCATACAGTCATCTTCCTAAGAGACAGCCAAGACAGAAGGTGGAATGAAAACCGTGGTGTTTTGGAAGAAGCCCCATTGTAGTCTGACACCATGGAGGATGCAGATGAAACAGACGATGCAACACTAATTCAAGGCAGTGGGAGTCTCAAAAGGGAAAATACTCCTCTCTTCAGTGGCAGAAGGCCTGGAGAACAGTTTGTGTACTTTTCTCTTGGATCCAACTAGAAGAGTCCAGTTCTTATCAGCACTTAAAGGTTATTTGCTGTACTTTAAACTCATGTGCTGTGGTTGACACGTGTCACTTAAATCCATCCATCAGTTGCTTTTCCTTCTGCAGTTTTAGTGTCTTGTTTCTTACCAGATCTCTTATTCCTTCAAATTTACTGTCTTTCACTCAGGATAATTAAGCTACACTCTGATAAATGGCTGGGGTTTTTTTTATGTTTTGCACAGCAAGGGATTAATTTGGTTTACACCAACTTTCATTTTCTTGGGCTGACATTTATTTAAATAAAGTTCTGTATCTACTTAAACATGACATGCATTATTCAGTGATACAATGGCTTAAGTTCTACTTCATTACACTAAGGTGGAGCTGGTGAAATCACGTGGTTGTATTTATCTGAGCTCAAATCAAGGTTGAGTTCTCACCCTCTATATACTCACATAAAGTTCCTGCTCATTAGAATGAGAGCCAAGCATATGCAGCCAAGGCTCAGCATTTGGCCTTCAGTCAGAATATGCAGTAGTTTTTGCTTTTCTCTGGATGTAGAGGATATTTCGAAAATATTTGCCTTCTTAAGCTTGTCTTTCTTTTCTTTTGCTTGTTTAAAGTGAGGTGTCTGTTCCTGTCATCTGTCTCCAAGTGAAAGTCACAAAGCTAACCTCTGACTTTGCCAACTCTGGTTCTCCAAACCTGCCAATACTTTTGCATCAGTGATGAGGACGGGTCACATCACCCTGTTGACACAAAGATATGTTTTGCAGTGCAGGCCAGGCGTGACACAGATGACCCTGCCTGTCTGGTTTCACAAGCAGAAATATTACATCAGTTCTTATTGGAAATTACACCTAACCAGGCACCTCATGAAAAACAGTGTTTTAGCTGTTTAGCTGGTAACTAGTTATATTTATACAGGCACTGTTAAACTAATTTAGCAATAACATTTAAACCTAACATCTTGCACAATGAGAAAAAGCTGAAAACAGCCAAAAGTAATGTTAGTTTGAATGGCCTCAACAGAACTGGCCAAATATTTTTAGCACTTATGTTACTGTTGTTCCAACACAGTGAAAAAAAAAGATGAAGGTGAGAGAGTTCAATCATTCTGGTTCCAGTCACAGCAAGAAGTTTCCAGCACCCAGAGCTTACAGTGTTTGATGATAGAAAAAGGAAAAGTTTTGGGGAAAGGAAGTATTACTACACAGTTTCTGAGATTAAAACCTTAGGCAAAGAAAGAAAAACTATTTCCTTAAAGCTACCAGATGCTCTGGTGTTTTGTGGAACTGCACTCACTGCTCCTGGACATGGCACTGGAGTATTTGTCCACTCTGTTTTGCTCTTTGAGATAATATTTAACACTGTGCATGGTAGAGAATAAATACACATAATAATGAGTCAGCGTGGTTCAGATCAGCTGATGGTTTATGTCCCCATATGGTGTGTCTATGTATCCCATAATGCAGGTGAAAAAAGCTGTCCGGAAGGATAACCTGGATCACATTTTTAGGTAGCTCTGGAAGAATAACTAGGTCAAACACAAGGAAGAGGGGAATCAGTTTTACTGGCAGAAAGAGACTGTGAGGGTTTAGATGAAATTCTAAGACAGCCTTGCTCACCTGGCCACACCTACTGCTGGGATGAAAGCACCATGGAATAAGTCTACTTAAAATACTCTAGAGCTTGTGACAGCCTTCACGTTATGCTGATAAAACAGGTATGCATTTCCGAAGCCATGTTGTGTAGTTTCCTGATAATTTTTAAGGCTCTTGTACTGAATTTGTCCATGTGCTTCTGATGTTAGAATACCTATACACACATCCAAGTATTTAGGTACATATGTACAAGACTTAGATGTGTGTAAAGAAGGAAGAAAGGATTGTAAGGCAACACTGATTTTAGCAAGTCTGGCTGGAAGAGGCTTCCTTTTATATACCAAAGTGATGGTTGCATAGTTTCAGGCAAAGTTCTCATTTTCTTTTGGCAGGACCATTTTCCTGATTTTCTTCTGACAGCATTTAAAATAGTTGTCCTTTATAAGATTTGCTGGTTTACGTAAGAAAACTTTAAAAGGGGAAGACAGAATTGCTATTCAAATCTATTCCTTCTATTCAAAATCTATTCCTGCCCTCAAAATCTTGTCTATAAGGTGTCCACAAATGGTCAGTGATATTTTCAAGAGTGAAATCAATAACTGGAGAAATGTAGCCTTCAATGTCATCATAAAAGGCTGATAGAACAATATAAAATCGCAATTTCAAATGAAAGCTTGATGGTAAGGTTACAAAGAGATCCATAGGCATGCTGACTGTTGAGAGGCTGAGGACACAAGCAGCATTTTACTAAAGTAATGGGAGAAAACCTCTCCTTTATTAGGACAGATGATGTGAAAATCTGATGTAAGGCTCCTCTGCCTGACTGCCACAGCCGTCTTCTCTCTAATGTGTTTTGGAATTTAAAAGAATGTGAAGAGCAAGAAAGTCTATTCTGTGTCAAGTAATGGAGGAAAACGCAAACAGGTGAAAATTCTTGAGATAAAGGTGACTCTCTTTCAGAGTTTACACACTTAGGAGTGTAGCAAAAGTGTTGGGCACCCAGAGAATAAAATCTTATACAAAATTTTGTCAAAATGATGGATAGAAAACAAACATTTATGAATAGCTAGTTATCCTATTTATTTTTTCTGCTTTTCTGTCCTTTTTACTGCGTTTCTTTTAAAACATAATCATCTTGATATTTCTGCTGATTCAATGATTTCACATTTGTTGATGTCAGAATATTTTTAGATATTAAATTACATAGATCTTTCCAATACCAGAGAGACAATTCAAATGTTAATGTAGATTTAGACCCCTTATTACTGGTATATTCCTGTACTGTAGAATATTAGGGCTGATTCTGTCTCACTTGCTGTATGAGCACTCAAAAAGTCCACCTCTGAAATGGAAACTCTTCTAAGTATCTTGATCCACGCAAATGCCAGGTTGTTTCCACATATTTGAAAGACAAAGTCCAGCATGTTTATTTTGCACTATTCAGCTGAGTGTTTTAAAAAAGAGAGATCTAAAAATGAAAGCTTAAAATATTAGAAAAAGGTAAACATGGCAGATGTCTTACAGAAACTTTGCTGAATTTCTTTTAGCAAATGATTGCACATAAATACTGCTTCAAAACATTGAAATCACTTTTTACTAAAAGATGTGACATCAAAAATACACACCTACTTCTTCAGCTTTTAATTCATGCCTTGAAAAGGCAAAGTTTCCAGTGACATATACAGAAAACAAGGTCTCATTACTTAAGGTCTGTTTCTTCAACTTTTATTCTTTTCTAACACAGATGTTTTAAGCATAAGATCAGCCAACATTTTTAACTTTGTCATTCTTTCATTGAACTGATGTGGGAGGAAAGAAAGCACCTGAGAGAAACTAATAACCTCTTGTTGGATGGCATGCTGATGGGGATGGTAGAAATGTCTCCCCTGAGTTCAGGGATCAGGGTTGGACTCTGTAGCAAAAAGCACAAAGAAATAACTCGGCACTGTTTCAGCAAAAGGTGCTTTAGATTTGCAGAGATTCAGGATTGAGGAAGAGGTGTTCAGTTTCACTGTCGATTCCTTCCAGCCAAAGATTCAGCCGGCTTTCACCAGCACTCAGCAGCAGAGCTGTCAATCAACAGTTAAATACCGGCATGAATGGTGCCTTTGTAAATATTTCTGTTGTGCCTTTGAAAGTACACAGCCAAAACAAAACATCATTTCACAGTGTGGAAAGCAAAACTGAAATGCTTCAACAGCCTTTCGCAGTGAGAAAGTTTGCCATATGAACTCTCTAAAATTGAACGTGCTTTGCCAGGCGGAGGAAAGCTTGTGTTCTGAGATTTGACCATCAGGCAGCCCGACTGTGCAGCTGTGTGCCTTAAAAAAGCATTTCTCAGCTGCCTGAGTTGGTTGGTTGCATTTTAATCACCTTCGTGAAGCATTTGCCGTCAGTTGTATTTGTCTTGAGTGAATTTCCCTTGTAAAGGCATTAGCAAGACACTGAGCACTTTCCAGGTCTTCAGTCAGATCTGATGTATCGTAAGGTCTGCCAGACAGTTCCCCATTTGAGTGACTGCCTTACCTGGAAGAACCAGGATTTGAGTTTGTGTGGTTTCTTTTTTCAAAATGCTGATTGCACTTGGTGTCACAGGCTCAGCCTGACTCTTTGGTAGCAACAGCAGAAAGCACTAGGCTAAGTCAGGCTTAGATTAAGTATTTTTCTGTGTAATGTCCCTATTCAATTAAGTCATGTAAGCATATTTGTAACTTACATAAAAGAATGACTGGAACTATTCACATGTTTAAAGAGAGAAAAACAGATTTCTGAGCTGCTGGCCAGTTTCTGAGATGTTTTTCTTGTCCTCCTTGAGTGGCTCCACTGAGGCTGTTACTCCTGCAGTAAAGTCTTCTGAACATGAACTGCAGAAAGCAGAGACGAAGACAAAGAGAAGCACTTCTTTTTAGGAGTCAGTAGGAAAAGAAAGGACTCACATACACAAAGGAAATACTTTTCATACATATAAGTTTATAATCATCCTTATATATGCATATCATCTCAGTTACGTGCATTGCAAAAAAATGTTGAAGGTAGTGACGAACTAAAGAGAAGCGGGACAGAAGTGCAGCAGTTATCTTGAGTTGCACAATCCCACTTGCAAAATTGAATATTCAGTCTTGTTCAGATTAAAGGGCACATTGGCTAAAGCTACCAATTTATCTGCTGCTTTTATTATAACTTGTCTTGGATTTTAGCTTCTGCAAGAGTAGGCAGGAAAATTGTTAGTACGCCATCCAATATCCAGCATACTGAAGAGCAGCACCACTGCCGCCAGTCCACTCAGAGGTGGCTGGGCATCCGAATTCTCTCAATGAAAATTAAAAGAAACAACTTTATCTCCTGTGTTTGTGGGAAAACTGGGGTTTTTTTTAGGGGATAAACTGCCTTATGCCCATATACTTCAATATTGATGTTTTTTGGTTGGTTGGTTGGTTTTTGGTTTTGTTTTGTTTTGTTTTGTTTTTTGTGGGAATTTTGTTTGGTTTTGAATTTGTTTTTTAAGTCATCTGACATCTTTTACAAACCAGTCAATCCCCTTTGGAAGAACATAAGTTTATCCTAGAATTGTTGTGTTTTCACAGAAAAATGATTTTCAACAGTTACCTGAAGTTAGATCAACAGTTGCCCTTCTGTCAGTCACCCCGTGTCCATGCCATTCTGCACATATTTACAGCTGAGTTAACCTGTGTCTTTTATCTGTAGGTCCTCTAAGGACAGTTCAGCTGACTGTAACCTTCCACTTAGACTTTAAAATTCAACTAGCCCCAGTAGCATTCCAGTTTATATACACTTAACAACATTCCCTTTATAGCAGTCATGTTGCCTTCCTCCAGGTGCACTTGGTAGGCAGGTCAGTTCTTTAGTCTTGAGGAAAATAAATAAATTCTCTGAAATGTCAAGACCTAGCAGCACTGGAAATGCAAGAGATGGATGGAGTCCCAGTATCTTTGAAAAATGGTGAATGGGGAAGGCATCTAAGTAACTGCAGGTGTCAAGAAGGGATGTCTTTCCCAAAGAGAAAGAGATTCTTCCAGCTAGATTATCTTTCAGCTTATCCATCTTCATTTAGAAATAGGATCTGGAAATTTAAGATACAAATGTGAATCATTAGGTGGAGAACTAGCCTGCAGCTTCCACAGGCTAGAAAACAGGCTGGTATAAACTTCCTTAAAATTATGCAGTATAACCCATGTTCTTAATTATAAGCAGATCAATGCAAGACTGCTCAAACAGGAGGAAACAAATGTAAACTTCTGATGCAGAAATACTTTCTAAATACTGTCTGAGCTGTAATTATATGCATGTGGATAGATGGAGGGATATACATGTACAGAAACATCTAGCACTGAAAGTGAAGTCTAAAGTGTAGGGTTTTGGCTCACATTCTGTGGAGCTGTGATTTCCTCTGGCTCCCACCTTGGCGTCAGGGATCCTTCCAGATGGTTCTCACTAACATAGTAAAACTGAAGGCTTGGAATGAAGAACAGAAAATAACTGGGTGGATCTTGTTATTTGTCCTGGTGTAGTATTGTTATCTATACTTGAGTTTTGAATTTGCAGTCAGTGCTTACAGCAAAATATTTTTTATCCAGTTCTTCATCTGAGATGTGTCGTTACTTTATCCACTGAAGTCAATGAAGTAGCAGTGACCTAAATTATCTGAGCCTTAATCCTACCTTTGTCTGAATGCCCTGGATCTTGGTGTTTCCCTCTCATGCTTTACAGCAGCAGAAGAATAAGCATTAGAGAGAAATGACTTTTCTGTTTTGAACCAGAGACCATTTATTTTGTGTTGCCCTTTTTTATTTTTCTTCATTCCTGAGTTTGTTTATGAACTATTCAACACCTACCAAAGGTGATACACCAGTTGAAAACTTAAGGGATGGTAGCTGAATATCAGAAGGTCATTTGGGCTATGTGTATACTGACAAGTAGGGTAACTGAGTAGGAAATTACCTGTATGGTAAAAGAGTTGGTGCTGGGGACTGGGTAATCCACAATATATTAATTTCAGTAAGCTTTGCTTCAGATGGGTTCTGGTCTGACCTCTGAATGGAAAACGCCTTAGTGGGTGGAGCACTCCAGAGGCACATCTTCTGGATTACTGTTATCTACAAGTAATCCAGATAATACGCTTCAAGACCTCTCTGCAGCATGGTATGTGGGAAAGAACCTAAAACGCAATGTAGAAGTGTGATTTTTCACTCTGTCTTGAGACAAGTCACCAGTTGTACATCCTGCAATAAGTGCACAGTCTGAGTACGGTCTTGTGAATTTTTCCCTTATTAAAAGTCTTCCTACTGGATTAGAGGTGAGCTTGCTTGCAAAAGGATTATTTCTCAGCTGAATGAAAACGTATCTGGTGTATAGAATAGAACTACGAAATTGTTTACACGTGTCTGAGGCTTGCCAGAGAACAGCTGTTTCTTATTTTCTCCAGAGGTCCCTTCCAACCCAAATAATTCCAAGTCTGTGTTTTTTCAAGTGTAGTGAAAAGGAGACAGATCTGACAGGAAAACTCAGACAGGGGGTGGTAATGCCTCAGAATTTGTGCTCTCGTCTTCGGGCAATGTGTTTGGCTCAAAGAACTTGAAACTACCTGGGCAAGCTCTGTGAGGCCATGCAGGCACAAATGCCAAAGTGATTTCAACAAGCAAAGATCTCACCAATATGTTTGTAGCTGGAGAGGAAATTACCAAGATATAAGCTTCACTGCTGAAATTTTAAACCTCTTAAGTCATACACTTTCATTTTTGATGTGCCCAAATGACATTGACACACTATTTCTCACAAAGCAATAAGTTCACAGATCAGAAGAGAGACAATAAGAGATTGATTTGGAGTCATTAAAACAATTCATCAGTATGTGTATTTGACAGTAATGTTTCCTGAAATAAGTCTGAAAACACTTAGCACCAATATCACAGCTGGTGGAAGCACTTTGCAGAGTGTAGCCGGAGCCGGCCCTGACAGCTGCTCTGAATTGTCATGTTGCACATTCCATGGTTTAAACAGTAATTTATTTTGAAATCTCTGCATCATCAGTTCTGGGGTGTTTGTAATGTTTAATGTTTAAAGAGGTCAATATTTACAGAGATCTGTGACGACAAATAAAACCTCTAGGTTGCTTGAAAGTTAATGTGTCACACATTCTCATGGTGATATAGAACAAGAATTGTCACTGACAAAGTGTCAGTGCCTCTATTAAGACAAGCAATTGTAGTGCCAAGAGAACCACCAGTGAGAAAGACAATTTAAAACTTCTGACGCAGTTTCTGAGTATCTTGGTAAAGTTCAATGGAGCTTAAAGGAAAAACTCTGTTTGTTAATCCTATTCAAGATGTGCAGGGGAACAAAACAGTTTGAATAGTACAAAACAGCGTATATAGGATTTGCCAGTGTGGAGAAATGAATGTCCCTGCTGCTCTGTCTCCTTCTCCAAGCCAGCGTGGGAAAAAAACAGGCATGTATATTGGCAGATTGTGAGATACAATACTACCCTCAGTAATGCCCACAAAGGTCACCACAATGCCTTCCTACAGGATCACTGCTTTGAAGCAGCATGGCCACGCTTGGCATTGAGGTCCCCAAAGTGATTCTAGAATAACCAAATTATCAAATCTGTGGGTTGTGCTGCCCATAGAGAAAGATGATGGCAATAAAAAATGGTACTGCAGGCACTGAAATCAGTGTACATGACTGCATGGTAATATAAGCAAAGAAGGAAAGAGCCGGTGGAATCCCTTCAGATGCTGATGACCCAAGGTTAGCAGGCTTTGCCTCTGCTAACCCTGCTGCTTCTATGTGAGACAGGGCTTTCTGCAACAAAGGTCTGTGGCAGTGATGCTGGGAAGCACAACCCACCCTCCCTCTCCTTCCACACACAGTTCTGAGTGAGACAAGGGCTGCTGCCTTAAACAACAGATGGGCAAAAGACCTCCGAGAAAAATCTGTGATTATCAGAATTTCAAAGATATTTTTGCCCATGTTAAGTTAAACTTTAAGAAATAGGGTTATTTGATTAGTGAGAGGACTTCTGATTTTATATCATACACTAGAGATACAGATTTTTTCATTTAACTTGAATAAACTCAGACCTACAAGCACAAGGAAAACTATTCCATTGGATTGGGAAAGCACCTCTTGAATCTAAAATTACTTTGGTTGCAGCATCAGGTTAAGCATCATGACATAGCATATTAGTTGTGCAAATACAAATTAAATAATTGAATAAATATTATCCTACTTTTAGTTTTTCTAACTCTTTTAGGAACTGTGACCATTTGCTTCCAGCACTCTAAGCGCTTCTGCTATTTCTGGGAGAAGGGAAGGTGTTAAAAAAATCCAGTCTCTTGACAAGCAAGTTCGGTGTTTCAAGCTGGAAAGATAGCTCACTTCCTGAAAATCACATCAGATGATAACATCTTTCATTGACAAGAAATATTATTTCTATAAAGTGAGCACAAAATATAGTTTAATACTTCTAAATACCACATTTAAAGAAATGTGAGATGTGATTTGTTTCCCAAACCTGATGTTTGCGAGTTAGATCCTCCATAGTCCCAAAAATCATGAGTAGCTTTTTGTAAGTAGTAAAGAGAAACAGAAACAAGACTTATAAAATCTTCTTAATACTCAGGTCTATGCTCTCTCTCTGCTTGCTCTCTCTCTCTGTCTCCAGACCTAAAAATGCTGTGAAGTTGAGGCAAACTGCCAAGAGTTTCACACCCGGTGCTAAACTGGCATAAAGTCAAAGGTTGCTGGCTGCATTTGGATGCCAACACATTAGCATGGCTCTCACTACTGGCTCTTCCACATCCTTTTTCAAAACTAGATACTTTGTAATTTTTGCTTCTTCTCTAAGCTTTTGTTGCTTGCTTTTCCAGGTTTTCCTTGAGCACTAATCTTGCTGCTTATAAGAAAGCACACTGCATACTAAAGGTTTCCTCTTCAGTAGTGGGTGTTGATGGAGGTCCCTTTTCTGCAACAGGAAGCACACGCATCAAGGGCTGCATGCCCTGGATACATCTGCAGTATCAGTTCTGTGTAGTTCAAGCCTGCTTTTTGGTTCAGATTTGCTGGTCAGTCACACTGCACTCCCAAAGCCCCACTGAGAGGCTACCTCAGCCTGAGCTCTGGTGGTGGACAATCTGCCCTTTCTCAGAGCCTCGAGATACATCCAAACTTCCACTCAGAAATGGAGCGTGCTAGGTTTTAATGCAATATTGCCCTGTCAGTGACAGTACAAGCCTGACCCTTGTTAACACTGTATGAATGCACTCAGTGACTAACCACTGCAATTTGAAAAGTTGGGCTGCACCAGCTGGGATCTGCCCTGGATCCCTGGTGTTTACCCTACAACTAATGTCTGCCCTCAGAGGGCAACACACTGGAACAGCAATAGGTTTTGCAAGCATATTTTTGGCACATAGGCTTCTATTCACCACGTGCTTAGATAAACACCAAGATGCAACTAATCACAAATTTCCCTTTAAGCTCAGAAATGTTCCCACTGAAATCAGTGGGAGTATTCGCATGTTAAATGCACTGGGATCAGTCACCTGGGGCTAAGAGCTCTCAGATCTGCTAGAAGTTCCTTTCTGTTGTAAACATGTATGTGTATCAAAGCATTTGAGAGAATGGCAGATTGATACCATTATAATATTTAATATCATAGCACTTTAAACCAAGGCTTTGTTCTGCAGGAAAAGCAAGGGCTTCAAACACAGAAAACTCTATGTAATGTTATTTTTTTGTGGATATTCAAGTGGCTGGCAGAAGAAACCAATACCACTGGGCAGATACCTTCTTGCACCAGGGCAGAGTTAACTCCAACATGGAGGAAAAACAGCCACAGACTGTAGGGAAGTATTTAATCACTGTTCACCTGTGCAATTCTCAGCAACACAATAAAAGGAACACACATTACAATTAATGATTTACATACTTATAACCCAATCCTCTTGACCTTTGTTAGCCAAAACACCTGAGTAAACCAATCCGTATGCTTAAATTTCTTGTAACATCTGGGAACGTGGAAAATGTTTTTTGGGTTTTGTTTGTTGTTTTGGTTTTTTTTTTTTTTTTTTTTTTTTTTTTAAACACACACAAACACACACACACACAGAAACCCCAAACAAACAAAAATCAAAACAGAAACAACAACACAACCTGGCAGGAAGGATACTCATTTTGGTTCTTATAAGGTAACACAAAGCAAGAATACAGAAATGGTATGGCTGAATTTAACAGTAAGACAACACGTGGTAACTGCTAAAAACAGAATGTAAAAAGCCATTTTGCTTGTGCAGTTGCACACTTTAATTTTGCAATGATAAGTTGCTTGTTATCCAAGTAACTGTTTCCTCGTTCACATCACAACAAACAGCTGACTAATTAAAAAAGGTTGATCAGCAATTTTGAGGGTTATAGCTAAATAATCACATTGTTTTCAAATTAATGGTCATAAAATAGTCATACTGCCTTTGTAGTAGTTCATTGGACAGAACACAGTATTTCAACTATTTGCAATTCTTAGAATGGCAGGCTCATCCCAAAGGATTATTTTAAAAATACATGTACCCTTTTTGATAACTACCTCTTTTGGCTTCATCCACCCACTGAAATCTAAAACAAGTGAAACCTAAAAGTAAATTTTATGCTCTGGAAAAACGGCAGGATTCCTTTCCTGAGTATGTATCACTGAAGCTCCTACTGCTTGCAGCTAGTGTTTTGTCTTGAGGCAGCCAGAGATGCTTGTGAATTTCGTATTATAGTAACATGTGGCATAATGGTAATTTAGAAGCCTGTTTGTGTCACATTAACAAGAGAGGATCATGTGAAGAAGCAAAGTTATCAGGAGGGAGAACACATCCCTCGCTCTCAGAATCTCAATGCTCTGTTAGTGCTTGTGAAGAAATTCTTGCATACTTCTAGCATTCTGCTTTAGAGGCTAAAAGTAAAGCTGGATCCATAAGCACTATGGATTCCTTTAGTTCCACCTAATATCTGTAGTTGCCAGATCAAAGCAAAACTGAGTAAACCAATCTATGCTTCTGTATCTGAGCCAAATGTGCTTGATTGCCCACACCCTGCTGATAATAAAGGGTTCTTAATCAGCATAAATGCATACTTTGTGTGCAGGGGCATAGTGTTTTGTTGGAGACAGAATGGATGGTTTTAGCTGGAGAAAAATGACTGTTGTCCGGATCACCAGCAATTCAGAAGGCTGGTTTGTATGGATGAATTAGGTACACATGGAGCCCTAGAAGGCAATAACTGTTGGATGATACAGCATCCACATGGCTGCAGAGGGGGCCAGAAAATTAGTTTTTAAAGAGGTTTCAAATGGGTAAGGAAGGATGTTTGTTAATGCACCCTGGAAAGTGCAAGACAAACACTGGACCTGGGAACTTGCTCAACAACTACTCAGAAGAAAAAAGGATATCACCATGAGTTCCTAAGTACATACACAATGTTGGTAAGTCCCTGCCCTGAGATTTTCAGTGCGATCATTTGTTATTGGAGACAAATAACAGTTAGTAAAACAAAAAAGCAACCCCGACATTTAAATAACCTAGAAAATTTTTCTGTTCCTAAATCAATTTTTGCACTTCTCCATTGTGGAGTCACAACTATTTCCTTTGTTCTTCATGCTCAGAATACACAAAGTCAAGAGGATATTAATTTCTGAAGTGAAATAATGCAGACATTAGCTTGGTTTACAAACAAACTTTGTAGCTTCTCTCAAGCCTTGTGCTCTAAGACACAAGGACCTAGTGTTCTTCTTTACTTAGAAGACCAAGAAGCAGGAACAAGAAGAAAGGAAAAACTCCTTTTAATTTTACATATGTGTTACCCGTGTATTTCCTTAAATAGAAGGTAAGCAATCTAATCTAAAGCACTACAAAACCCTATTCTTGGACCTTAAGTGGTTGGCAGAGGTGCAATTCTAGTACAGGGGATCCTTTGTTTGACAAGCAAAATCAAAGTATGAGTTAAGGCTCTTAACTAACCCGAGTCTTAGTGCTGTGCTTTAATCCACCCTTGCGATGCTGTAACTACTGCTTCTTTACTGGAGTGAATACCTAAAGGTATCATGTCTCAAGTTACCTACTGGATATTAAGGCAGAAAATCTGGCCTAAGGTTGTTAATGGGAATTTTGCCACTAGCTTAATTTACAACCTGGATTTCAACCACAGTTTGTTGAATACTTGTTTTGTTTTAATATGTTTGTTTCTTCTTTGTTTATTTATTGAGTTTTCCAAACCATATGGTACCAGATAACTTTCATACTCCACTTTCAGCACTATTGCTTTTTGGTTCTGCCTGAATGGGTCTTAAAAAAAAAAAAAAAAAAAAAAAAGAAAAAAAAAAAGACAGATGGGGATAAGAATGTTTTTAAAGTTTTGAAAGAAACACACATACATCTTTTCTAGGTGTGGAGCAACAGTTGCCAAAATTATATCGACAGGACAAAAGAGCATAATTGAGCAGCTAACCCTCAGAGGCCTTACACTTGATATGTTGGAAGAGTACCTGAATAACATAGCTAAACTATGAAGGAATTTCAGGAAAGTAAATGTTAACCTTACATACTCAAATCTATCTTATTTGAAATGTACTTCTTCACAGGGGAAACTGATTTACTTAGGTGAGTCTTGGAACAATTGACTTTTTGTGTTTTTCCATCAAAGTAGCTGTACTAATGATTTCTGTTCTCCAGAAGGACAGCGGTTCTTCCTCTCTCTTTGTGAAGGGGCATATTTTCTTAACATTAGAGGCAAACATATTACTATGTTACAACACAAATTAAGAGACAGACCTTCTCTAGGAATACTAGCCCATAAAATCACTGCCGTCACTTCGTTTTATTAGAAATGAGCAATGTAAGATCCTACTTTGCACAAATTCACTGTTTCTGATTACATCTATATCCCAATCTTTTATTAGTATTTCCATTTTGCAAGGCAAGCATAAACCTGCTCCATTTCACGTTCCCTTGGCACAGGTGCAAACAATTTAGCAATTGTAACCACATGTGTCACATTATGTAACTGTGTGGCAAATGACTAATTGTATAAATGTGCAACTTAACAACCTACTGATATGGAAACAAGATAGAGAATGCTTTCGTTTCTGAGGTGCCGCTACCCTCTGGATGAATGTATCACGTTCAGTGCTATAGCTCTTGTCTGTAATGACACTCTACCCAGTTAACTGGTTCACCTTTTCACTCTGTAAGGAATGTGTTGAGTTGTAGGATTTGTGTCCTACTGTAGAAGTAACAGAGGACAGAATGTGATGCCATCAGCTCGGTGACCCATTGGTGCAGGTGCACAGACAATCACGCAGCTGCACTAGAGCTGTTTTGTATTGACCCATGGTTAACTTTGGGTGTCTCCCCACTCAAGTAGATGATCCTTTAGGACTGGGAAGAACTGATCACAGAGGGGAAAAAAAATAGCTATTTCTAGAGAAAGAAAAAAAAAAAATATTTTCCCTGCTTATATTCCTTTATTTTCTTGAATAGATGAGTTCAGGACTATTATTTCACTTCAAAAATTAGGATCTTCTTTACTTCCTCTACTCTCTACATAACACTGATAAAACAGAGAAGTGTTGTTGAAGACAGTTGGATTATTCTTCTGAAGTATATATGTCCTTTGACACACACAGAAACTTAAGAATTATCAACAGTTAGTGATAATCTGCAGAGATGTAGCAATATGTTTAAAAAAGGAAAATAGCATATATTGGGGGAAAAAAATGTAGCAACTTTACAAAGGTTTCCTCTCCAATTAGTAAGTTTACTGTTACAAAAAGTATTACTCATAGTCTCAGTCTTATTTTTGTCACTTGTCCAGGCCCAAAGTTGCTCCAAGAATCCAAATACATGACATGCCTACTATTCCAGTAAGGAAACAGACTATTTTTGTTTTCTCATGTTCTTCCACTTTCTACAATCTCCAGTACGTTGAAAATGTACAAATGAAAATGTGAATGAAAGATGCTACCTATTCTCTTTGTCACTAGAACCACATGTACTAATGTCCAGACTTTGAGACTGCAGTAATGATGATTACTATCATTTTTGCAATATGGCCCTACAATTGAAAAATCCTCACTAGTTAGTAGTAGTGTCAATCCAGAGACATAAATTTTAACGTAGACAAATGAGCAAAATGTATACTCTGAGTGTCTAAATTCCAGAAAAAAAGCACAAACTCATTGTAACCTCCATGCCACCTTATTCCACTGACTTTGTTAATATCAACATTTTGCAAAGTAATGATAGGTACAATTACAAAAGTCCCTTGGAATTAAAATGCAGGCTCATGTGACTTTCAAATATAGAAACAGTATTCTAAATTAAGTCCCTGAATCCCTCTAAATATTTTCTCTCTTCTGCTGTGTTTCTTCATATCATCTTTCTGTTTCACCTAATGTAGAAAAAGCCCTTGTCAAAATCCTGTCTGTACCTTGGTAAGTTATTAAGCAAATTAAAAACATTATAATGTTAAGCCAGTATCTTGTTTTCTATTTCTGTATACAACTTTAATTATTACATACTTCTACACCATACTTCGCTTATTTTTGTACTGAACATGTGTTACAGAATCATAAGTTGTAAAAATTAGTTAAAAAGTGAACAATTGCAGTTCCAGGCACCACGATGTACAAGAACTCAAGAATGTAGAATAAAGACCTGTCCTAGCAGACTGATTTATGATACAGCCTCTCACTCATCCTCTTCTTCTGCCCATAAACAAACCTAACTGTTTAGGCAAACCTTTAGGTTCTTGGTCTTGCTTCCTTTCCACAGCCACTTTAAAATTCTCCACCATCTGCTTTAAAACACCTGTATCACACCATGTCAGGCTTGTCAGGTTCTCTGTTTGCCTCTTTCCCTAATAAAATGGATTAACTATTTGCACTGAAAGAACCTGTGAGAACCTGCTACAAAAAGTGTGTCACAAAAGTGCCAACACAAGTGACTGGAAGGATCACTTGAATGCAGCCATATGTATGTTAATTTTGCAGATTGGCACAAGCATATAATCTCTAGCCACCATCAAAGCTTTCAATAAATAATTCAAAACACAAGCATGGGGATGTCTCTGATTTCACAGTCCATACTGGTATAAACCTTGGTTGTCTATTAACCTTCTGATAGCTACCTGTTTTATATCATCATGATGGGTCCTATGGAATCTCTTATAAAGACAAAAAATAGACAATTCAAGTTTAGGTGAATTATCTAAGCAAAAACTTTGAAAATATCTTTTCAAGGGCCAGAGGGGGTGATTACCAGAGAAATTACAGGATGTTGAAACAGAAACTATGAGTCTGGAATAGAAGCCTGAAGAGGAAGAACGTGAGCAGGTTTTATTGTCCATCCCTTCCTTGTGCACAAGATACAGTAAAGAACTGCAACAACAATGATCAGTCCATGAAAACATGGTGTTATCCTTTTTCCTCTCCTCTCCTCTCCTCTCCTCTCCTCTCCTCTCCTCTCCTCTCCTCTCCTCTCCTCTCCTCTCCTCTCAACTTTCCCCCCAGTTGCCTATTGGATATCCTCATTCATCCCAGTGCATTAGTTTTTGCGACAGGACCTGCATTCCTGTGATCACCTAGCAGAGCAGCAGGGCTTGGCAGGGAGTGCAGCAGACACAATGTCACCTCTAATACTGGTGGTTTCTGTATTTCCTCACAGGTGTTTGTCTTCCACGTGGCTGACAGCTGTGAGGCTGCAGCAAGCACAAAGCCATGTTTCCTCTTGGATTCCCCTCTTCCTCCTGCTGTGCCTCATGTGGCTGGCAGAGCTTTGCTGTTGTGGAACAGAGATTGCTGGAAATAAATTCTTCCTAAGCAGACAGGCTTTTGTTCAGTTTGACTCCAGGCTCGCAGCCCAAAGTCTTGAGCAATCCACACTGAGAAAGCTCTGTGTGTCTGTGGTAAGGCTCTTTTTCAGAGGTCCCTACTCTGAGCCAATTTGTGGTAAAGAGAACCATTTTCTGAAAGACTATGTTCTGTGCAAAGGATCGTCATTATCAGTCTTGTCCTAGCATGTTCTCTGACATTTCCATCAAATTAAGCTTTGGATTTAGATGCAGATAAGACCGCTCTTAGTCTTCTGTATCTGCGTTTATTTTGCAGACTAGTTGCAGAACAAATAAGGGAGGTATACTGTATTCTTGTACCTCTTGCCTATTACTTATTAATCTTTCACTTTTTTCTTTAGAAATGGGTAAAAGAAATGGTGTGTACACAGAATGTTTTTTTCTTTTTGAAAAAGGAATACATGATTCAATAGCTTATTTTCTGTCAAAACCACAATTTCATCACATGAAATCCAAGGTACCTCTGTGCTTAAAAACAGGCAACACATTACTCATCTTTTTGTGGAGGTGTAAGAGCCCAAATAATTTTTCAAGTTTTCCTGCTCGTTTTCTGCTTCTCTTGTTATAATGTCTTTGCGCGAGTCTACAAACTGAGGCACTTTATAGAAAAAAGGATTTTGCGTCACACTGGTATCAGCGTGATGTTTCTGCAGCATTTTGTATAACTGTTCAAGGAGCATCCCTCTCTTTCACTTAATGATGATGGTAGACAACCCCTCCTGGTTACCAGTTAGTTGTCATCACCTGTCACCCATGTTCTGAACATATCTATCCAGCCTTCACCTGCCAGCTATTTTTGTTGAATGCTTTGGTGAATAATATAAAAATTGTATAAGCGCAACGTTGACTGCAACATGCACTTTACAGACCCTTCACCTCTTTTGCAGCTAAAAATAGAAGAATGAGGCCTATAAAGAGTTCCCATGTTTCTTAGTCTACCTGTAAGTCCCAAAATGTATGTTCACGTGTCTGTATCCTGTTCTGCAGGACAGCAAGGCAATTTTACAACAACTATGAGCTCTTGAGTAGCAGCTTTGTCATTCTTATTTTCAATCCCACCCAAAATGCTTGCTTTTCCCCTTAACCTTGTTTCCCCACTCTTGTTCCACATCAAGCAACACATTTGAGTCTTTCTTCTTTGTTATGTACACTTGACATTGCTACATGGCTTTTTTTCCTGGATTTATTTCATGAATGATCTTTGCCTACACTTCATCTGTTAGAATTTGCCACATCTAGGCTTGAACTCCTTTTTCTAAACACAATGATAATACACTGCTTTTCCAGATGTGTCACTTTTTTTTTTTTGGGGGGGGGGGGGAGGGGAGAAAGGTGGGGGAAAAGGAAGTAGAACCTTGGATGTACCAATGTGTCAAATATCTTAAAAGAAACTAAGCATACAGAACAAAGGAGAAAAGCCACGGAACAAAATACTGAGTCGCAGCATACTTGATTATTTTGCTTTCCAAGATGTTAACAATGCTGTTGCTGTGTTGGCTATGTCTAAGATGAAACGTGGAAACTCCCTTTGGCTTAGAATACTGATGATACTTATGATACTAATGCTTATCTGCTATCTTTTCAATATTCAATATCTTGTGTTCTCTTACCCAAGATTAAGACAGACGATTTTCGAATCAACAGACTAGACTTGGGTAGCCAGATAGTGTACCAGATAGGTATCCTTATTCACTTACTTTAATGAAATTCTGTGTTGCTTCCTGCGGGAAATATTGAGTAGCATATTTATTAGAGTCACTCATGCTAAAGGCTTTGTTTCTTCAACGGACTGATGCTTATAAGCACTAATTACAGCATGATAGAAGGCAACAGTCCAACATGTTCATGTTTCAGTGCCTAACTACAGCCTGAGCATGAATAGCTGGGATTACTATGGATAGGGAAGAATCATTTAGGTATATAACAGAAAAACATATATAACTATTTCCCATAGAGGTGTTCTTTATCTTTTAAAACCTGTCCATTGTTTATGAAGCCACAATATTTCCTAAAATGCTTTAATTGGACTGGTTTTTGTAGAGAGAATGATATATTTCTTTAGATTTACTACACATAGTTGTAAAGAGTGGACTATTTTTATTAAGTGTTTAATAGTGTATTGTAAGTACCTTAAATCTGAGTGGATAAAAGTACACATGTGAAAGAAGAAGTCTTTCTTTCATTAGGTGAGTGTAACAGCATTATCAAATTTCAGCCACGGCTAGGAGGAAACAAAAGGAAACAAAAGGTGGGCCACTAGCAGGAGTGCTGTGGGGAGGATGCCTGGATTCTTCAGATTCTTTGCTTAAAATATGACCAGGGCATCCTTTGGGGTTCCTATCTACTTCAGTGCAGTCAAACTTGAATTATCTGTCTCTTTCTGAGGTTTTTCAGCCCTTCCCCAGATCTCTCCCCTTCACACAGTCCACTGAAGTCCAGGTTCAGCCAGAGAGCAGATAGGAACCAGTCTTTCACACATCCTGAGCCCTCCAGGTCCTAAAGAAACTGAGTTAATGGGGATGGTCCTTGCTGCCTCACCCCAGCGCTACAGGCTGCATAACAGGGCTGGTGCAGGCACCCATACCTGGAGAGGACTGAGAGTATCAATAAGAGATTAATTCCTGCCTGTTACTGCGGGCAGGCCATGTTCGCCGCGGATGTGAGAACACACTGACATTTCCCATGGGACAACAATTCTTCATTTCCCACGGAGCAGCTTTTGCAGCTGCCTCCTCAGGATGTAGGTGCTGGTGACCCTCACTGTTTGAGATCTCTGTGAGTTACATGCAGGGAGATGTGTGTTACATATAGGGTCTTCTGGTACCTAAAGTGACATGTTGCTCCCACTGCTGAACTGGAAGCCTGAGCAGTGCATAAACCTTGGGTGTTGTAACCATTCCTTAGAGCTATGTCTACCTTACTTATGGCCGAGATTGGCACTATTTTATTTTTTTTAGCTTTCCAATATCCATTCACCACTGAATTGTAAGAGTCAATTCAAAAGTAAGAAAAGCTCAGGCATGGAATATTCTTTCAACAAAAATTGACAAGCGTGGACGGAAGTTGTTGTGACCAAGAGCTCCCTCTTGTGTACCACAAGGTCTGTGTCTGCACAGGTAAAAAGCCTCTTGCAATATTCGCAGTCATGTGTATTTTACAGGTTCCCTTGCCCACCACCCCAGAAAAAAGGAAGAAGGAGGAAGGAAAAAAAAAAAAAAGGCACAGAACCGACATTTTGAAACAAATTCTGGCTTAGTATTGGCAAGGAATCTACTTTCTTGATGTGGAGACAGATGACAATTAACAGTGATTTGTGTTTATCCATGAAATTCATATATCTAGTAAAAGGAGAAAGAAAGATCTTGGGATGAACCAGTGAATTACAAAAAATGACCAGTCAAGATAAAGTGCACTAGAAAAGACATTTGAGAGAACTTGTAGTACAAAATTCATTATAGTCACTGTTAAGTATACTATCAGACAGTTAGACTCTTTTTGGTCCTATTTCTGTATTAAAAGTAATAGTTCTAAAGTAATTGTGCATATTTGTTCTGAATTATTGAAAATTGATCATGTGCCAGGTTTTGTGATTTTTTTTTTTTAAATGTGAAATAGTAATCAACTGAGGTAAAAAAATCATACTTGTGATTTAATGCAACCTGATTTCCATGTGGATATGGAGCCACAGGACACCCACCTTCAAACTGTGCACAGTGAAGAGATCTTGCAGAGGACTCAGTGGTCTGAGGATCCTCCTTGTTGTTTTACAGTTAAGGAAGGAATGTCACTGCTATAAAGCTGCAAAAGACATATTTTCAAAAATCAAAAATCTTCTCCATTTGAATTTCTTATGTACAAAGACAAAAAGAAAAAAAAAAAGTTAAAATCAAAGTACTATGTTTTCATTAATACAGATTTGCAAATTCTGCTTGTCAGTAAGACTGGAGACTCTGCAAGAGTGCATGTGGAGTATTTCAGAAGGTAACACAGGTTTCCCAGAAATCTCCCTTCTTCTCATTCCATGATGGCTAACTCCTTGTACTGCAGGAATTCTCAGCCTCTTTCTCTGTGAAGCTGTACATGTGGAAATAGAGTAAATGCTTGATTTGGGGTGCAACTAAATTAATTTTTCATCCCAAATGTTTATTTAAACATGATTTTTTTTTTCTTGGGGTTTCCCATCTGGATGTATTTTGGCTTTTATGTAATCAACTATCATGAGCATAGACAGCAGTGCACTGACTTTTTAGACACAAACAAGCTCATTTCTTGTTCACTGAAGTTTTGAAAATGAGAGAACAGAGGTTAGAAAACGCACTGAACCTTAAAAGAAAGGATAAATTCAAGCAGTTTTAAGGTCTGGTGATTTTTTCCTTCACAGCATGACTTTGCACAAATCACACTGAAACGGAGGAATGAAACTGTTGGTAGTTAGTATATTTGATTGCCCTTCAAATGTTTTGCAGCTGACAAAGTTATTTAGGGCTGGTTTTGCAAGTATGAAGATCAGTGAAAATGAAAATTAATTTGTATTATAGCCTGACCATCATATTTTAGGCATTTAAATCTATCAAAAATTGAGCACTGTAATGGCAACTAAGCACGAATTAATATCTGGATATAACTATTTATAGTGATAATATTTTTTTACTGTTCAGGTAAAATCTGTTGAAGCAAGCCCGAATAAGGGATTTTTAAAGCTAAGGTACTTAAAATGGTGAAGCTGTTGAGTTTAAGAAGCAATGTAAAGCATAGCATGGAATGTAATTAAGCGAGTGGATTATTTAACTGTTATATGCAACTAGATTTCTAGAAAGGTATGATGGCAACGCAGACTGGGGAATGTTATGAAAACACCTTTCAAAACCTCCAGTGGGAGGATTGAATATTGAAGGATTGTAAAGGCAAAGATCACCTTTTTCTGTTTTACTACTCACATAACAGGAAATGCTTTCCCTTTTACAAGATCTTGTTTTATCTGCCTGAAATCACATCCCAATGTACAGCCTCTAATTCAGGCAAAAACTTTCTAACTGCTTCAGGAGAAAATATTTGAAATGTGTCTCAGCTACTAAGCAGAGAAGAAGAAATTCAGACACCTGACTTTCCTCTGCTTTACAGGTTTCTTCAGTCTTTTTGCAGCTGCTTCCATGTGTGTTTCTGAAGAAACAAACAGCTTGTACCACTGTGGTTCATTAGCATTCTTCAGGAGATCATGTTTCAATTAATGTCTGCACAAGCAACTCTTGCCATTCGACAATTTTAACTTCCCACAGACAGAAAATGACATCATACATTCACAAACTTGAAGTCAAATTCATATAACAGCAAAATGAATCCTTGTTTTTCCTAGTCTTTGACTGAGAACTATGTTCTAACCATATGGTTATGGTAAAAAAAGTACATTAATAAAATTATCTAGCTACGCATGTATCCCAGGGGAAGATTGCAATTCATAATTCTGCTTGCAAATATTGTTGTGATAGAGAAAAAATGTTAAAATTTTTTTTCAAGTGAGAACTATGCTGAGGAGCATCTGAAACTGAATTTCATCCTAAGAAAAAGATTGTCCAGAAGGAAAAAAAACCTCCCTCTAAAATTATTAAATCTTATTTTGGGCTTAACACTCAAATATTATTTACACAGTAAACTAATATAGACAGCATGTGGAATTTCATTATTTCACAAACAGAATGGTTACACATGGAGATAGAACAATGGAAACTGGGAAGAATCTGGTAAAAGTAACAGCAGCACAAGCGACCTAGAAAACCAGCAACCTGATTAATTTTTTTATTCCTTGTAAGGATTAACAACTATTAACGGGCTAACTCAAGGAAAATTACCATGAAATCCACAAGTACAAAGGCATATATGATGTTCTTCTAAAAGAGGAGAGCTCAGATCCTTACTGTTACAAATTAATACATAGTTCCATACATCATTTAGGGAATTGGGTATCAGGGTGACAGGGACGTTTAGGAAATGGACAAATCAAGCCATTTTCAAGCTTCAAAAGAAGTACTGAGGCTCATAAGCAGCACATGTTGCTCATAGTTCTAAATCACTATCAATCGCTTTTGCTACATATACAAAACAATCAGTCCTTAAGAAATATATGCCAGACGAGCTGTGAGCACACAAGAGAGCGGAGTTGATGCTGCACAGTCAGTGCTGGTGTCTTCTGCTTCTCGGTGGTACTCACTCCCTGGGGCCAAGGTGAGCAAGCTTGAGAGCTCCTTGCAGGTAGTTTGACACCCTTCTTCCTTACGCAGGTGACGTTTCGTATTCTCTGTCCCTGATCCAAAACAAAAGGAAGTGACCTCCATCTGCTCTTGATGACTCATTTTGGAGACTGGGTCATGTTCTGGGGTTTTCTTATTCTGCATGTGCCACCAGACACCTTTCTTGCCTGCTCTGCAGAATTATCTTGGTTTTACCAAGCATCTTTCCCCTTCTGCTTTGTTGTTTGTTTGTTTGGTAATAGGTTTCCAATTGTTATTCCTAGGTAAGTTTGATTTTGTCTATTTAGTGAGGCTTTAAGAAAACAGCTGGAAAGAGTGAACTAGGAAACCATAGACTGTACAGGATCACTTCAGTTGCCTGCAAAATAACAGAGCGGGTCTTCCTGAAATGTGTTTCTTGTCACATGAAGGAGAAGGTGGTTGGGAACACTTTGCAAAAGCATATGGGTCCTACAGGCCTATAGTCACCAATTTAAGTTAAATGGCTGAAGCTGCCTCCTATGGCACAGGCACATAATCTGCTTTTAAGCTAACTGAACTAATAGCCAAAACGCAAATGCAATCTGAAATAAAACCAGTGTGTTTAAATTAAAACAACAGAGATCTGAGGGTTAATTGTCACTGGATAATGTCTGCCTCTGATGTGGTGTAGATACTTGATGAAGCATTTGCCATCTCACTTTAATCTACACCTGAAATTCTGTCAGAGCTTTCAACATAGGAATTTCAGTTACCTCTGTCCTGTGAGACCCACAGTCCTGAAACAGATGCCCAGATTTCTCATACAGTGCTGAGAGTGAAACCTGCAGGCTCCACAAACTAATTCAGGAGTCACCATGTTGATGCTGGAGGATTACGAAGGAGTATCCAAGTGCAGTGCCTGTTTTGTCAGTAGGTGCCTCATGTGGAGTAGCTCCTTCTCTGGAGGAACAAAATGGGAGGCCTGATCTACCCCAGTACAAGTTCTGCCTGGGGAATTTGAGCTGCATTTTCTTTCTCCTATTCTGCCTGATTTATGACAGAAAGGAAAATAAATATTGAGGATGGAGGATTTAATTGATTTGATTCTCTTATGTTGTAAAAAGAACTGAGTATTTGCTGAAGTACAACTTAAAGCCTACATTCCTGCAGCCAGCGTGAGCACTTCAATTGGTATTTTACCTCTCTGGAGCAATTAATGTTTAATGACCTGCGAAGCAGCACTCTCCAGGGCCGTTCCTCTGTATTCTGTTTATTGAAGACAGGGAGTACCGAGGTCGCTTTTCTCTTGTGTTCGGTGGCAAGAGCCACTATTTCAGCTCCAAATCGTGCCTTGCGGGACCCTGGAGACCACTTAACCACCAGGTGTCACAGCCAGTGGAGACAGAGCCAAAAGTTGCAATAGAAAAGGGAACCTGTTGTCTCCCACAGGCTCTGTCCACACTATGAGTGATGGGCAGCAGTGGGACAGCCAGACAGCTGCCTGGTGGAAAAGGACCAGGGGATGTTGGTCAACAGCGACTGAACATGAGCCAGCGGTGTTCCCAGGTGGCCAAAAAGGCCAACAGCATCCTGGCATGTATCAGGAATAGTGCGGCCAGCAGGACTAGAGAAGTGATTGTGCCACTGTACTCAGCACTGGTGAGGCTGCACGTCGAATCCAGTGTTCGATTTTGGGCCCCTCATCATAAGAAAGACATTGAGGTACTAGAGAGAGTGCAGAGGAGGCAACGAAGCTGGTGAAAGGTCTAGAGAACAAGTCCTGAGAGGAGCAGCTGAGAGAACTGGGGCTGTTTGGCCTGGAGAAAAGGAGGCTGAGGGGAGACCTTATCACTCTCTACAACTACCTGAAAGGAGGTTGTAGCATGGAGGGTGTTGGTCTCTTCTCTCAAGTAGCAAGTGATAGGACAAGAGGAAATGGCCTCAAGTTGCACCAAGGGAGGTTTAGATTGGTTATTAGGAAAAATTTCTTCGTGGAAGTGGTTATCAGGCATTGGAACAGGTTGCCCAGGGCAGTGGTGGAGTCACCATCCCTGGGGGTGTTTAAAAGACGTGTAGGTGAGGTTCTTAGGGACACGGATTAGTGCCAGATTTGTGTTACTGTGGGACACAACGACCTGAGAGCCTCTTCCTACCAAAACGACTTTATCATTCTGTGACCCCGCCCACTTTCCCGCCCCTCCCAACTGACCACGCCCCCTTCACCGCCCACCGGCCCCACCCCTCTCCACGCCGGACTCCACGTCTACAAAACCGCCCGCGGGACGGGTGGGGCGCTCACCCGGAAGCTCTCCCGGAGCGTGGTGCCGCCCAGCGCGGGTACTTCCGGGTGGCTGCTCTGTTCCGCGCTCGGCCTCTTCGCCACGCCGGCGCCGCCGTCCTTCCTTCTCCCTCCCCACCTGCCGGGCCGCCCGTTCCCCCTGCGCTCCGCCTGCCCCTCGCTCCCCCCCGCGCCGGGACATGCCGCTGCGGGGCTCCCGGGCCGCGGGGCCGTGGGGGCGGCTGCCCCCACCGCTCCTCCTGGTGGCGCTGGCGGCGCTGGCGGCCTGCGCCGCGCGGGCCTCCGAGATCACGTTCGAGCTGCCGGACAACGCCAAGCAGTGCTTCTACGAGGAGATCGTGCAGGGCACCAAGTGCACCCTGGAGTTCCAGGTACCGCCTGGGCCGGGGGCGGCCTTGCGGGGCCGCGGCCCGGAGCCTGGCCCGCCTCCGGGGAGCGCAGCCCGCGGGTGGTGCTGGCGGGGCAGCCGCCCGGGCTCGGCCGGTTGCTGCGGGCTCCTGGCAGCGGCCGGAGCCAACGCGGGGTTCCCAGCTCGGCGGATGAAGCGCCGCCCGCTGCTGTGCGGCAGCGACCGGGAGGCCTGTGCTCAGCTCGGGGATAAGACGGGCACGTAAGCTGGCCCTGTAAGCTGCGGTGACTTTTACCCAGGCCACCATCACACAGTGTCCCATCCGATCAGTGCGGACACCCAGCATGCCCCTGCCCGACAAGATGCCAGGGAAGCGATTGTCTTGTGGTTTGTGAAGTGTTTGTATGATGAACAGGATGCAACTTAAGGAGCTAACGCTCCATATGTCAGTGTGGTTCAGATGGGGGTCACACAGCAAACAAAGAAGGTGATGGAATAGATATAGAGTACTAGCAAAGTGTCCCAGGCAAGACAGGAGTCTTACAGAAAAATAGAACATGTAGGCAACTGGCATCTTATTGAAGACCAACCGTGATTAACATGCACGTATTAAGTGAGGCTGCACAATTATTTTTACTTTTCCCAGTTTCTAACTGTTCGAACATGCAGCTATCACAATAGAGCATACTGTGCAGCTTTGACATGTGGCAGTTTTGGTGCCTTTGAGTGTATCATCAGAGTTTGAACTTTTCAGTCTGTAATTTCAGCAGGTAAAGTCACTGATGGTACAGCAGCATGAGAGAGAAATCATCCTTCATGATGGGAATCACAGTAGCCTTTGAGGGCTTTCAAAGGGGTTATGTACTTTTATGGTTCAGCTTTTCTTTTTTACCCTTTATTTTTTTGTTTTGTTTCCCAGCTGCTCTTCTACCTTTTGTATTTTGCTGCCTGTTGCTGCTGAATATCCATCCTTGTTACTTTGTCTTTCATGCACTAGTTCTTTCTTAGATGTATCTGTTCTCCTACACAAGTGTTTCCCCTGCTTGTTAATTTCATAAGGCCTTTTCTGTTCACTACTTTCCCCCTGTTTTGAAGTGGATGTCACTGGAAGTTGCTGGGCGGATCAACCTGCTGCTATCACTTTTGTTGGTGATCAGAGCAGGTGTAACATTGTTAAAAGGAAACTCTGGATTTGAGCAGCTGCTGGTAGACTGTCTGGGAAAGAATCCCAGGGAACTTTGAAGTTCTGGAAAAGCTGCTTTACCCTATATATGTAAACTGGCCCTTTCAGAGTGTGTGATATAACTGAATGTGAGTGACTTTCCTGTAATTGGTAAAAAACATGCCCTTGTCAAATTTCAGATCGTATTTCCAAAATGAGCCATCGTTTCATTGTAGAAAATCTTATTTTTGTTTTTCCTTCCAACCTTTTCTGTATGAAAAATCCCAAGTAGATGGAATCCAGGGAGAGACATTCAGACATCCACTTTTTTTTTTGTTTGGTTGTGGTTTTTTTGGTTTTTTGTTTGGTTTGTTTGTGGTTTTGTTTGTTTTTTGTTTGGTTGTTTGTTTTTGTTTTGGTTTGGTTTTTTTTCTCTTTTTATCCTCTCATGGTTTTGGAAAAAATGAAGATACTGCTTGCCAACTGAATATTTTTAAAACTTCTTATTTGCAGAACAGCAACTGCTCAGGTCTCTTGTTATTTCAGTTGCACCATTAACATTATCGTTTAAATAACTCAATACCTAAATAAACTGAGGTGAGTTTAAATAATACTATGTGAACTGAAGCACAGATACCCAGATACTAAAATATTTCAGTGATTTCTGCACACATGTGAAAGGGACGTGCCTTTAGATATCAGTCTCTTCCTCCTTCAGCGTGCTTTATCTTAAATGCAGAAAGTTTGGAGCAAGGGTTAAGTGTGAAAAATACTACTAGCCTAAGGGTCATCAGAACACCAAGTCATGAATACCTAAGCTACTGATTAATCTTTCTCTAAAGGTGAGATAGCTAGTCTGCAGTGTAGTGTGCTGTACACCAGCAATAATCAGAGCCTGAAAAAAACCTTGAGACAATTCTGTGAAGTTTTGAGTCGCATCGTGCAGATGTGCTGGTTTTGGGGTGAAATGCTGTGGCTAATGCCAGCAGGGAGGTGGCAGACCCAGCTGGAACATGGATGTCTCTGTTCACAAGTACACTTGAAGATGAGCCGGGCTGAAGTACCTGTTCTACTGGTCTAACGCCATTCCTGCAGCCTGAAGCAGGCTGAGCTGGTAGGGCAGTTAACACACTTTTGGCTGTAAAGGAGCCGTTTTATTGCCTGTCAGAAAACTCAGCCAGCTGAATCAATTCCATGGAGGACTTGTGGGTCCAACAGATGATTGATTTGTTACAGTAATGTCTTTGCTGTGCCATTATAGCCTTTGCTGTTATACAATTATTTATAGCAAAGTAACTAAAATTGCTCTTGTAACAGTTTGAGAGTAGAATTGACATTACTTGTCCTGAATCTAGAAGTATTTTGAATGTCTTTTGTAAGAAAGTAATTCTGCACTCTTGCTTTCAAAGATTTTCAAATTAATGGATTATGTTTTGAAATATTTGTTAAAATCAAAAGTTTTGCAGTGCCAGCTGACAAGTCATACTTCTTAAAATAGATGTATAAATGTTTGTTTTGTTAAAAAGACAGTTTCTTGGTTTTTTTTTTGTTTTCAGGTGATCACTGGAGGTCATTATGATGTTGACTGTCGGTTGGAAGACCCTGATGGCACTGTATTGTACAAAGAGATGAAGAAACAATATGACAGCTTCACGTTTACTGCTTCCAGAAATGGAACATACAAATTCTGCTTCAGCAACGAGTTCTCTACTTTCACACACAAAACGGTGTACTTTGATTTCCAGGTTGGAGAAGATCCTCCGCTGTTTCCTAGTGAGAACAGAGTAACTGCACTTACCCAGGTAAAATGCTGTTTTGATTGACAGCAGCTGTTAGATGCAATGTTGTGTTTTGTTTTGTTCTTTCCAGTTCAGCTGCATTAGATATCTATATGACTTTTGAAAATCAATGGATTTGAGCTTTGAAAAAAATCTGAATTACTGCATGTAAGCTTTCTTTCTGAAGACAGTATTTATAGAATGCAGGGTTTTGTTAAGGAAACTTCTTTTTAATGCCGTGGGTCTGTGCCTCTGGAAGTGTGGATTTCACAAACTGTAAATATTGGTGGATTAGGGTTTCAAAAACTCCCAAACTTTGGAGAAACTTTGAGAATTGTTTTTATATTTGAAATGGTAGAGTCTTTTTTGGGGGGAGGACATAAATTGACTTAATACGTAAGTGCCGTATTTAAAATGGAAAAGAAAATTCTAAATAAATAAGTGAACAAAATCAGCCATATTTACCTGGCTTCGAGATATTTGTCCTTTGTAAGACACTATGAAGTGTCAGAGCATTATTATTATAATATTCTCGGGATTTTACAGTTTTATACCACCTCTAGCCAATCTAAATACATGAAAACTTCCCCAAAATACTTGCTTCATGAATTCTTACTGTATTTTTGTGTTATAACTGTCACCAAGCCTTGCTTTAAACAACCATTAAAGAATGCTGGACATGATCGTTCTTTTGCTACTCTGGGTTCAGTGATATAAATACCACTTCCCAAATGCCAGTTTAACTTAGGATTTAGCACAAGTTAGTCTGCAGTAGCTGAGATCTGTAATGAGTAGATCATTTGCTGTTAATTCAACTGCAGCTCTTACTGTTTTCTTCTTGCCACTTTTCTTTATTTTGTATTCTGATTCTTGATCCTGTATCTTTCCATCTCTTTTCCTTACTTTAGTCTTCATTCTCTTCAGTCTGTGTGTTCTGTCTGTTTTTTCTTTTGCTATCTTGGCATCATCAGAAGGATTTTGAGAATGCAGAACATGTTATTCCTGGGTCAAGATACATTAAAAATAGTTTATCACCGGGTTGTAGCATGCACAATACAAACAAGGTGCTCAGCAAAAGGAAAGTTGATTTTCAGAGTACAACTTGTCTTTGGTAAGGAGGTCTTTGTTGCAGTTTTTATTGAGGCTTGTAGCATGACCAAATTTGAGCAGCCTGTAACAGGGACAATAAAAGCTCAATCCCTAAAACCAGAGTGATTTTATGTTTGTATCTGTTGTGCAGACTAGGAGAGCTCTTTAATTTATCAGTGAGAGCAGTGGCAGAATTTTGTTTGGAAAACCTCTTCCAGAATTTTGTTGAGAAAATCTTGAACTTGTTCAGACACCTATTTTGAAAGTCATCAGCTTGAAAAGGTGCTTACTCACAGGTGTAAGTAACTGTGAGTGGCGCTATCAGAGTGTTGAAATTTCCTTTTATAATAAGTCGTGCCATTTGATTTTCAGGAAATACTGATTTTAAGCTATAAAACAGAAAAACAAACTACAAAGCAAGTATTTTGCAAATCTATTGATTAATCTCTTGGTGATCAAAACACAGTGGAGGGGTAGTAACTTTGGTTATGGAAGATAAACTGAAAGTGGAAGATGTTTATGTGAAAAATTATCTAGGGCTTGGAAGAATTACAATTTGTTAAATGAAAAATGGCAATGAAATTGGGCAATTTGTTTAAGTCTTTGTTATAAGATTGTTATGGAGCATTCAGAAACACTGAAAGGTAACAGAATTGTCCTTTGTTCAACCACTTCTTGTGTTTGTGACTAAGAGAAGGGTGTCTTGCCAAAATAACATGTTGAGTTCAGTAATGTGGATTTTTAGGATGTTGTACAACTTGAATGAGAATTATGCAATGAAGGATATCCTATTTGTGAAACACACAAGCATTTAGTATATACTATGTGCACCTTAATGTTATAAACAACTGTTTGTTTTCCTGGTATTGTGTGGAATTAAGAACTGGGAGATGACTGACGTTTCAGAAGTTTTTCCTAATATTCATTTTGAACCTAAATATAGATAAATTTAGGATATATTTAGTCATACTCATAACCCATTGCTTTTCATTAGATCTTCAGTTTTACACACTTCTGTATTTAATGCTCTGTTGCATTTCTGTGTATACAGTTGGATCAGTGTAAGTTGGATTTTAGTGCATTTACAGTATTTCAGTCTGGCAGTGGGCTGAGTTGATCCTTAGCTTTCAAAATTACATGAATCCAAATTTTTAATATCAAACTGCAAACCTTAGCAGAAAAAGCACTGGAGGGTTCTTAATTGAGTGGTGTGTATTTGTTTGCTTCTCTAGATGGAGTCTGCATGTGTTTCAATTCATGAAGCTTTGAAGTCTGTCATCGATTATCAGACTCACTTCCGCCTGAGGGAAGCGCAGGGCCGCAGCAGAGCAGAGGATTTGAACACAAGAGTGGCCTATTGGTCGATCGGGGAAGCAATCATCCTTCTTGTTGTTAGTATTGGGCAGGTATTTCTCCTAAAAAGCTTCTTCTCGGATAAAAGAACCACAACAACCCGTGTTGGATCATAACTGGTAGCAGTAGTGGTTTGGGTCATTGTGTGCTACTCATCTGTAAAATTACCGTTCTCCAATTAATTGTACGTGTGAAGGATCTGAATATATGCAACATTCAAATGTGTCCACCCCTCATCCCTTAAAAATCGCAAAACAGACCCAAAAATTGGTGAAAGGAACACATGATATGAAATATTTTAAAAATACTTTGGAACTTAAATATTTTCTGATTCCTCTATTAAATATCTGGCAGTGACCAGCTCTCTTTTGTTTCTACTGATTTTAATCCAAACCAAGTTTCATTTTTACCAGATTAGCCATCTGCAGTATAACAATTTAAAATAACACAACAGTCTAGTGTCTGATATGAGAGACAATATATATGAAAATTTGATTTTAATTTTCAGGCTGAAGGTATTGGATTATAAAAAAGCAAATGTGATGAACTGTAGTGCACTGTTTTGATTTGCTATTAAAAAAAATAATCCAAGGGTACCCCTTGCTTATTTGTGAAATTGTTGCAAGCATGACACTACATCACGGTGCAAGTTCTCCATCAGCCTGGAAAGTGTCTGTCTTCAAAAGTTGCTAAATTTTGTACTTCAGTATATTTGGTTGAACATACATTCTTCTATTTTAAAATAAATACATTTCCTCTTTTACAATGTTTGTTTTACTGAACAAATTGTAAGCTGAGACTACTCAGGAAATCCACTTTCTATACTCAAAAATCCAGACCTCCAAGTTTATTTAAAAAAACATGCAATAAAATAGGGAGTCTTTAACTTTGTCACTGAAACTGTACAGTTTCTGTACTTGTACATGCTGCTGCTGCTTTTTGGATTTAAGACCAGAAGTACTGTGGTTTGTTAAGCAGCACAGCACCAGCACTGGACAAGGTTCCATTATGTGTTAGGCACATACAAAGCTTTTTACTAAATTGTTTTCCTATTAAGAGGCCAATTTGATATTGATACTGCATTGCACGAGTGCTGTAAATTTTACTTTCCTGTGTGTGGTGCACTGATACATGATGGCCTTGTGCATCTGATTGCCACTCTTTTTTGCTAGCGGTCAGGAAATGTTTTAAATATTTCAGGTTGTCTTTTTGGTAGAGTTATAATTACATTTTTTCCACTGCTCATGTCTTCAGTAGCTAATTTACTGTAAAGTCTTGTTTTATTTGGATGTGGAAGGTTGTAAATGTATGTACATAAAAGTAGCTTGATCTGAGCTGGTCATAGTAGGGCTAAACTCTTCTAAATGGCTCTGGAGGAATAAGTAGACTGACCAATTCTTAAGTGCACGCAACCTAAACTAAGGTTAAAAAAATTGTCATATATTACTGGCTAATTCAGAAGATGCTTCCTAAACAAGCTCTTAGCAAACAGAGAAGGAATGCTAAAGCCTTATTAATTACCTGTGTTATTTCTAGCAAAAAATTTGAAACTACATGTACAGGTGACACTTGAACAGTCTGAAGAATAGATCTAAGATAACTTGATTTTAAAATCTTGTGATGGCTGAAAAAAATAAAAGTACACCTACTCTTTGTGAACTGAATGACTGCTCTTGTGGAAATAGAAGAAAAACCTCAAACGAGTCCAAAATCATTTGAAAGGTCATGGGGATATTAAAAAGCTTAATGTTTGTAAAATTCAGGACTGTATGTAATGTTTTTCTCTCCTGTAGTGATTGTTAAATACTGCAGTCACATTTGGGGATGCAGGCTTCCCAGAAATAGTTAAACTCACAAAGATCAGAAGACAGAAAACCCCAGTGCTTTCTTCTTGTGATACAATCTGCAACTGCACACAGTATTTTTCATTGTACCTACATGCTTTATTCTTGTGTTTCAGCAATTGATATCAATAATTTGTGTTACATTGCACACAATAATGAAGCAAGTGGTACACTTTGGGTGCAAGTGTCAGATGAAAACATGACTTAGTTTTGATAGTGTCCACTATTATCTTCTGGAGTTTGAATATCGCTTGTGTAGCTTTAATCACAACAAAAGCATTTCTCTCAAAGATTGAACATGTTGGGCTTTTTTTCCACTGAGTTGTTCTGTGTACTGTCAAAATTGGTAAACAATAGGGTAAAACAGATAATGGTTGGCCCTCAAGTATATGTCTCCTTATTCTTTTGTAATGTTTGACTGTGTGAAGTGGGGCTGTTCAGCTCAATATTACTCCCACTGCAGAGGTTTAGTGGGCTTGACTTTTGCATTGAAGTTAGGTATCTGATCCAGTGCTCTGGTATCCTGCTGCATAATATGCAGCAATAGCTTAAAAATGCCTTTATTTTTGTGTTATTAAAAACATGGCACAAATACACGTTTAAACATAGCTGTATATAGTTTTTAAGTGACTGAATAGGGTATAATAAAACACATGCTAACACGCAGTGGGTGAAGAAATGCATTATGACTTTTGGTGTGATACAAGTAAACACCCTGCGTTAATGGGGATATAACTGTGTTTTTAATAGATAATAGCCCTGGGTTTCAGCTCTTCCTTGGATGTTTTTTGTTTACGGAACTGCTTTTCATGTCCTGAAATGTCAGTTCTTGTTTTAGTTTGCAGAAAAAAAATAAAATTTAGTTTGAGTAAGACAAAAAGCAGACCCTGTGAATATTGTATGGGAAAATAAAAATTAATATATGAATGTGGTCTGATTGTTTTGTTTGCATGTGTGTGTGGGGACCATTATTCTTCAAAAAAGCTTTGAATAATGATTTTAATAGTCAGCTTGTATTTCAACACATTACAGTTAATCTACCACCTGACACTTGATCATTACTTCTGTTGCTGTACATCATGAAGTGCAGGTTCACTGCTGTTCATAAGTAGCTGTGCTTCCAGGTCACTGGAAAAACTCACGTTTCGGTGAGACAGTGTGGTTACTGGCTCTTTGCTCAGCATGTTAGCAGTGCAGGCAGTAATGTTCATAAAGCTGTTCCTGCTGAGGTGTAAATTTAAGTATGGGACTACAGTTCCAGGAATTATTTGGGACCTACAACATCTTTTCACGTCAGTTCTGTAGACAGACAGTCAAGATGGAATGAGCTAGAAAGACACATCCAACTGGTGTTCTCTAATTATGAGATATAAACTTTGAATATTATGTAACTAAATGTGTGACCAGAGATACTTTGTATTGCTTAGCTTCTTGCTGAATTTTAGCACATACCAGTTAAGCTTTAAAAAACAGATTTAAGTAGGCATAATTGCTTAATGTGGGCACCTTCCAAAATGTTTTGCTGTTTGTGTTTCTTCCTTATCGGCTGCTGTACATTCAGAATTTTTCAAGGATATTTACAGTGCTTGCATTAAAAAAAACCTTTCATCTAGAAGTACAAGTTCTCCTCTTTCAGTGATGTGTTACTATTACGTTCAAGTAGTTGTCTGGGTTGTATTTAGGTACCTTGCACCCACAATTTGAAAGTAGTTTAGGATAAGTTATGGTCCGAAGTACTTTTCGACTTAAAGCTGATCATCTTACCAAAAAAAAAAAAAAAAACCACAACAACTCAAAAAACTAGACAAAGTGAAAGATGAGTCGTGGATCAGCTGACTTGTATGATGATGAAGGCTTTTATCAAAGATGAAGTAGAAACATACTCAGGACCACTGTAACCAATTTTGAACAGTTTCTTGGACTGCCAGGCTACCTGAGGGCATAACCTGGATTTTGTATGATTTATGTAATGGCAACAATTATTGAAAGAAACTTTTAAAGCCTGATGCTGCGGTGCAGTGGGGAGTTACGGTCTAACACGTCAGTGTGCAGAAAGCGGTTATACTGCACTAGGGTGCTCCAGGAGAGGTTCTGTGCTTGCTGTGTCAGTGAAGTTCATCATGTGATATGGATCCGGTTTCCTAAGTAGTGTGGGTTTTTGCAGCTTATAGGTGTATTCTACATCTCTAAAGGAAAGCAAGCTTATTACGTATTATCTCAGATATATGTAGTTTAATGCAACTCTGGAGTCATTGTTCTTCACTTTAGAGGCTTTTGTGTGGATTCACCTCCAGGTGCCATCAAAGTGTCTCTTAATCATTATTCTTGATGTGCAAACTTTTCATGCCTTTGCTTTCTACCTAATTCGGCTCTTCACAGGCAGAAGCCATACTCCTACTTCTGGAGAAATCAACGGGTAAGGGGGTCATCTATTGACAATGATTATTTAAAACTAAGTCTTAGCAATCCACACTAAGGCTTTGCTTAGTTCTTTAAAGAATAATTCACCAGTGTTGTTGTCCTGGCTGGGTGGCCTATAGTAGACTCCCACAACGACATCCGCTTTTTTTTTCTGGCCCTTAAGCCTTACCCAGAGGCTTTCACCTTTGCCATTGTCAGCTGTCAGCTCCATGCATTCCAGCCACTCTGCTACATACAGGCCTTCCCGGCCTCTCTTGCCCTGCCTGTCCCTTCTGGATACCCTTGTGGTTCACCAGTCACAGGATTCATCCCACAAGATTTCACTAATGCCAATGATATCGTATCTGTGGGGGTGGGCCAAGGCTCTAGTTCATCTTGCTTTTTCCTCATACTGTGCACATTAGTGTAGAAGCACTTCAGGTGTTTTGGTTGTAACCTTCACCTAGTGGTGCAGTCTGAGGAATCTCACTGTCATGCAGCTCCTCAAGCTTTGGTGTGCCATCCCACTGCTCATCACTGACTGATCTGGTCCTGCCCCTTTCCAATCTAGTCTAAAGCCCTGTCAATCAGCCTGGCTAGGCCCTGAGCAAAAACCCTATTCCCCTTCTGAGAGACGTGCGTCCCATCGGATGTCGGTAGACCTGGTGAAGAACAGACCATCCCATGGTCAAAAAACTCAAAGCTCTGCCAATGACACTAGTTTCGGAGCCATGTGTTCATCAGTTGGACCTGCCTGTTCCATTCTATGTTTTTGCCTGCAGGGGGGCAGGCTGAGGACATACCGCCCGGCAGCCCCAAGCAGTTTCCATTCTCCCCTATCTCCTGGATCTTCCTTTCAGCCTGCTGGCGAGAGGGCAGGGGATCCTTTGTCTCTTAGTGCCATGGTCGGCTTCTGCACCTGCCTCAGGGATGGTAGAGTGTGAGTGCACTAGTCAGTCTCCTCTGACTCCCTGATGCTCCTCAGCCTGGACACCTCTTCCCAAAGCTCTGTCACCAGGCTGAGCAGCTCCTTAGGAAACTTGATCTCCCACCTGGCCTCTGCAGAGCGGGCAAGTAGATGTCCTTTCAGCCCACCGCAGGATGCAGCCCAAACAGAACTGGTGCTGTCAGGGATGCACAAAGGTGACAGCCTTCTGAGCATCCCAGCAGATGGTGCAGCTCTATGCTGTCTCAGTGGCCATGGTTGCTCTCTGCAGCGGGTTGGGGAGAGCTGAGGAGGAGGAGCTGCTTCCCCTGGCCAGCACCGGCGCTTCCAGAGGTGTTGAGCACTGCAAAAGGAGAGAGGCCACAGTCCTTGGTTGTCCCATGGAGGGGAGGAGAAGGAAGCAAGGAATGCTCAGGTAACTTGAGGAGGACAGCCTCCCGGCTTTGCAAACACCGTCACCCACCCCACAGCCAGCCCAGGGGACATTTCCCACACAGCTCACCTCCACTGCTACAAGTGTGTGTCACGGTGCCCGGCTGCCTGAAGCATCCAGGGCTGGGGAAACGTGGGGGATGGCTCTGGGATGGGAGCAAGAGCTGCCAACAGCAGCCCCAAAGAACTACCCAGCACCTGGAGAAGCCTCGCTCTGATGTCCATACCTCGCAGGCTGCTCAGCAGGAGTCCAGGCATGAGCCAGGCACCCAGAGATAAGCAGCGAGGAATGGGAGGTCACTGTCCATGGCTCGCTGATGTCACCCTCCACAACTTGGTGATGTCCCAGCCAGACTGCAACCTTGCACATGTGCAACAGCTGGAGATAAAAAGAACATATCATTTATTGGTTTTGCTTCTACATTTCCCTGCCGCCCTAGCTTGGTCACCTGCAACACATGCCTATGACTGCGTCTTGTCCTCACTCTTGACACTGTGCAGAGGTCTTCCGTGAAGGGGAGTGTGGTGGGACCAGTCAGCGTGGACTGCCCATGACCACATGTCGCCTCTCCCAGGTGGGAGATGCCTTTCCCTGTGGGTTGCTGAGATTTGCAGGGAGGAGTCATGCTGTCCCATCGGCTGTTGCTACCTTTGCCTTTATAATAATTTCCACTCATTAGGCGATGCTCTTCTTTTCCTTGTGCAAAGTCATTCTCTGTTATTTCCAAGTTTGACTGTGTGTCAAAGGTGCTAAAGTCAGACACCTGACTCTGCCCATTCACATTTTGTGGGGTGTCAGCCCATATTTGCCATTCACAATCCTTCTCGCCTACATTGATGGGAGAGGCAACACAGGCAGACATTTCAGGCAGTCCCTGCACATTTTTTTTTCCAATTTAATTTCAAACACAGGGTTTTTCTTCTCTGCAGCCTCATCGGATTAGTGGTGATAGGCACAACAGCACTCTGGTTCTACTTGTAGGGCTGCGCAATTGTTCTGCATTCTCACCAAGCAGAATGGGTTGCCTTGTTGCCCTCCGGCTGCAGGGGAACACTACACACAGCAACATGTTCTCTTTGCAGGCATTTTTGGCAACCATTGTTTCATCTGCATGTTTACAAGGGTAGGCCTCCATCATGAGAACACATCTGAAATAACAAGGACATACACAACATTCCAGCATCTAGATCATGTGAAGAAAGTCCAATTGCAGATTTACAAATAGTTCCCACAGGGCCAGGTTTGAAGCTGTGCTTGTCTTCTCTTTCTGCCTTACACTGTTCTGTTGAAAAGTTGTTGTAATCACATGAAGACTTCAGAATTAGAAGAGTACTGTGCTTGCGAGCTTCAACCATTTATGCCTTCATCTCTGACAAAATGCAAGTCCTTTCCTGATCCTTCCAGCTACAGAATGGTTTAGATTAATAAAAATGTGTATGGACTCAACAAATCCTGTATTTGTGTAGACTATTTGAAAAGCCAAAAAAATCATATTTGAAGTCCTTTACATTTCTTTTTCCAGTATTAGCTGTATCTTCAGGTATACCAATTTTTTAATGACATAGTCCTTAACTCAGTGACTTCATTGCAGTCTTCTGTTGCTCTCATCCCATTCCAAAACAATTATGAGAATGGAGAGGTAACAGACAAGTATGCACACAAGCAAAATTTCAGGCAAAACAAATAAAATGTGGAGGAAACGTATCGTGCTGTGGAGCTGCGGTCATCCCACTGTGCAGTGTGGGCAGCTGGCTGGGCCAACCCAGCAAGGGCAGGTCCCCCTGCTCTTCTCCTGGCCACGCTCCCACAACCCTTGTCCTGCGGCTGGCTGGAGCTGTTGGTCACTGCAGCCAGGCTCACCACACACCGCGTGTTCTCTGCCTCCTGGGGCTCGTGTAGTGCAAATAGCCTGAGGTGATCAAGTGATCACCAGGATGCGTTTCTCTTGAGGAGATTTGCATTTCCAGTAAATACATTATTTACAGAGCACTGTAAAACTCGGTTCTACTGCTTGTCTCTGCCAGGTGTCAATTTCTGTAAGATGACACTATTCCTTTGCAACTATGCATTTCCCTTTCCTACCTCAGTCTTCATAAATTTTGAAATTCCATTTGTAGAGAGCTTCGAATCATAGACTCATAGAATCAGTGAGTTTGGAAAAGATCGTTAAGATCACCAAGTCCAACTGTAAACCTAACACTGCCAAGTACACCCCTAAACTGTGTCCCAAAGTGCTGCACCTACCCACCTTTTAAACATCTCCAGGAACGGTGACTCAACCGCTTCACTGGGTAGCCTCTTCCAGTACTTAATAACCCTTTTGGTGAATAAATTTCTCCTGTCCTTTGGTCTGATGTTTGGAGAACACAATACCTCTGGGTGCCAGGAAGGATCCAAACAGGAACTGAAGGAGGGGAAAGAGAGGCAGAGGAGAGAGGTAGAAGAGAAGAAGGAAAAGCGAGGAAGGAATGAAGAAAGGAAGAAGGACACAAACTCTTAAAACCTGAATGGAATATTATGTGTTTCTGTGTGTGTGGCCAAAGGAGAGTGCCTTTAGTGTTGGGTGTAACCGCTGATCTGCTGGAGGGTAGGAGGGCTCTACAGAGGGATCTGGACCAGCTGAATAGATGGTCTGAGGCCAATTGCATGAAGTTCAACAAGGCCAAGTGTCAGGTCCTGCACTTGCGTCACAACAACCCCAGGCAGCACTACAGGCTCAGGGAAGAGTGGCTGGAAATCTGCCTGGTGGAAAAGGACTTGGGGGTGTTGATCGTCAGCTGGCTGAACATGAACCAGCCAGTGTGCCCAGGTGGCCAAAAAGGCCAACAGCATCCTGGCTTGTATCAGAAACAGTGTGGCATGCAAATTTTCTCTCTAGTTTCACTATGGCAAATCTTAAGTTATTTTATCAGCATTTGACAGAGAGAGACTTCATAATGATTTTGCTTTATCTTTTTTTTGTCCAGAGGCTAACTATAGCAACACGAAGAAACCGCTTTATTACTTAATTTCTGTCAGGCTCCATGCCACAAAAAAGGAGAAACTTATGCTGCTTCTGTGACATCACTTTACAGCATGCAACTTTTTACATGAGTCTTTCATATTTATGCTATGGCTTCCCTCTGTTTACCTTTGAATTTCCACTACAGAGGCACTGTGCAGCTGGGCTCCAACTCAGCTTCCACATTGCCTGTACATGGTGAAACTGAATGACAGGGAAGCAGCCACATGAGAAAAGAGGAGGAGCTCAGTTTGTTCTCATCTTCAGAGAAATGGAAATAGAGAAGAGTAGCCTTCCAATCTGCCTTCGTAATTTCAAGAGAAAGAACCTTGTTTCATGCTGCTTGCACAGTGGGATAAATACATCTTCATCTTGAACAAACAGAGATGGTCTGAAACCAGGGATCAGTCAGTTCCTCAGGAAAGGCCCAATAGCTTTCATTTGCAGGTTGAGTTTTAGTTGCAGCTGAACTACCTGTTGGAAATAGTTTTCAGTTTGAACAGATCCTACCATGCTGGTGTTCTCGTGAGGAAAATGTACCACTTGGCTGTGCCAAGTGCCTTTCTCAATAATCCTGGTAGGTTTTCAAGCAGCTCTGAAAGACCTCCATCTCCTTCTCCCTACCTGTGAAAGCAAACAAGAAAACGAGCTGCTGGGGCTAACTGGAAAGCAAAGAGCTATCCCTTTGCTGTCATCCTCCACCGCTGCTTCCTGCCCCGCCAGCACATCCCCCAGCTGCCTACACCCAGGCCTCCTTCCTGCCCACTCATGTTGGCTTTTGCACTTCTGCCTTCCTCAAGGCGGCAAGGACCTGCCTGCCTCACAGCACAGCTCCCATGCCCTCTTCCCTGTCCTGCCCTCCTCCCCATCCCCAGACACAGAGGTTCAGCTGGGCCCATACAATTCCCCACAGTGATCCAGCACAGGACTGGAAGGGATGATTTGAGTCACTGCAGGCAGGGAGAAGAAACTGGGGTTGAGAAGAGCAAGATGTTTTCTCCACCTTCCCAGTAAGGGGCCATACTCTGATCTCTTCTTGCCAAGGCCTGTGCCAAATATGCTAGAAGTAGGCGAAAAGAAAAACCAAGCCCATTAGTTGATGAGAAGACAGGAGATATAGAGAAGCAGCCTGGCATGGAGGGGCAGGGTGTGCTCCACATGTACCTGCTGTTCCCATGCAGGTTCTCCCAGACGAAGTTCGAGCTGACACACTAAGACAGCTTCAAGCATAAAGAAGCCAAACGGCCTTGGAAAGACAGGAGGACATATGGAGCATTCATCACCAGAGGCCAAACCCAGAGAAATCAGAGACAGGTGAAAGAAGGCTGTGTGTGCTGTAGGCTATCAAACGACTCTACCACGTTGGCCAAGAAAGAGGTGTCTGGGAAAGGAGGACTTGTGTCACTGAAAGGGCTGGGATGCCAAGCACTCGGGCACAGCAATGTTTCAAGTCCTCCTGTAGTTTCAAAGAGACAGCAATGTTAACATTAAAACTGTCATCCAAAGAGAAGGTCAAATCCTGGCCCAGTGGGAGACCTGAGATCTCAACAGGAAGACAAGAGGAAGAGTGTTCCAGTGGTCCCCGTTTCCCCATGGGAGCCAGACTGGCACAAAACTTCCTGCTTAGAAGCAGCTGGGACAAAACCTCCTTGGATCAGCATTACCAGGCCATGGGGTGGAGGAAGCAGAGCATGGAAAACACAGTCAAAGGCCATTTGGACAGAGCCTGCAAGGCCTGGTGTGTCTAGCAATACAGATAAACCTTCCCTGTCCCTGTGGCTTCACTCCCACTCTCTCAGCAGCAGAAGGCAGCAGAGTAGAGAGGCAAAACGCCTCTCACACCAGAGTTTCCAAGCATCTCGGCCACAGGGAAGGGAGACCAGCTTGGTCTTTCTCTGCAGACCTCCTCTTTGCTGGCCAAGGCTGACCCCTTGGTGCCACTGTCTTCCTCATCCTGTTCTCTCAGAGAACAGGGGATCACCACTTATGGGTGATCCCCACATATTCGTAGACAGAGCCAGTTTGGCTAAAGCCTTTCATCTTTTTCTCCAGCAGCTCCTTGAAGTAGTAAGAAGGCAGCTGAGTGCCGAGCGGCAGTGTAGGCCACTGCATCACAGCTCACCAACCCAGGGTAGTTCATCATCATCCAGGCTGCCAGATTCACCCTCTGGCCAAGGACTGCCAGAGAGAGAGAGCACATGCCTTGATGTACCTGTGTCACTGGAGGACATTTCTAGGCTGCCCGTAGAGCAGGGCCCAGCAGAACCAAGGGGAAAAACTGGCCACAGAGGCCATTTTCCCAATCTTGGGCCATTCCTGACCGGCTGCTGGGCAGGCCATCTCCCACGCCAGCCTCCCATGCCTCAGGCACGCGTCTTGTACCTGTGTATTCATGCCTTTCTGGGTGGCCAGTGACTCCGCAGAATGTTGACCTACTGGTAACTGCAACAGACACTTCCCTGGAACACATGGAAACAGTGTGGCTTCATCCCTTCCTGCACCTGCCCTTGGTGCCAGCCTGGGCCACCTGCCATCCTGCCCTGCCAGCACGGATCACTGGAGAGCTCAGGGGTGCAAGGAACACAGGTAGAACACATGCAAGAAGTTTTGGACACTTCCTCTGAGGCAGCATTCCCTCATTTGCCACCTGCAAAAGGCCACAGCCTTCTAGTGAGAAAAAGAGAGAGGGGAAAAAGTGCTCACTATGTCATCGTCTGTGAGGACAGCAACTTGAGTTCAGGTGGCTGGGCTCCATCCCTGTTCATGGGCCAGTTGCCCCTGGCACCAGGAGCCTTTTGCCCTTAGAATCACAGAATCATTTTGGCTGGAAAAGATCTTTAAGATCACTGAGATCAGCCACTAACCAAACACTGCCAAGTGCAGCCCTAAGCCATGTCCCTAAGAACCTTATCTACAAGTCTTTTAAATACCTCCCGGGATGGTGACTCAAGCACTTCCCTAGGCAGCCTGTTTCAATGTCTGGCAACCCTTTCTGTTAATAATTTTTTCCTGGTATGACACCTAAACCTCCCCTAGTGAACCCCTTGCTCTGTTGCTTGCCTCCTGGGAGAAGAAAGCACCAGCCTCCACACTACAACCTCCTTTCAGGTGGCTTTCAGGCAGACAAGAAGATCTCCCCTCTGCCTCCTTTCCTCCAAGTTAAACAGCCTCATTTCCCTCAGCTGCTGGTGCCAGTGTGATGGCTGTCAGGGTGTGCTTGGAGGGACTCTGCGTGGCTGCCGTGGGCTAAGCCCAGGGCCACCTGCCACTGCCTCTCAGCGCACCGGCCAGGGACAATGGAGGGCAAGCTAGAAGGCACATCTCTTTCTGGTAAGAGCCCTTGTGCCATCCCAGGCAGCATGAGCCCCCGACCCCTGCCACACACTCTACAACCTTGAGCATGGTGGAGCACAACTGGAAGATCTGAATAGTACTCTGCAAGGCATGAATGCTCTCATGGGGCAGCTTTTCTCCACTGAGTCCAAACACGCAGAGGAATGTGCAGCCCTGCCAAGGACAGATGCAGCACATCTTGCTACAATGCCTAAGAGGGCATCTCTCCCTCTTGCTCACTGCCCACCCTCTCATGGTCAGGGGAGGCGATTGCTCCCCCACACTCACTTTATCAAACAGGACGACTTTGTTGAGTTCACCCTTGTGAGGACACAGGACTTCTAGTATTATCCTCGTGGCAGTGTGGAGCATCTCTTGGAGGCGCACTGATGCAAAATGTCCAATGTACTTCAGATGAAGGAAGAGGCTGCTGACTGGCTGCAGCTCAGAGAAGATGGCCAGCGGCACTCTGTAATCAAGCTGGAAGACAAGAACATGATGGCTTCACCAACCTGCTCTCCTTGGGGCTTACTGCCAACATCAGATACTGAGGGAGAGCAGGCACACTGGCAATTGCAGATACTACCGCAGGAGGGACAAAACCTCCTCTCTGTGCAAATGTCAGGGAGGTTGCACAGCCTGTGGCAGGCAGACACCCAACCGTAACTCAAATGACCAAGGAGAGAAAGGTGCTTTGGTAACATCCCATCCAAGATGGGACGGGTATGGATATGAAGGGACATCGTCAGGGATGCTCTAGGGACTTCAGTGGGATCTGCCTTCTATCCCACTGTCATGTGTGCAGCATATCCAGACCCACACACACACTCAGATAGGGAGACAGAAGTCTGCCTCCCACTGCCCATGTCTCTCTGAGAACAAGGCACACAACAGTGCAGCACGGGTGCCCTTGGCTCAAGTTTCCCCCCATTGTCTTCTCAGTTTGCATTTTCTTTTGATTGTCTGTTCTTGTGAGAACTCAATCTCTGCACTGCACTGCTTCTTGTGCCCTCCAAAAAAGCAGCCCCCAGTAGTGGTGACCTGGTCATACTGTTCTGAGAGCAGTTGCTGGTTTGTACATCCTAAACATCTCCACATCAGAAAAATGTGACAAGAGAACAGGACACATGGCACCTGGGGAGAGAAAATGCATTGGGAGGATGGAACTGAGGGGTGTTGGAAAGCAGGGGCTGGCACTGGAAAGAGAAGAGAAAGAGGCTTTTGCCGTTACTCATATTTCTACCTCCAGGTGCTCAGGGCAGAGCTGTCTGCTGGAAGGAGACAGCAGCAGCAGCAACTGCCCCAGCTGATGCACAGGAGGACTAAAAGCATGAGTGCTAACTGAAAGGTGAAAGAGGGTGGAGGTGGTTCCTCTCTGGCTTCTGAAGCAGCCAGATCCTGTGTTTCAGGGCAATCACAGAGCAAGGTGAAGCTGGCACTCACCTTGCCCTTCCAAGCAGTGCTTTGTTTGCCTTCCTGCAAGCTTGCGTAAAGTGCCTTGGCATTCAGACCAAGACATCTGCTCCATGCCTGCAACCTGAAGACACACAGAATGAAAGCACTGACACTGGCAATGCCCACCATTCCAGGGTACAGAGCCTGCCCTCCATCATCAATGCTCAGAAAAGCGGACAACAAGCCCACCTGGCTGGATGGGACAGAAGTGCTTCCTCACAAGCATCAGAACTGGGCAGGCACCACCCAAGCATCCCCCAGCTGTCAACAACAGCTCCATGACCCACAGAGGACATTGCTGGCCGAGCCAAAAGCCTTCCAATGCCTCCTGACCCCTCAAATCAAGCAAGCTCAGCCCACAGTTACCACTGAGATAGAAGGACAAGAGCTTCAGCTGCCTGTTTTCTTTCACAGCTACAACTGCCCCCACAATCAGCTCCTCAATCTTCCAACACCTCCCTCCTTGGCGGCCAGGTCCAGCTCCTCTGAATGGCTTTAGAGGCCTTCCCATCCAACCTACCTACACAAATCTGTTGTCTCCAAGACACTTGGTCGTAAACTGGTGCTGCTCACAGAGCTCCCAGGAGGTGGCTGAGAGGATCACTTCACCTTCCTTCACAAGCTCTTGGGCCTCATGAATGCCGTGCATAGCTTGGCCGCAGATGCAGAAGTAATGCCGCGAGCCGTCGCCAACACTCAGGAGGCTCCTGGGCCTGGCAGAGACCACTGGTGAGAGACAGAGGGTGAAGCAGAACTGGCACAAGGAACATTTTTTGCTTTATGGCCCCCAGCACCTCAGTTATTCAGAAGCCAATTGGAAGCCCAGTGAGAAGACAGGCCATGAAATGGGTGTCTAGAAATAGGCAAATGAAGTTGGCATTCAAAATGTGTTGAGAGTGCTGGGCATCTGACCCAGCTGCCTGCCCCAGAAGCCCAGCAAGGCAAGGGGCTTGATCACCGCCTGCTCCATTGATATGCAGGCAGGTTGCAGCTGTCTGCTTCAGAAGACATGACAGCCTGCGAAAACCCTTCTTACAGCCGTAAGCAAAGCAGTTCCCCTTTGCCAAAGGCAGGAGAGAATGCAGCAGGGTAAAGGAGATCAGGCTGCTCCCACCTGAAAAAATGAAAGGATTTCTACCTCCTGCAGACATTCAAAGGCCCTAATATTTGATCTGAGACCCACATTGCCTTTAAGCTTCCTCTGCATCTGCACACACACGCAAAGCCAGCAGTCCTGGTGTCCCATCCCCACTCTGATTGCAGCTGGCCCCTTGGATTCTTGCAGGAGATGCTTTCCTTTGGCATTAAGCCCAGTGGGGACCCCCACATTCCCTGCCACTGAGAAGCACCCTGAGGCACAGGAAAGTGCCACAGATCTGCATCTGGCACAGTGCCCATACTTAGCTTCAGGTGGAGTTTCTGACCCACGTTGGTGTCACGACTCCCATACTTCTTCTGGACCTGTTGGCTGCATTGCAGCACCAGGCTGAGGGTCCTTGCCACCTCCTTGGCTGTTGTCCTCCATAACACCAGCACAGCACCCGTGTGGAAAGTGAGGGCAAGGTCAAGGCTCTGCTGAGACGTGACCCTCCCCAACCTGTGCTCAGTGGCAGGGACAGCAGAAATCGGCTGATGTGCTGAGGACAATGGGCTTGTGGGAGAGCGTTGTCCTGGAGGAGCACATCCTGGGCACCGGGGCACCTCCCCTCTTCCAGGGCAGCCACTGCAGTGGCCAGCTGGTAGCAGTGGCACCCCCTGCCCCAAGCGCTCCTCTGCAGCTGCAGCACACCAGGACCTCTTCCTCCTCATCCTCCTCATCCCCTCACGTCCTGGAGGCCCAAGCTCTGCCATCCCCAGGGCCTCCCTGCCCCTCACCACCATCCTGACACAGCCCTTTGCCTGCACTTTCTAGGGAGGGGTCTCCTCCTCTCAGGGCTTTCTTGCCCCCACCTCCAGCACAGGACCCTGCATGTGGGGGCAGAGTGAGGGAAGCCAGAGCCCTTGCCAAAGCCAAACTGTCTGGGGGAAAGAGAAGCCTGGAGAAAGGGCACTGCACTGGGGGCAGAGTGCCTGGCCAGAACGCTAGCTCAAGGTGCCACATAGAGTCTCTTGAGATGAGAGCAGAGCAAATGGCTGCCAGAGCAGTTAAATGCTGCACAGCAGTACATGTAGGCATTGGGGTCTGAAGTATACACCAGCAAACTTCAAGACGTCTCTGCCAAAAACCAGCATCTCTGCGAACAGAGAGAAGAAAAGGAAGAGTCATGTGGACATCTTCTTCCAGAAGACACAGGGCAAGCCCTCTGGCTGGGGAGCAGTCCCTGGGCCAGGGTGCACCACAGCTCAGGAAAGCACCGCTCCAGTCTGTGTCCCTGGCTGCACAGAGCCAGCGGCCAGGACAGTGGATGGATGGCTTCTGAGTAGCTCTGAGGAGGGAGACTCCACAATTTCCCTGGGCAACCTCTGTCAGTGCTCAGTCACCCTCACAGTCAAAAAGTGTTTCCTGAGGGGAACCTCCTATGTTTCAGTGCATGCTCATGGTGTGGCCTCTATTCTGACACTGGAAAGAGCCTGGCTCTGTCCTCTTTGCACCCTCCTGTCAGGTTTTAGACACATTACTAAGATGCCCCTGAGCCTTCTCTAGGCTGAAGAGTCCTAGCTCTCTCCACCTTCCCTCATAGGTGAGATGCTCCAGTCCCTTCCTCACCCTTGAGGACTCTCTTGCTTTGCTCTGCAAGTGCTGCCAAAGGGGTGGCCACAATGTGCTCATGGACAGTTCAGGAGGGTCAAGATGTTCCCCTGTACTCCATGCTGGTAAGGCTGCACCTCCAATACTGTGTTCAGTGTTGGGCTTCTTCCTACAAGACAGACACTGAGGTGCTGGAGAGAGTTCAGAGAAGGGCAATGAAGGGGCCTGGAGCACAAGCCTGCTGAGGAGCGTTTGAAGGAACAGGGGTTGCTCAGCCTGGAGAAAAGGAGGCAGAGGGGAGACCTCCTTGTTCTCTACAACTACATGAAAGGAGGTTGTAGTATGGAAGGTGCTGGTTTCTTCTCCCATGTAGAAGGATGAATGCAAATGGCCTCAAGTTGCGACATGGGAGGTTCAGATTTGATATTAGGAAAAATTTCTTCACAGAAAGGGTTGTCAGGCATTGCAACAGGCTGCCCAGGAAAATGGTTGGGTCAGCAGACCTGGAGGTGTCTAAAAGTCACATAGATGAGGTTCTCAGGGACAATGTCCAGTTTTCACCACCACAGTGGTCTCTGGCCCATCCAGGTCACCGAAGTCTGAAAACCACCACTTTTGTGCAACACTGATCAAAAGTCAGGACTGGCTGAACTGCTGGAGACGAAGATAGTGCTCACCAGAAGTGAGAGCTATTGGCTCCTGACTCTTCTGAAATTTTTTGTAGAATCTTTCTCTTGTTATGTCTCTTGCCTTGTTTTGCATTGTTAAAACCCTTGTTGCTTTATGTAGTGACTACCGTTTTAATTTTAAGTTAACCAGGTTAAGAAGCTCTTCTTCAAGTCACATATGGACTCTAACACTTCCAAAAAGTCTCACTGGGTAGATTTTAAAGTTTGCTAAACTGTTGTGAGCCTCAACAGCAGCTACTGAATGAAAGATATGAATGATAAATCTCTAACCTGCTTTGTGTTGGTTTGTGAGAAATCATGGCACTGAGTGGGAACACTTGGTTTACTCTTATGCTTGTTTACCTTCATACTTGTAGGGGTAGAAATTTTCTGTGATTCACCAGGGGATTTCTCTTCAAAATCAATCCAAGATGGAATTATTTGCCAGAGACTGGAGAGGATTCTGCTCTGGTCCTAACATTGTACAGAAATGAGAAAGAAATAATGCAAACAAATAGATGATACCTGCTGCAGCATGAACTTGTTTGGCATCTAAATATGGAATTCAAATATCCTGTAAATGCAGTTTTAGGAAGGGGAAGCAAATTAAGTTTAAGTTTACATTGAGGCTTTGTTGTGAAGTTAACAAATACATTTTTAATTTTCTTCGGAGAAGGAAGGAAAGAGGTTGCCTGCACTGATGAGGTTAAAAAAGAATTTGCTGTAGTACATTCGCTGTACTTTAAGAGCTGAACCCTTTGGTGATGTAAACCAGTCAGATCCAGGAATCCTTAATGGGTGCTTCCAGGTAATGGAGATGTTTTGTAGGTGTCAGTCATGGATGAATGTAACTCTGAATGTTATTCTGAATATTCGTATTCAAAAGTGCTTTGAGTGATGGGAACAAGATTAGAATTAGAGGATGCTTCTGGCCTGTTCATATAGTAACTGCATGGGCTAGATTTGTGCATTCATGTGGGAAATCTTTGAGCTCAGTGTCCCAGAGTTATGCTCTTCCCCTTATCACGGTAAGGACCAGGCACCCCTGAGCTCAGCTCCAGCCCCCCTTCATCCTCCTGCTGCCACTTCAGGAACCTGCAGGGATAAGGCAGGATGGAGCGATCACCTCTCAGCCCAAAGCCCCCCCATGTCTCCTTGGGTCCCCACTCCCCACATTCCCTCATCTCTCACTTCCCAGAACCCCCCCAACCCATCCCTGGTGTCCCCATGTCCCCAAATTCCCCTACCACAACATCCTGCCTCCTTCCCCCTGACCTGGTGTCCATGTGAACCCCTGGGTTGCACCCCGCCCCGCCCCATAGCAGCAGCAGATTAACTGCAGCTTTAAAATCCCTTTTCTGAGCCTTCAGGATGGGGTGGGAGGTCAGTGCACACGCATGTGTTATGTTCGTGCTTCTGCTGCCCGCCCCATCCTGGACACCTGGGTCCCCCCAGACGCCTGAGTCCTCTCTCCTCATCCCAGACACCTGGGTTCTCTGGTATACCACTCCTCATGCCCCCTCCCCCAGCCCACCACTAAATCCCCCTCATGAGCTGAGACCCCCACCTGTGTTGGGGGAAAGAGGTGGGCACCCAGATGCCTGGGACCACTGTGAGGTCCTGCCTCCGATGCAGGGGACCCACGTGTCCAGTGAGGTTGCACACACACATACAAGTTTGATTGACCTTTTATTGCAGGTTTTTGTAGAAAAAAGAGAAGGGGGAAGGGGGAACATAGGCTTCAAGGTGGGACCCAGGCATCCGGGACGGTCCCCCCAATTCAGGCCTGCAGGGGCATCGTCACAGTGAGGACCTGGGGAAAAGGTCAGCGGTCGGTAGGGAGGCAGTACCTCCTGGCTAAGGAGTGGGGCTGTAGGGAAGGGTGGGGCCTGGAAAGCGGTGTGGCTAAGAGAGCAGGCATGGCCAGGAGCTGCTACCTGGGTAATGGGGATGGTGTGGCTCAGGTCATGGCTCAGGGTCTGGCCCATCACCAGAGGAACACTCACCTTGGTTCCACGGTGGAAGCACGCATGGCAGCGGGCAGGGTCGGGGGGGTGGGGCAGCCCCAGCTCCAGCAGGGCAGGGCCGCCCCCCTCCTCCTTCAGCACTAGCCGTTCCTCACTCAAGCCCAACCACAGAGACTCGGCCCCGGCCTGGACGGGGCAGGGCAGGGTCAGGGGACGGGCCACGATTGCCTCACCACGACCAGGGTCCCCCCAACTCCCTCTGGACAAGGTTAAATTTTCCCCCCACCTGCCCAGCCCCCAACTAGGCCAACAGCCCCCCACCCCAGTGCCCCCCCGACTCACAGCCTGTGGAAGCAGCACTCGCGTCTGCAGCACCCGTGGGTGTTGGGACGAGGGTTCGGCCACTACCACGTACTGGGGGGGTGCAGGGGGGCTGCGAGGGGAGGGGCAGAGGTCAGGCAGGGGGTTGACAGGGGGTGGGGGAGGGGCAGGGGCAGGGGTGCTCTACTACTCACTCCTCGAGCTCCTGGATGTGGGGTCGGGGCCGCGTCCGGATGTTTTGGGCAGAGATGGAGCCCAAGAACCGGCGGTTTCGCAGCACCCGCCAGCCTGGTGGGGAGTATGGGTGAGTCATGGGGTGGGTGTGAAACCGCCCCCACCCCCCTCTTTTCGATTTCCACCCCCAAAATTCATCCCCCAGCTCCTTCCCAGTCCCGCCAGTTGCCCCTGCCTCACCCCCAGCCCCTTCCCAGTCCCACCAGTTGTCTCCCTCTCACCCCCAGCCCCTTCCAGTGCTCCCAGCCCCCCACAGTGGTCCCAGCCCCACCAGTCAGCTCCAGCTCCAGCCCATACTTCTCCGACAGTCCCTCCATCGCCACAGTCAGGAAGAACTCGCGGTACAGGGGGTCAGCCTTGGGGGAAGGGGGGCAGGGGAGTCAGAACGCCCCCAAACTCCCTCAACCCCCCCCCAGGCCCCTCCAACCTCCCTCTCACCTGCAGAGTGCGGAAGAACTCCGAATTCACAACCACATCATAGGCTGTACAGCCCTGCCCACCTGTGGAGTGGAGGGTAGGGGATGAACAGGGAGGTTGGGGGCATTTGTGGGGGTCAGGGGAAAGGTTTAGTGAGTGGAAGAGGTCAGGGAGAGGGTTTGGAGGGGATTAAGAAGGATCAGGGGGATTTCACAGGGATGCTCAGGGGACAGTTTGGGGGATCAGAAGGAGAAATTGCGGGAGGTGGGGTTGGGAGGGTATTAAGAGCATGAGGGAGTCAGGGGAAGGGGGTCACACTGGGTCAGTGGGGTTAGGTGGGGGGTTTGGGAGGCTGGAGCGTTGAGGGGATCAGGAGAGACGTTTGCGGGGCTCGGGGTTTTTGGGGGAGGGGGGGTCTCACCACGGTCCAGCTCGGCATGGGGCTCCCCCAGGCTCATAGGGATGCGAAAGGCCCCGGGTGGGTCACGTAGGAGGAGGCGGCGCAGCCCGGGGGGGGACAGCGGCGGGGGAGCCGGCACCTCTCCCGAATGACAAACATTGATAAAGACCTTGGCGCCCCCCGCGCGGGTCTTCACACAGAACCCTGGGGAGAGGAGATGCAGATGAGGGTCAGGACCCCCCGAGGCTCCCCCAAATCCCCTAAGACCCCTCCAATCCCCCCCAGACCTGGCTGTGGGGTGACAGCGCGGGAAGGGCCGGTGGGTGGGGACGGCTCCTCGTCGTCCTGTGTCACCTGGGGAGGACAGAGGGATATAGGGGGTACGCGGGGGGCGGGTCAGTCCCAGTCCCCCCTCGGCCCCCGACCCTACCTGCAGCAGAAGCCGCCGCAGCGCCTCGTCCTCCCCGTCGTCCGCCTCCAGTTCGGCCGAGAGCAGCGACGGGTCTGCGGGGGCGGCCATGGCCTGGGCGGGAACAGGAGGAACCGGGAAGGAGCCCAAAGGCCCCAAACACCGCCCGGGCCCCGCCGAACCACAGCCCCAGGGTCCCCCTCACTCCCCGGTTCCCTCAGGGCCTCCCGCGGCTACCCGGCCGCTGCAGCTCCCACTTCCGATTTCCGGCGGAAGCGTGGAGAAGTTTCTATGGTTACGGGGCCGCTCTCGCGGATATCTCGTTGGTGCGATGGCGGCGGCAGCGCGGGGGCTCGTCCCGGAGATCTTCAGCTCCATGGAGGGGGGGAACCAGGGCCGAGGAGGCCGCAGCGGGGGAGGGGAGACACACGTGTGGGTCCCCAGGGGGCGCGGAGCAGGAGATGCCTCCGGCGCCAAGTGCGACCTGCACAGCAGCTGCCTCTGGGTGCCGGGGGGAGGGGGAAACTTGACTGACCCCTGGTGACCCCTGACCTGCGACCTCCCAACTGTGACCTCTGACCTGTGAGTGCGACCATAATAAACACCCTGTCCGCCCCTCCCCACCCCCCGACGAAAAATGTAAATGGTCTAATGTGGGTTATCAAAGGGGTAGCGAAACAACCACAGGACCTTAGACAAAATATAGAAAGTATGTGGATTAATAAGCTGTTATCTCAAATGGGTAGTATTTCACTTGCAGGGTGGCTAGCATCATTAGTGCAAACAGGAATAATTAATTTAGTCGTCATGATTGTGTTTATCATGATTTTAGGGTGTGCAAAGAGAGCCACAGAAAAAGTGGTTTAGAAGTAAATGCTCAAGGTTCTGTTTTAATGAGGGTTGAAGCCTAGTGGTCACAAAACCTCAATAAAAGAGGAGGGATTGATGATACCTAAAATCAGCAATTAGTAATAAAATAAGTCTATATGAATAAGGGTCATAGATTTTAAGCATTGACTAGGTTAATAAGAAAATGGTTTACAGATGTTAGGTGTTAGTCATTTGTTAGGTGTTAAGTCACAAGAATGGTATGTGTTAAGATGAGCAGGAGAGGGGTAAGAGACAACACCCTTGTTCTCAGAAGATCAGGTGGCGACACCAGCGCAAGCAGGATCCAAGCTGAATAACAAAGGAGAGCAATGCATATGCAAAGGATTTCTTGGAAATATAATGAATAGGTATGATCTGTGTGCATATAACCCAAACTGGGACCCCCATGAACCGCCTCCTGCCCCAGGAAAGCCCTCCCCAGCCCCTCTGCTCCCCCCACCCAGGAACCCTGACCCCCTGCAGGCTCCCCCTGCCCGGGGCCTCTTGGGGACCCCTAAAGCCACCCCCCCTAACCCCGCAGGTTCCCCCAGCTGTGCAGAGTGGCCTCCCCCCCTCAGCTTCATCAGCACTGCATCCACAAGAGGGGGTCCCTGAAGAGAGGAGTGTTTAGGGGAGGGCACCTCTAGGGTGATAAGAGGAACAAAAATCTTCCAGAAACCCCTAGGCATAATGTAGCAAGACTGGGCACAAAGTAACAGAAACCTAACAGAGAAACAAGAGCTGTACAAAGACTGGACATGAGGCAAAGCGGGATGCTCTGGGCTTGTAAGCTGGGAAAGCAGGACGTTCCACTGAATGAAGAAAGAGCTACGTGACTTTTGCTGAATAGAAGCACAAAATGACAACATGCTTGCTCAAGAAATTAGGCCAAGACTCTCGAATACCAAAGATGGACTTCCAGCAAAGGACAGGGTTATGGAAATAATTTATGTTCAATGCATAGACTAAGCAGTAGAAACAAATGAATATGCAATGAATATGCAATAGGTATATGTGATAAATACCAAGAAGTGTGAATCACGTGCATGCTGGATTAGAGGAACGATCCTCCGAGTGTCTGGCATGCTGTAACAAAAGTCCCTGCTTTTTAACACTTTCAAAACAGTGTTAAAGAGTATTTTTGCCGACTTTTTGCTCTCGGGGAGGAGTCCCGAGGGCATGGGGAGGAGCTGTGGGGCTCCGGGGGTGGGGCTCTGTGGACCCTGTGGGAGTTCGAGCGGGTCCTAGGGAGTACAAGGTATCTGGGGTCTCTGCGGAGGGGTCTAAGGTGACTTGAGGGGTTCCTGTGGAGTCTTAAGGGGAGTCACACGGTGGTGCTGCTGTTCCACAAATGTGAAGCCCGATCCGGCATCGGCAAGGGAAAAAGTGACACTTACCACCATGCAAATGTGTGTGTGTCGGGGGCGGGGGGGGTGTGCCAAAACACGGGTCTCTAGCCTGTGAGACAATGATTATCTGTTATTTTATTTATCAGCTGATACGCCAGATACTGTTTGTTGTGTTGTTGTTTTTTTTTTTTTTTTTTTCTTGTACTGGATATAGTAAATCCTTTCATTTTTATATTACTTTATCAATAAATAACTTTTAAAAAGGTAAGGCTATAGTCAATGGTTGTAATTTCTTAAACATGGGATGAATTCTGGTGACTTGATGAAAAAAAAAATAATGCAAGTGTGATACCCTAAACAATTTCACTGTTTATTGATGCCTTTTTTCACTGTACTCATGCACCATTGAACATCGGTGGTGTTGTATATATAGATGAATTAAACACAAATCCTGATCAGAGGCAAGTTATTTGAGGTCCTTAAAGCACTTTTCTTCTCATAGAGCATGTGGATAATATTAATTTGTAGCAGGTGAGCACCAGTTAAACCAGTGAGAATATTTTTACTGCCTCTGGTCTGATTGCCACTTCCCACATGTTTCTTCAGCTCAGCTGGGGAACAGATTTTGAATTTTATTTATCCATGGCTTTGTATTTATTAATCATATATTCATCAGGTTACTAGATTGGGTAATTTGTTGCCACATCCAATAAGAGACCATTAATGCATTGTAAAGCTTTGGGTTAAGAGGATTAATTTTGCAGAAGTTAAGCACCCTGGCAATCTAGCTTGTCCTCAGTATTTCACTATGACAGCTTAGGTGTGGCAGAGCTGAACAACTGAGTGATGCCCAATTACCTCAAATAACCTCAAGCTGGCACTACAAGTCCAATCATGCTCAACAGCCGATCTGGCGTTATGTTTAATTTGCACAGTTGGATTCACTGATAGTGCAGCATAGACAACACCACTGAACTTACGTGCTTGCACAGATTCATGTGTTGTATAATACATACTATAAGTCTGAATGTGTTCAACAAGAAATTCTCCTGACTAGATCCATGAACAATGAGGTTTATTAATGCAACAGGTTCCAATTCTTTTAGATTGCCGTTGTCTGCAAAACCACACTTCAGTTGCAAAATACACTTTAGTTGTAAAAACACACAATAGTTGCAAGAAATAAGTATTGGTACCAAATATATATAAATTCTAAGACGATTATATAGCACTACTAATGTGATAAATACAAGCTTGAAGTCTACGTGTCCTGGGGTCTTACCCAAAAGCATCCCTTTGGGTGCAGAAGAACAGGCTCAGCCAATTGACTTCTCCCAGAAGTCCATTATGCTGTTCCCTTGACTTCCCAGTGATGACATCTTCCCCAACCTTCCTCTGTTGTTAGGGTATTTTATACTGTTTTCTACATTTAGGTGGAGCTTGAATGACTCTAGTCATGCCTGCCTTTGTTATCGACTGGTATAAAAACTCTTGCTTTGATTCTTAAGGTAAAAACTCAACTGAGCTTGTTCAAAGGGACTTAGTGGGTGTGATGGAGGCAGGTACCCTTGGAGATGGAGGTGTGTTTTGGTATTGATTAAAATGAGCAAAGTTTATCCATCAGACAAATTTCTGGCTTAGTAACTGGCATTTTGGACAGAGCTGAACAGTTATACTTCCAAATTGACAGCAGCTGTACCATATGGTTCCTATACCTGCCTTTTCACACAGGATCTGGTCATGATATCTTCACTTCGCTTCCCTGTTACACTGGGCTTCCCCAGGCATGGTCATTCAAGAATGTAGGCCAGGCTGGGCTGTGAAACATACAGAGCAAGATTCCTTCCCTGTCATGCAGCTGCTTTATATGTTGAAGATGTGGACACAACTTTATTCTTAATAAGTGCAGCCTTGATAATTGGTTTCATTAATTTGTCCCCTCAGTATTTATTACACAACAACATTCTGTATCATATATCAACTTTGCCTTTTTTCTGATTTTGATGGAATTTGATGTCATCCTTCTGCTTTGGAGGTACAGCTGATACTCAAGACCTCTGCCTTGGACCTCCAAGGACCAGAGACAATGAGCAGGTCTTGGTTGATGCAGACTGTTGAAGAGGCACCTCTGCATATGCTGAAGAGCAGCTGATCCCAGGCGTAGGGGAATGCTTCCAGTTTCTCTTCTCTTGCAGCCACAGCTCCAGCCTGTGATCCTTGGAAACAATGCTGGCAGCAGCTAACAGGCAAAACATCTCTGGGTGGTCATGAATGCTCAGCTGCCCAGGAGGAAGAAAAGCAGAATGGATGAGTTTGGTTTTGGCAGCTCCAAAATGACACTCTGAAGGTTTGCAGCTGCACAGGGCAAACCCTTATCTGCCTACGTGCAACTCCTGCATGTTCTCTGTGTGCCTGTGGTGGCATCTGAAATGAAGACAGGGAAGCTGACCAGGATTTATTTGTGGGATGGTGTAGCTAACGTGGCATATGCTAGAAAAAAGAAAATAAAATGGCCTGAGCCTCCTGCTGACCTCCTTCCCCAGGGGAGCTGTTGCTGCTGCTCCTGAGAGGGACTCCTCTACAGTCCACAGCTTCCTGCTCCCAGCATGTGCCCAGCAGCCCCTCTCCAAGGCACTCCATGATGCTGTTCTGCCTCTGCCATGCAGAGGGAGGGGGTAGGGCTCAGCACGCATGCTCCTGTGGGGATTGGAGGCTTGCTGTGTGTGTGGAGTGGAGTCATAGGTGGGACAAGGTGGAGCAGGGCTGTGCAGGTTGTGGGACAGAAGCCATAGGCTTCTGCTCTCCACAGGTGTGGCAAAAACAACCCCAGAAAGATCCCTTCAACTTTCAGACTTGCTTCTTTTCAGCTCAGAAGTTCAAGTCCCCCTGTGAATGGGGCACTCTACAGCCTCTTCTTGCTGGCCCAGGTCACTCCTGGTGAGCACTGGTGAGCAAGCACCAGCCAGCCACAGCACCAGTTCTGGTGGTTCAAATCTGACAAGTTAACCCCTGGGTGACGTTAGCAGGACAATTTCCTAGATTCAAGTCCAGACTGCCAGCAGCCACTGAAAACCCCAGGCTCCCTTTTGCTGGCCGTTTTGGGCTGACTCCTGCCTCAGGGTTTACCTGTGTGCCCGATAAAAGGCTGCAGCAAACCAAAGATTTGATTCAACAGCTGATGCCTACCTGTGAGAGCACACACACAGGTCAGCGGCTGGAGGGAAAGAGCTGTTTGGACAGCAGTTCCACCAGTGTGACACGATGAAGGATGCTGTGGAGGTCATGCCCATGGAGGCCTGGGGGAGAGGTGGCCAGTTGGCTGTTCCCACCTCTGCAGAACTTGGCTGTGCATGAGCCTCCTCCTGGTGCTTGAGCATCTGTACTCTCACCCAGAATCATAAACATGTGAGCATGGGATGAGAGCTCCAAGCCACTGAGGTGCTACTGAGTGCCCTATTAAAGCCAATATCAAATGAACATGCAAACCTATCCCCAGGCTGTGCAGAGGGAAGTGCTGGCAGGGGTCACACCTGTGCAACTGGAAGCAGGCACAGTCAGTACTGTAGCCCATCTTTCCAGGTATCTCTAGGGAGGAGAAGCTTCAGGTTTGGTTTTCTGAGCAATGTTATCACCATGATAAGTGGAAGAAAGAAGAGAAGCAACTTTCCAGGACAGCAAATGACACTTTTCCTTGTTTTTTATTATTTTCATGTTAAACACAACTTTGAAATAGTCTAGGGATATATTTACCACACTATGAGAATACAAGATGGCTTTACATAACTGCAACTTTAAAACACGCTCCCAAGAAACCTTAAAAGTTATGTACCAGCAGTACTCTGCCTTCTTCACTTTTCGGAAGTGTTCAATGTAAAAGTTCTATGTATTTTTTCCAGGTGAATCAAAGCAATGGAATCTCTTGACAAGTCACTTTGGCAGTGTTCTTGTCAACAGTTCTCTCTCTTGGATGGCGTAGAAAGGATGTCCTGAGGGAAGGCAGTTGACTGGAAGTTGCTGTTTGTGCTTCTTGGCCGAGGATACATGTCAACATGTTCCTGTTGACACAAAGTACGAGAGGTTCATAAGTTTGGAGCCTCCACTGTCCAGTGAGATGATGAGATGTGTATCCTCCATGGGAGGACTTCCATTACCTGAAAAGGTACTTTGTGTTTTCTTACACATAGGTGAGATATTGAACTAAACAGATACTGAAGGTTTGTATGTGAAAAAACATCTCTTGTTGAGTAATCAGATGGCTGCTTGTTTGCAGGCCCCTAGAGAACAGATGCTCTGTGTGCATGGCCTGTGAGCACACAGGCTGATAGCAAGACATGTGAACATACAGGTAGTAAACTGCTATGTGGGATGCATTTCTTTATCTGCAAACAGGATCCTGAATGATACAGACTCCCCTTCTTAAAGTTAAAGCTGGAAACAGACTTGTTCTGATGAGTGGAGCTCCTATATGCCACAAAGAATTATCATTATTCACAAGTTCTTCTTTTCTTGCAGCCTTTCTGACATTGATAATGAAAGATACAGGCATGTATAATAAGATGCAAATCTCTATAAAAGGCAGTTGAGGCAATGCCTTGGAAGTCTGCTCAAATATTGTTCTGGGGACCAAAAAAAACAAAACCAGAGAATCACTCTTTTTCAGAGAACTGTTTTTATACAGGAGGTAGGGCAAGGTAGTTTATAGGTGTATAAAATAATGTATAGGAAAGTATTATGTTTGTCTGTGACAAACAGTCTCATCACCCAACTCAGTTCTCTCTCTCACACACGTACTGAGTGAATGAACACTGTCTTAGAGAGGACATGAGATCTGACTCCTTACAAGCAATTCCTTATTTTTCCAACGTGGAAAAAGGTACAAAAGGTTGCATTTTTCTTTGGTACAAGACTCTTTCCTCCATCTTCTCTGAGTGAGTGTGATTTGATGCTTTTCTCTTCTTGACAACCTTCATTCTGTTCTCTTTCTTGGTGTCTGTGCTGCCCAGAGAGGGCAGTAATCAAGCACAGACACTGCATGCCTGGCCCTCTATTAGGGCACAAAGGGATTTAATTTAAGGAATCATTGACAGAGAAGCCTCTGTCTTACTGTAATTACTGCTCAACGCTCTTAGCGTGCTGCCAATTTGTTCTCACTGCAAAACGAAATGTAGGAACTCCTCCCCTCCCCTCCCCTCCCCTCCCCTCCCCTCCCCTCCCCTCCCCTCCCCTCCCCTCCCCTCCCCTCCCCTCCCCTCTCCTCCCCTCCCCTGCATTGAGGAGCTGGATGGGGCCATAATGGTCAGAGAACAAAAGGAATGGATCCTGCTGCCTGGTCTGTGCTTAAGCTTGAATGGACTAATGCTGTCTTAACCTTGAGTATAAAAGAAGGAAAAGCTGTGGGTCAGATTGAGACCTAGTTGTGGGAGATCTTGACAGGTTTCTCAGAGCACGAGTTACTCAGAGAGCACCAAGCCCACAGGGATGGTGTTCAGCTGGTGTCACATCTGCTTGCTTTGGGCAGGTGAAAACACCTGCGGTCCTACTGGTGATCCTGCCCTTTTCTCCTGGGCCAGGAAGCCACAGAGCAAACAGCATTTCAGGGGGAACGAGATCAAAAGAGAAGTGGGGAAGCACAGGGAACTGGAGTGGTGGGGTTCCACCAGGCAGATGCTGCTCTCTATGCAGGTACCACAGCTCTCAACATCTCAGTCTGATCCTTTGCCAGAGGTCCTCTGTAACCTCGTCAAGGACACTGAAGCCCAGATTAATTTCAAGGCCAATTCATTTACCTAAATTCGCTGGAGGGTAGAAGCCTTGGCTGCACTTTCACACTACAGTTGCTGAAAGTGGCAGGACCCCTTCTGCCCTGCTCCTTCCTGGGAGCTTCGCTCAGGTCTGCAAGTGGCATGGGCAGAATTAAGAACCCCAGTTCCTCCAACTTCTATGCACAAAGGGAGGATTTTCCTGTAAGTTCAGATAAACCTGTGCAAACAGCAATTAAAGAAATCATCAGGAACCAGAAAAAGGCTGGCTGTTCAGCTTTCCGCAGGCACTGTGGCTCTATTACCTCCACAGAAGAGCCAGCATTGGCTTCACGGTGCTGCTGGCAGCCTGGCAGTCCCTGTCTGTAACCTTCACTGCTTTCAGCTGGGGTGAGAGTGCAGTTCACACAGGGGACAGACGAGCTTCACCTCTGCCATTCCTATGCCAGTATCTTCAGCAAAGCACCTCCCTTTGCAGCACAGAAACTGCAACAAGGTCTGGAGCCCCCTGAATGGACTTCTCTATTGGCAGCGGCTGGTGGGTCTCCATGGGGAGCACCTGACAAGTGCTCGGCATTGAGGTCATCAGCAACAAGTGCTGGGAAGTATGGAACTCCAACATCAGCTTTTCTGTCAGCATTTCTTTCTTCTTTCACTAGCACAAGTAATAGCTTCCTCCAGTCAAACAAATTTGTTATTTAAAAAATGCAAGGATTTTTTCTTTTTTTTAAATATTGTCCTGTGCTTTTTTCTTTCTCTGACCTTTTTTTTAAAAAAAAAAAAAAAAAAAGAATGGAGAAAACAGATGTTAGTCACACCAGTAAACAGTTTTTCAATGTGTGTGTGTTTGTTGGAATGAGCAGTAAAAACTCCAGACAAACCACCCTTGGCAAAGAGCAAAGTATTAGAGGCTGAGCACAGGACTAACAGACTCTGGTAATGAACTGTGTGACCTCTCTGCTGAAATCAGAGCCCACAAGCAGGGCTTCAGGTGTTTGCAGCAGTCACGAGACTACTTGAGGCTTTGGTGCATCTGTGATTCTGTACACTTGGCGAGACGGATTAATCCATCCACATCTAGAACTTGCTGCACAATAGATTTGATGTTACATACAGAATAATCTTTGTAGTGATAACTTGCAGTGAACATGTCTTGGAAAAGTTAAGTGATGCTGCGAATAGCTCAGCAGGGACTATTATACTACTGACAAAATTCTCTGAATGGATCTTGGCCTGTGTTTCAGTCTTACACCTCCTTTCACAATGCTCTTAACAGCATAAATTACAATTCTGTGATACTTGTGAGACCACTGAATAACCTGCTTGCCCAGGAGAAGACTTTTTTTCTTTGCTTTGCAGGCTGTTAATGCAGGCTGTAAGAGGGTAGTCCTGGCTTTGCAAAACAGTTTTTCAGGAGTGTACACAGAGGCAACAGTGAGAGATATGTAGGGAGGAAAGGATGAAACAGAAACCAAAGCACTTGTCATGGTGAAAAACAGTGGAGATGAACCATGTTTAGAATAAAGCAGAAGCGATATTTCTTGCTCTTGTTTTATAAAGGAAGGGAAACTCTTCTTTTGACTAAACTAAGTTCTCTGTCAAGTCATGTTAATTAAGTACTGCTGAATGCATGCTGTACAAAATACTGCCAAACTCAACCCTAGATATGTCTGCTTTTATCTTGTGAGCTTTGCTAGGTGTGTGTTGTTTCCCATGAACAACACACAGCTCTTCACCTCTTGTAGCTGATAACAAAAAATATTAATAAAAATGGAATGCTAGTAATCTCAATGAAAAAACAATACACTACGAAAACGACTCTATGAAATATGATGTTACTTTGAGAAGCAGGAATTTCAAGGTTACTTTATTTTTGTTATACTTGAGATTCTTCTTCTATATAGAAAATACTTCCTAGTGTGGTTTGTTATTTCAAGAAACACTTCCTTGGCTTATTTTGACTGAACTTTTTTTGCCACATTCTTTAAGGGAAAAAATAAGACAATTCTATTTGAGAGAATACTACGGGACAGTGTGTTTGTCTTCAAGGCAAGTCTTCTGAGCTCAAGCTGGAAAAGGAGGAGACCCACAGAAATGGCCTTGTTTTAAATTACTTGCATGTTTTGCACTTCAGATATCCTAGTTCTTAAGCATGTTTGAGCAGATTTAAGACAGATCTTCAATGTTCCTTTCTTAAGCATATTTGAACAGATTTAAGACAGATCTTCAACATTCCTTTTGCCTTCTCTATGCGATAGGACTGAATGACTGAAATTGGGCTATTCCAAATGTAAGGACAGTCAGCTCTGAAGAAAACAATTTGTTCTTTGCTGAAGAGAAAAGGCAGCTAGAGAGGCTTGGTGTTTGAATCAGCATCAATGCCATGCTTGTGGGAGGCAACTGACATGATAGCTGTGCCATTGCTTGCATGCAGCGTGATTTTGAGTATGATGTCTTGTGTTCTGCCTCTGTTCCCTGTTCTGCAAATGAGGAGAATAACAACTATGTATCTCTGGCTTAAAAATTGAGGGTGAGAGTCAGTTTTGGACATACCATGCATACCGTGTACCCTTGTGCCCCAGGAAAGCAGATTTGCAGACCTGGGTGGAGGGGCTACTGTGTGTCTGCAGTCCTTGAAAAATTCTCTCAGTGCACCCAGTTATGGTGCCTGGGATGACAGAATGTCCTGAGCAGGGTGCAGGTGTTCTCAGTTCACCACCCCCAATGTCCCTGATGCTGCAAGTGATGCCTATCGACAACAGGCAGCTGCCCACAGGCAGAGGGGCACTGCTGGCTCCAGCTGAGTCACCATGACTGGGGGCCAGACCTCTGGTCCCTCTAGCCCCTCTGCACCCCTTGCCATGGTGGGGTGGCCAGAGCTACATGAGGTCCTTGAGGAGAGCCACAAGAACCGCAAGCGTGAGAGGAACATTTTGACTGCCAGAGATTTTCACAGTTTTTCAGCCAGTGCTGATTCATTTAAGTGCTGCTGAGAGTATTTTTTACCTTTTTTATTTTTCCAACCAGTATAAATGTGCTTTTTCCTGGGATGTTTAAAGTGGTACATGTAAGACAACCTGTCTGTAGTATACAGTCTATAAACCATATCGATAGCAGGATTATGCAAAGACAGAAGAAGTCTAAGAGAAACAAGAGAAGATGTGGTTTGTCCTGGGCTGTTACACAGATAAGTGTTTCCAAAAAGGGAAACCAGCTCTCAGGCTCGGATCAAACCTCAGCAAGCCAGAGACTACTCTTCTTGAGCTACCAAGCTGCTGCGTTGTTGTTGCCAGTTATTTCTTCTGTCTCCATAACACCATTCCTTCTGGTTGCTCGCAGGAGACACCAGTTGCTCTCCTGGTGAGAAGCCCATACTTGCAGGTAATACCCTACTGTGCAGGTCTCATGCAATGTTTGAGGGGTAGGGACCCCAGGGTCATTTATGCTTTAGTGTTGTTCTCTTTCAGTAGCTAGTTCAGAAAAAAGAGTGTGCCTGCCATGTGTTACTGCAGCTCGTACTGCTGCATACTGCCTGCAAGAACCACATGGACAGATACCTTGTACTCTAGGTGCCTACAAATAAAGAATGCAGTCTTATTTTCATGCAGAAACGTGTGCTTTGTCACTACTGGTCACTGCCTGTCCTCCTGCAGTCTCAGAGGGATGGTCGGTGTGCTGCCCTGACAGCTGACAACTGCCTGGCTGTTGAGTGAGGCTCTGCCTGGGAGCTGCAGGCTCCAGCCAAACGAAACTCCTGTTACTTGTCTTAGGCTGCATTTGCTGCCAGTTCCAGCTCTGACGTATTTCTCCAGGGCATGCTTCATGCTACGTGTGGAGTTCCCTGAGTCCTGCAGCAGAATGCAGTACTTAAAAGGGTACATGGGGGTACTCTGGTAAAGGGAGGAAATTTGCATCCTGTGCTAAGAAAACCATATCTCATGAAGCTGTGACCTGCCCCTGCTCTCACACTTGTGGATGCAAAAGCTGGAAAAGCAAGTGAGGTGACCCAACTCTGTCTTTGGTACAGTAAGAGAAAAACAGCTCAGGAGTTGTGAGCACACTGCTGGCTGAGCAAGACTGCACTACAAACTGGATATTTGGAATTATGTCTAAAGCTGAATTACTGCTCTCTGGGAGATGCCGAAACGCTGTTGCCATGACTATCACGTCTGGAGGGAGACTCGCCTGCATCTTGCAGCACTCTGCAGCTGCAGCCTCTGTGCTGTTTCCTCCCTCTGCAAGTCCCAAATGTCACCCTGACACCACCTCCTCCCTTGATACTTCTCTCCTGGCAGCAGTGAGCAACGGACCAGAGACAGGGAGAGACCTCATGGATGCTGAGCACTGTACTGGACTTGGGTGAAAGGGTCCTGGGTGGGGAGGGCTGTCATGGTCCCCTGGTCTACAACAGGGTTTGAATCAGGCACCTTATCAATAGTTGGACGTTGGATGTGCCTGAACAGATGGGGGAGGCGAGTGGTAAGACTGAGGGCTGGGACAGCAAGACAGCACACTGGAGAAATGCTCTCTGGCATCAGTCAGAGCCCCTTGTCCCCACAGTGGGTTAGGTGCTTGAAGATCTCTCTGTGCTTTGCTACGTTCAGCTGTTAAACAAGAACAGCGATACTTATATCACAGGAGGCTATGTACATTTTATTTACAAATTCTTGCGATAGAAGGGGTTGCACAATGGGTAGCAGAGCTGGCACATTTTGTAAGCCTAGTGGTGTATTTGGCTTTCTTTGCAACAGGTTATTCATGATTTTAAATTTTTCTTTGATCTGCCTGAAGGTCTATAAAGACTTGCATAAAAAATGCTGAGACTTATTAACTTGAATAAGCCATTTTCTGGTTTTTGTGCTTTTTTTTTTTTTTTGGTTTTGTTTTTGTTTGTTTGTTTTTTGTTTTTCTCTTAGAAGTACAATCCTATTACAAACTTTCTGGCAGTTGTCTCAGATGTTTCCCAATCAATTCGACCTGTGGAAAATACGAAGCTTTGTGGCTGCCACCTCACCCTGCACTGCATTCATCCTTTAGAGTAAGGGCAGGGTAAAAGCAGCAGCTCTTCCTTCTCAGAAAACCACCAGTATCTCATTTGGCGTAATTACTAAAATGAGAAAAACACCTCCAAAACCAAAACTGAGGTAAGGCACCTTACTGAATTTCAGTGCTGAGGGCGGTTTCGCTCTGCTCCTTGGCTGAAAACCACGGTTGAGGGATACCCAAGGAAAGGACAGGACCTGAGTACTCAAGGTACCAGTGGAATAAATCCAGGAGATTTATCAATCTTAAATATGCTAAGGTAATCTGTGGACAATGATTTTAGTAAGCTCAGTGCAGTTAGCATTAAAAAACAAGCAAACAGCTCCAGTCTGCTGTCAGTGACTCTTCTGAGGCGTGTGCATGAGAAGCCCTAGTAAAGTGTGCTTCAGTAATCCAGCCTGTAGAAGACAATGGAATAGATGTTCATGTGCTGCAGCAGTGGAACTGACAGCCTAGATATGGAGGCAATTGGTTATACGGGTGTCTGTGGCAAACTTACTTAGAAATGTGAAACCTCACTGTCAAAGGCAAGTGCTGAAGAGCTGATGGTGTTTCCTCAGGCAGTCAGGCATCTGGAGGGGATGCCCAAGGAACAGCTGTGGCCAACGGCAGCTCCACAAGGAGAAGAGCCATTACTGAAATTATATAGGTCTTTCCTATCAGAAAACCACGAGACAGACAGGCAAAGAAAGCCCTGTGCAAGGGAACCGAGAAACTCAGTATCTGAGTCTCTCATCATTTATAGAAACCACCACAAACCTCTGCCTCCTAACCTAGAATTAAGCCAGGTTTGGAAATAGTTTTCCTGTTAGCCCATGCCCCCTGACTCTTCAGGGTCAAGCTAGAGCCAGCAATCATAGGCAGATTAACAGAAGAGTCCCTAGTCATGATTTAATATGGAGCTACTCCCAGAGATCTTTTAGCTAAGAGGCCACACACTTCTCTCTGACCAGATGCTTATGGAAATCATTAGAAAGCAGAAAATGAGAGCAGAACTCTCCAAAGCACATAGGAGTGCGTCTGCATGTGTGTGTATGCACACACACACCCCCACGTGGCCAGAAAACACTGGGAACTGGGATTCTTTGCTACCGACAGAAAAGTTTCAGGATATATATCTATATGGCAATGTAAAGGTCACGGTTAGTCCGGCCTGCTCAGTGCCTGTGCAGACTTTCAATGGCAGTCACAGCTGCAGATGACTAAAATGCAGGGACACTTATAGCACTTGCATCTGAAGCCAAGGACTGAAATACCACTGGCATGCTCCCAGCCCCTCTGCAGCTTATGCAGGAGCTACAGTGTGCTGCACGTTGTGATCCAGGTGGTTGCCTGGCACTCGTACTCTGTTTTGTTTGCTCTCTGCTTGTGCTGCCTGGTGATTATGGTAAATGGAGTATTTATCTGATTATTCTCAGTCCTCCCCCGCCCCCTGCTACTGATATCTATTTGAGGAGAAGTAGCTTTGCCACAAAGACCTTTGCTTCCAATCATTTTGGTCCCCCTGGAGCCTTTTGAGCTTTCCACCAGCTAGAGTGCTACCTGACCGATCACAGCTCCATAGGTTTTCTCTGCAGTGAATTAGCAGAGGGGTCTCTAAAAATGCCTGCGAATTAAATATGCATATTCCCAAGTATCATGACTAGCCTAGTAAGTTTTGATTGTAGGTGAAATGTCTGTTTGGAAAGCAGAGGATGTTATGTATTTTTTATTCCACTCACAGTAGCAATCTTGTGAATTCAGTAGCTAAAATTCTGTATACCTTTTTCAACACTGTCAGGACTGTCCTTTCCTTGGCCTGGGAGTAAAGCAAGGAAAATAATAGGGAGATAGTAGGTATATGGTAAAAAAATGCAGCAAAGAGACTGAGAGCAGCCTATTCTGTAAGTTTTACGTCTATAATATACCAGAATGGGTATAGCCTGCAGGATGGGAGAGGCTTCTCGTGTCACAGGGCACAACTTGAAGTTTAACAGAACAAGGCATTAGTCCAACTGATTGATTGTAAGCAAAGTCACACTACATGCCCAACATACCTCTGGGAGAGGATGGCAGAGTATGGTTCAAGCCCAGCATGGCCAGTAACACGAACATGACTGGCTCTACCTGACCATGGCACAGTTAAAGTACAGTGAGCTAATTTTTAACCATAAGCCAATTTTTGATGCATTTGTTAACCATAGCTTAGCCAACTGTTGACTTAAAACAACTGTACTGATGAATCTGAGATTATTTTTTAAGTTGCAAATGTTGCTTTGGTAGAAAATCTTACTCTGACAGTTGCTTTTGTTACATTTAAATTCTGCCATGTTCAATTTACAAGTTTTACTGCTCAAGATATGTTATGCAGCCTAGAGCAGCCCTTCCCAGAATGACAGGCTATTGTTATTGAAAAGGCAATGTATGATCTTGCACTGGCTAGCAGGAATGTCTTTGCATGTATGAATTCAGATGTGCAGGTCTTTAACAATGCACACTAGGAATTGTCAGATGAAGAAAATTTGGTTTGTCTTCTCAGAGGGAGATTCAGCTTTCACAAGCTTGGCAAATACTGAACTAAAATCTAGGTCCACACCTGCCACTGCTTTTAACAAAAGAGATGATTCCCAATGTTGTCTGTGAGTTAAATGCTGAAAGACAAGGAAAGCTCACAGGGGTTCAGCAAGCCCGCCAGAACTGTTGAGTTCCTGCAGACTCACATCTCCAGCCAGCTCATAACCTCTCTTAAAATTTTAACACAAGTCTGCACCAAGTTCGTCCACTTGCACAACAACTAATGAATTCAGCTTCCACAGTTTTGTTGACAGGACAATGCAAGCAAGAGTTACCCATTAAAGAAGAAACTTGTCATCTGGCTTGCCCACAGAGGACTCGCGAATGAAAGGCTGGGGTTCTGGATCAATGGGAGAACATCTGGATCACTAATGTCACCTCAAGTAAGCAATCATCCTTTAGGAGGCTTAGCCTATAGATGCAACTACCTCATGCATGCAGTCTCTCCAGCTCAAGTGTGTGTCCAAGGTCCGTGACACTTGTTGTCCTGAGGGACAGAGGGATGTTTGGCGATGCAGCACACACAGATATTGCTTGGGCTCGGACGGTGTGAGAAGGTGCTGCTGGTGCCTTTAGCCCTTGCCCTGGCCCCGGGGTGCAGGTGTGCATCCCCTGGCTATCTTGTGTGGTGCAGGGGTCTCCCACTGCTGCAAACAGTGTCACAGTCTTTGGGTGCAGATGTTTCCAGATTGTCTCTGTCAGTCCTCGACAAGCTCTTCGGCCTCATGTGAAAATGCATGAACATTCACAGGTAAGAGCGAGTGCCAGCAACTGCATGTAGCATCACTGCAGGCATTTGTGCCACTGTTGGGGCTGCCAGAGAGGTGGGCAAGGACCAGCATCCAGGAAGGAGGCTTTCCTAAGGTAAGTTTGGCAGTGGATGACAGGAGTTTGCCATCACCATGTCCTCGCCTGGTGGTCAGGGTACCTCAGGGAAGACCTAGGATTCCGGCTGTGCTTTAATAGGTATTCCAATTTATTGAAGAATTTGGCCTTACCTCACATGTTGGCATTTGCTCACAGATGCCTTAGGCATCTCTCTGCTCAGCTTGTCATTTGCTCTGGCTCCCCTTCCTGGGAGCCTCCTTCCTCATCCTTTACCCTGTATTCCCTCCTGACCTACCTCTCAGCCAGCTCTGTGTAGGGGACCAAGTGCCAGTTTAGGTAAGACATGAGCTACACACATTACACAGAGGACCTGGAGTGCATGTCCACCTTGCAAAATGCAATACGGAGTTTTCTGAGTTAGCTTAGGGCCCGAGGGAAGTATAGTCATACTGGGGATATTGCCTGGTGGATGATGAAAAGTGGGATAAAGAATTAGAGGAAATCACCCTATTCATGTAGATATATTGCTTCTAGTGCCAAAGCTAAAGACAGATATGTGGCTGAGGCTTCTTTTTGCTGTACTGGTGTGTACTATCTGCCTCAAGGGGAAAGCAGGCACTGCACTGTCCTCTTCTGTCGTTTGGGACATACAGATAAAGAACCAAGGCATGAAACTAAATCATACAGCACTTAACAACTGGATCTCTTGCTGAAAACAGAATTTGGCTCCTGAAATATTATCAGTGGAAGCTCTGAAAACCCGCCTGCTAGTTCAGATGAAGCACTCTATCAAGCTTGTCTGGTGATCTGTGAGTTTTTTATTATGGTATTACTATTTGTACATAAAATCACAGAATCACAGAATGGTCAGGGTTGGAAGGGACCTCTGGAGATCATCTAGTCCAGACCACGTGTTAAAGCAGGTTCACCTAGAGCAGATCACACAGGAATGTGTCCAGGCAGGTTTTGAATGGAGAACGGTGAACATCTCTTCTTCAGTTGGGAACTGAGGCTGTGGATGCAACAATAAAACACTGGTCTAATGAGACACAGAGCCACAGACGCATGACCCAGGCACTAAGGGAGGACCACTCAACACCAAACTGTAGGTGCCTGCAAGGTGGGTAGCACATTAGTCCCTTGTGTATTCGACAAATCCCTTCTGCTGTTTCCTGTGAATAGCTGTGAGCATAAGAATATCCTGAGGTGAGAACTAAGCAATCTCAGCACGCTATTTTTCCACTCTCCATTCAGAGCTTTCAAAATCAGAGTATATTTTGGGGAAGGAAACTGCAAAGTGATCAAGCATCAAGGCTAACTGGTCTTTTCAGTGGCATGGGCCGTGTTTGGGGGCACCATCTAAAATCCCAGTCTCACAACAATGCATCTGTCCACTGTGGGCGTGGGGCCATTATTCCCACATCCACCATGGACCCACAAGAGAGGAGGAGGTAAGGTAGGTGAAATTGTTGCCAGCACACTGTCCCCACACAAGATTGACTGGTAACGGATGTTTAAAGATGAAACCTTAAAGAAGGAATTGCTATCTCTTGTTTTTCATGCTGCTTCAGATACATGGGGTGAGAATATTTGCTTTTGACCTCTGGGAAGCAGGGCTTAGATCCATTCTGGGAATCAGAAGATAACTGCTGGCTGGGGCCACACCCAGACCCACGGCTCTCTGTGCCCCTGTAGAACCAGGTACTGCTGAGCAAGTGCTGCCTCCGCAGGGCAGCGTGGAAGGATGAAACACGTACAACAGGGCTCAGGGTGCAGCTGCACTGTCAGACCTCCACAAGTCCACTTGTGTGCGGAGAATGGCCTCTATAAAATATAAATATGATTAAGTAATTGTTGAAGACATATGTATAATGAGGTGTGAAAGAGAAGGATAGCAGCAGAGCACTTGGACAAATATAACTCCTGTAACATTTTCTTTAATAATTTATTTCTCTGCTTAATTCATAGATGCCCAGATCTAGGGACTGCAAGGTAGATTTCTGAAATATCAGGGTAGACCTATTATTTGCCACAGGAGACAGAGATTTTAATTTAAAGAAGAAACACGGTGGTTCAATAGGCGGTGCCAAAACTCACCGTGCCTTGCAGCTGTGTGCCAGGGTTCACCTTCCGCCTTGGTCCAGGCAGGAGGTCTCTGCAGAAGCGGTTGCCACTCCCCGCTGCCCTGTCTGCTCAATTTTCCTCCCATGGACCCCGCCCCAGGACCTTGGCCTAATTTGGAGCCAGGAGGGAGTGGGGACATACCCGTGTTTGCCATCTGTAGAAGTACTGTGGCATCCACCACTTCACAAGCAATTGTGAAGCTCTGCAGGTTGCAGGTCCATCAGTGCTGACCGTGTTGCAGACAGCCCACCCTAAAAGCTCCAGGGACTGAAGAGGAATGTTCTGTCAGGTTACCACCTCCATGTTCTCTCCAGTACAGAACCGTTCCCTTCATTTTCTTCCCAACTGCTGTTGACTAAAGCTTGTAGAACTCTTCAGATAACTCCTCTGTTCCACACACATCTCTTGAAGAAGTTCTCTATTCTTCTTTCCCTCACTTACTTCTAATTTAGCATTTACACACAGTTGTATCTTTTAATCTATCTCCATAAATTAGTCCTGCCAGCTCCTTAATAATTTTGATTGCTCTTCTCTAAACCCCCATCAGTTTGTTTTCATCGTTCTGGTTCTGAGGTTTGTAGACAAAATAACCAGTAGCCCAGGTACCCTGTGCCAGCAACAGGTACTAAGGGACAAATTGCACTGTTTCCTCTTGTTGGTTGTTTTGTGTATGTTCTGGTGTTTTTGTGGTTTTTGTTTTTGTTTGTTTGTTGTTTGTGTTTTTTGGTTTTCTTTGTTTTGATGTTTTTGGGGAGGGTGGGTCAGGAGGGATATGAGTGGGCTACTCAGTCATCCAAATTACTGCCTGTTAATGACCATGGATCTCCTCCAAGTCTGTTGCTGCGCATGGTGTCCTTCCTTTTTGAGGCTTGCAGGTAATACATGTGGTAGTGACAGAAGTTGCCTTGCTTAGGTGCAGCTTTTCAGGATCTTTCTCCCGTTTTATTATTATAGAAACAAAATAAACATGATGTGCTAAGCCACGCAATATCAGCAAAAGCACACTTCATGCCAAAAGGTGATGTCGTCCAGAGCCAGAGCACCCTCTGCACTGCAAAAATCGGCCATTTCACCCGCAATTCGTTAATTAACGAGGCATATACAGATACGCTATCTTCTGCCTCACGGAGTCGCGCTGCCCCCACACGAGGGTCCCGCCGCCAACCCGCAGGAGCGGCCGCACAGACCACTCCGCGCCCCACATGAGCCCCGACACCCGGGACCGGCCTCCACCCCCCGCCCGCGCTGGCGCGGGTGCGGGTGCGGCGCGGCGAATGGCCCTCGCCCGCCCCCTAACGGCCAGCCGCCGCGTTCTGCGCCGCCGTTGAGCGGCGGCGTTGTCCCGCCCCGAGCCTCGCTGCGAGTGGCGGGCGGGCGCCCGCGCCCTTTTCTGATTGGCCCCGGCCGCGCCCAGGAGGCTGCGCCGCGCCGCGCCCCGGGCAGAAGGCCGTTCCTGGGCGGTGCGGACCGGCTGACATGGAGGAGCTGGACGGGGCTCGGGGGGAGGCGGCGGCGGCGGGCGCTTCCGTCTGAGGCTGGCTGCGGCGGGAGGGGGCCGATAGCGCCCCGGGAAGGTAACCCATAGCCCGGTGGCCCTTTGTAGCCGGCACCGATCCCGGGGTGGACCGTGAGGGAGCCGGGAGCGGATCCGGGGCCCTGGGGGGCAGGAGCGTGGGGGAGGGGGCGTGCTGAGGGGTCTCGCTTGGAGGATGGCCGTCGGGCCTCTTGGGGGGCTGAGGGTGGTCGTGAGGGAGAGGGCAGGCTCGGGCTCTCCTTACTGCCTGAGACTCGGCCGGGCCGTGCGTCGCCTTCCCTGCTGGACTTTCCACCGTGGGGTGCGTGTCTGTGGGGCTCTTCGGGGGAGCCGGAGGGGCGGCTCTTGCCTCAGACTACGCCTCAAAACCAGCCGGGACTGCGGCTTCTAACGCTGTAAGGGAGAAGAGGATTTTTCCGCGGGTGGTATGAATAACACGCTGGTAGGATCAGCCCCTTCCCCCCAAAGAGCTTTCCTGAGGGGGCACCGCGCAGCCCGGGGGTGGCTCCAGGGAAGGCAGCTGGACGTCGGTACACTGCAACAGCGAGTTGTCTGGGGACAGCTGTAGAAAAATACAGTTGTGGTTACTGGTTTGCCAAGTAGGAGGTGAAAACATCCAGAATTTTTTATCTTGCAGGTTTATAATAAGCACAGCCTGTGCTTTGTCAGGACCCTGTTCAGAGTCTCCATGTTGACCCCTCTAGATGAAACTGATTTGAGAAGCTGGGGGTATTCTGTTTGGTCTGTGAGTTTCCAGTGAGCATTTGACTCTGAAAAAGGCAGGTGTGTATCCTTAAAGAAGGTGAGAGGTACAGACTAAATGGATCTAAAGACAGCAGTGTTCAATGCAGCTCGTGATGGGAAGCTGCGGCTCCTGTCCAAGTTACTGGCAAGCAAAACAAGAGAAGAGGTAGCTCTGCTGATGTCAGAGAAAACCAATGGTGCCACCCCACTTCTAATGGCAGCCCGTTATGGTCACCTGGACATGGTGGAATACTTGTTGGACCATTGCTCTGCATCAATAGAAGTTGGTGGTTCAGTGAATTTTGACGGTGAGACCATCGAGGGGGCTCCACCATTGTGGGCAGCATCAGCTGCTGGCCATTTGAAGGTGGTTCAGTGTCTGTTAGATCACGGCGCATCTGTCAACAATACAACTCTGACGAATTCAACACCACTTAGAGCTGCCTGTTTTGATGGTCACCTGGAAATAGTGAAATACCTTGTGGAGCACAAAGCAGACCTGGAAGTATCAAACCGTCATGGGCATACGTGCTTGATGATCTCGTGTTACAAAGGCCACAAAGAAATTGCTCAGTATTTACTTGAAAAAGGAGCTGATGTTAACAGAAAAAGTGTGAAAGGTAAGTTATTTTTTTCACTTTCCTTGTGGTAAGTTGGGGGTAAAGTTACTCATTTCTGTTTCTTTAGGAGGCTGACATCCAAAGATATTGTCCTAGTTTCATAAAGTGGATGATTAAGACATAAAGTGTATTTGGCTATGTTTTTACTGTCTTTTATTTCAATGTACTCCTTTGTTAAAACGGGTTGTAGGGTTTCCTTCTAAGTTAATACATTTTAATCTTAAACCTCTAATTCTTAGAAAGACTTAGTCATATGAAACATCTCATCCATGTGCAAAAAGGTGATAAACTTGCTGAGAGTAGCGACGTACTCAAAAATATCAGCATATATTCTTGTATTTCCTGCTATTTCTTAAACGATGTATGTTGTAGAGAAAACTGACCTGTACTAATAAGGCTAGTACAAGGATGAGGCATAAAGGAGAAAAATTATTTTCTGTATTGGAAATTAATAATGACTTTGCTCTTCATCCAACTCTTCCTCCCAATTATTGAATAATTTTGGACCTTTTTGCAGTGTTATTAAACAAAAACATAAATTAGGATTGAAGAAACGAAGATGCAGGTAACTGTGATCCCAACAGAAGAATTTGAGTGGTGCAGAGATCACGAAGAACATCTCTTTACCTCTCTTTACACTTACCCTGGTGCTATTGTTTGAAGGGAAAATTTCTGTTGTTTTTGCTGTGATCTTAACTATGTGGACCTCTTGGTTTAACCACTGGGGTTTTTATTACATCTCAAACATGTAACTGGGTATGATATTTACCTGAGGAGCATACCAGTTATTGCAGGTTACAGTTAATTTTTAGTCCACTGAGCCAGGATTGTGTTTCAGCAGGTTATTTCTTGTATAGATATTACTAATCTGCTAATAAATCTTTTTGTAGCATAATACTTCCACTGCCTGTTTCTGGACAATCACATTTGTAACAGTATACTAGACAGTTATTTCTGTTAAAGTGTACTTTGTATCTAGAATACTGTATGATACCTGTAAATGTCAAATATGAGAGTAATCTTTGGAAAAGCTGTTCAGTTAAATATGTCTTTTTTTCAGCAAGTCGTGCAAATATGTGGGTTTAATGTAAAGAAAGCTAAACTACAGATTTGTCATAGAGGTGGGCAGAGCAAAATAAAACTTCCTCTGTGAGGATTTAAGGCTGCTTATGAATCATCATGGACTTGTGATAGAATAAAAATGTCATTTTTTCTAGACAGAGGGTTCTTGGAATAACAAGCTAAATGTAAAATTTGTATTGTTTTTTAGTTTTAAAACAATTCCTTTACATAATAGGTATGAACAGAGCAGTGCTGTTAAATATCTGATTTAACAGGGAAAAAGATAGATCTCTGCAGCAATTTTTCACCCTCATTTTGTGCTAGTGGGGTAGGCTTTACTGGTCCTTATTATTCACTTTACTAGTGCATTACTGTTGTCTGTGTTTAAACATAGACAGTTGTGGAAGTGCACAAGTATGGCTAGGACATGATTAAGGTGTTCATGAAGACTTCAGAGTCTGTGTCAGATAAGATGCTACACCAGGGAAAGTGAAGGTCTGGCACTGTCTTGCAGGAGAAGGTGGTGAAGGAGGTAACAAGATATTTGCGGTAGGTGAGTCCGGTACTGCGAAAGATGGCCAATAGTTTTAAAGTAAGAGCCTGTAATTGTCTTTGTTTCTGCTGTTTTGAAGATCTGAACTTCCACAGTTTCCCCAAATTTTTATGAAGTACATAGGCAACACAAATGTAAATGAAGGATTTTTTAAGAACACGTTTTGTGTTACATGAACAGTGTTAGTGGGGACAATAACTGATACCTGGGGTAAAAAGGGTGGGGGTTTTCTCCCAGATTTGTGGAAAATAGCAAAGATATTTCTAGAAACTTGGTTTTCTTTGGTGGTGGTTTTTGGTTGTGGTTGGTGGGGTTTTTTTGTTTGTTTGTTTTTTGTTTGTTTTTGTTTGTTTGTTGTTTGTTTTTGTTTGTTTGTTTTTAAGAAAAGCAAAAAGCAGCCAAAGCAACACTTAAAAAGTTAGTTAATTCACCACTGTCTTCCTAATTCAGAGGCTTCTCCAATATATTACTCCTGTATTTCAGATTAAAAAATAACAAACCAGTTACACTGGTACATAATAATATCAATAACAACCCAGTTACACTGGTATATAGTAATATCTCAAATTGCAAGTTAGGTTTGTTTGGGTTTTTTTGTTTTATTAAAAAAAAACAGCCCTCTTGGAACTGAAAGATCTTAAAGCTTTTATGCTGCCCTTAAAAGGAGGAATGGTGTGGATAATGCTACAGTAGCAGAAACCTGAGGTTTTTTTATCTTTGTGCTGGATGATGAGGATGTTTAGTGTGACTGTTGTATGTAGTTTTCTGTTCTGCTGCGTTGTGAAGCATGCCAGTGACCTCTTGTTAGGGTGGTGCTCCCTTACCATGTTCAGAACAGACCTCTGGATTCTTGAACAGTGTTTCACTGATGTGTTTCTGTGCACTGTCTTCATTTGGCTGCTATGTGTAGAGACAGAAATGATTACTTTTGCAGTTCAAGTGGTAGCAGTCTTTGGCCTTCAAATTACAGGTTTGCTCTCTCTTGGTTATATACCTGGGGCTGTGTTTGTTGGTTTTTGTATTTAGAATAAAATATTTCATATAAGTGCCTTAAAATTATTTTGCATGTAGACTATTTTAAAAGGATCTCATACTACTGTTATAACGACAGGACACTTAGATCTTACATTTTAAAAATTTGCAATGCACATTTTGATAATTTGTCTTATGGTTTATCCTCATCCACCAGACTTGCTGCAGTAATCAAGATTCATTCTCCTCCTTTCTGCAATTAACAAGTTAAATTACAGATAAAGTACACAGGAGCTGAAAGCCAGGATGGTCTGAATGTAATGGCACAAGGAATAAGGATTCTTTTCCAAAATATCTGCTTGAAAGGCAGATATTTTTTTCTGAATGTGGCTTGTAAGTCTTTCCATTGCTCAGTTGCGTGGTATGTGGTCTCTTTCTCTTCGAGGTGATATTCATGGATTTTACTGGTGGCCTTCACTAACTCTGTCCCTCTTCTGTTGTTAGCAGAATCATCTGCTAGCCAAAAGAGTAATTTTTCTCCTCCTGAATATTAGAAAATTTTATTAAGACCTGCTGAACGAGGTGTTCCTTTAGGTATCTCTGGAGAACTACACAGGATTGTTTGCTTGCAAGCCTTGATTCTTTGTCATTTATGATCCTCCATACTACCGTAGCAGTTGGAGGGGCTCCTATATTTTGAAAATGCAAAATAACACTATAATTCAAAATCTTGTTTTTCTTAGATTCTACTGGCACAGTATTTGATTAGAATAGCTTTGTAAAATGATGTGGAGGACAAGGCTTGTTGATGTTGCTTCCTCATTTTGGAAAGTAGGGGAGCATGCAGACCTTAGTCTATGGGTACTACATCAAGGTTATACGCAAGGACTAGTGCTATTTCAGTATTGTCATTTATGTGGGGTACTGGAAAGTGTAACACTCAAACCTGCTGGTAAGGGAAGGAATCTTTTGCAGACTTGGCAGACCCAGAGATAGGGGATTAGAGAGATTCACACTCTTTGCTCTGTGATCACTGTGGTTTAGTTTTCATTAAAAATAATTAATTTTCTCTTGCAGTAAACATTAAGGAGTCTGACAGGTTCATTTTCTTCTGAGTTTTTGTTGGTTTATTTTTTTGTCTTGTCTGCTTGCCAAGATTAATTTTGTGGTGGGGGGAAAGGAAACACCAAACAAACTCAAAACAAAGCACCTTTTTTTTTTTTTCCTTTCCTGTCTTTTTCCTGCCTTGTGAATAAGTTGTGTAAGTCTTTGCTCTAAAAGTATTCTGTGCCCTTTTTTTTTTTGGGTTTCTATTTTTTTCTCCTTTTTTGGTAAGTATTACATGGCATAGTGCACTGCATTTTGTAGATATTTTGTGTATGACACTGTGTGGAAACAACTTCATAGGAATGTCTGTAAATAAAATAACGATAATTCTTTTAAACAAGGAATAAATTATTGAATTTCAACTAAAAAGGAATATTGCAATTAAATTATTAACAGCATGTTTTTTATTGGTAATCTTAATAATACAAGTTCTCATGGAGTTCTTCAGTGAGCAAGAAAGCAATTATTCCATTATGGTATATGGAAATCAGATTAAAATAACTTACTGAGATTAGAAAGTCTTTGCAATTTTCACTTAATTTATTCTTAAACAAAGATGTACCTTTAGTTTTTCTTTATTCTGCATGGTAAGTGTAGGGATGTATTTTTCTGCAGTTCTTGTGTGCACTGCCCATGTAAAACTCTTGAAAGACTTAATTACTTCAAGTCCTCTGTTAGAAAAAAAAAATCTATGTTACATGAACAGCTTTACTTAATAAAAGTGATTGATTTCATCTGCACAGCAGCAAAAATAAATGCATGTGGTTAATTCTACATACTGGTCGGTTGTTTAAATCTTTTTCTCACATGTTTAAAAATCTTGGATATGAAATCAGCTAGATACTAAATTTTAGTGTAACTTTTACTACTTGTAAGTTTGATCGAGCATTTTGTAAGTATTAGGAATTGAAGATACTTAATTGGTTGCAAATCAAGTCAAATCACTTTCTGTGTCATTACTTCATTTTCTTTCATTCCCGTGTTACAAGCTGCCAGTCTATTTTGGGAAATATTTGCTTCTGACATAGAAAGACATGGCCTCATTATGAATTTGAATGCCCACCCCCAACTCTAATTTCTGTGATATGTGAAGTGTTTGCATAATGTTCATACCACTTTCAACAGAAGATGGTAACCAAAGAATAAAACATGGAGCTATGGTGTCAGTTGACCATAGCATTTTCCTTAATTTGTTTTTGAACGATTTGGAAGGACTGGAGGTCCATTTCTTTGTTGCAGTTTTTAATTAGAGGAAGTTATTAGGTAATGTGAATAGTGGTGTTTTATACAGATAGAAATAGTTTGTAAGCAGTGTTAGCAGCACAGTATAGTGGCACTCACTTTCTAGCTGAGAAGTATCATGACTAGCAAAACATTTCCAGTCCAATTTTATTTCTGTGCAAGAATGATGAGCCTTTAATCTTGTTGTAGTATTAGCAATCTTCTCTATGTTATTAAATTCCTGCAGATCATTTTAGAATTAAAATGGATTAAGAAAATTTAATTAAACCTGTTGTGAAATACCATCATTCATACCTTCAAAAAATACTTTGATTTGACCAACATCTTTGTATGTGTCCCTTGGAAAACTGCCTATGAAAGAGAATGACTTTCAAATTACCTTTATTTTCAGCCTTTTTCGTTTTTAATACAGCAGTAGATATAATGTTGACTTTTAGTTTGTTACTGAATAAACCATGTTACAAGAATTGAATTAACTTCTTAATTGTGTTTAGCCACTGTTCTTGACACTATAGGCAATATGTTGTTTTTGAAATGGGTCAGTTAATTCACAGAATAATGGCTGATTTGCTATAGTTATTTGAACTGTTCCATTCTTGGCCAGTATATGGAACATAGACTTTGAATCACATATTAAGGTCATTGCCATGTTTTCTTTCAAGTTCTTCCTCAGATTTAACACTTGACACTTGCTAAGTGTAGATGGCTAGTAATCTTATTTCTTAAGACTGGGGCTTATAGTTTTTCAAGTTGGCGGCTCTCAACTGTCTTTGTACCCATGCGCACTTTTAGTCTATGGAAACTTGGTTTTTTACAATGTGTTCTTTCCACTGCTGTACCTGAACCATCCAGTCGAACTGAAGTGAGGTGCAGCCACTAAAAATTAGTGGGGATGACCTTCCTTTATTGTTTGTACATGGCTTAGAATAACTGTGGTTATTTTAACTCTTAAGGGCTACTATGAGTAGCTAAAAAACTACACTACTTCAGATATGTTGTAAGCAACAGCTGTTTAAGCTTAAGTCAGTAATTGTAATACAAATAAAAAAAACCATTTTTTTTTTTTTTTAATTAAGGACATACAGTTGGACAGAGTAGTGAAATTCCTTGGAACCTTAAGCATATTTCAACATGTTCTGCATAGCTGCAATGTGAATTAATGACACAGACTGTTGGATTGAACCTGAATTTGCGCAGACAATGACCAACCTTAATTTGTGTGGATTTTTTCAGCATTAATGTGTCATAGCATATGTACCTGGCAAGTGATAAAAGGGTATCAAAAACAGCATTCTGTGGTGATGGATCTACAATATGAATAGCTGCCATTGGTCCTATTGTCAAAGCCAGCAAAATACACTAATAGTTGTGAACCAACAGTAAGAACTTGTTTTACTAATACCATTTGTTTTATTTGTCTTTGATATGCTTTTCTATTACAGCTTTCAAAATATCTTAAAATATTGACTTGTAGATAGAAAACAGGTGACAATTGCAGTGTTTCTGCTGTGAGGCATGGGTATATGGACTGGAATACATCCTGAAATGGCTGCATGAACTGGTGGCTCAGCCAGCACACAGATGCATCTGGCTTTGCCTTCATCACTGAGTGCAGAAGTGCAGGTGGTCTGAGAAACCTGCCAGTCTTTAGTTCTCAATTGACTGCAGTAGTTGTGTTTTAAGAAAAACTTTCTCCAGCATAGGGAGATGAGTTATAATGGATGTGAGTTGTCAAGTTTGTGTATTTTTCTGTCTGCTTTTGACACCTTTCTATCATAGGAATTTAATGGTCTCATGCTCCTTAATATTCAGCTATTGACCCTTTTCTGGTCAGCGATGCGTGATAAGGACAGAGGGAATTACAGCTGAGAAACTGTGCGGGCCATAATCACCGGATTTCACCTAAATTTAGTTAAATCTCTGTTCCTGTGATTGGAAATTTTGTTGATATTGGTCGAGACTGTAGTGTGACCAAACCTCTCTATTACTGGTAAAAACTGCCAGAGTTACTAAAGATTGAAAATCACCTGTCATTGTATGAACTGATTTAGCTCTGTAAATCTTGATTTGATTGATATTTTAAGGTGCCACTTCGTGTCACGGTGTCTTCCTCAGCTTGCTTGTTAGTAAAACATAGTAAAATCACTGACCACTATTAAGAAATGTTTTCAGAAGGGAATGTGTTCCAAGTTCACTGTCTGTTAATGAAACAATCTGGTATTTTCTGTGTGGTTTTTTTTTGGTTGGTGGTTGCGGGTTTTGTTTTTTGTGTTTGGAACTTGTACTTAATTCTGGTTGGGGGATGAAATATGTTCATAGTTTTGCTATAATTGCAAAAACATGTCAAACTTGGGCCTAAAGCTTTTGAAAATAAGTTTTGACATGTCTTTTGTGTGAATTTGGTTAGTGTGTCAGCTGAATTTTGGTATCTTGTGAGCCTGGATTGAGAATTGGTGTGTCCTGAACAACTACCATTCTGTCTTACCGTTGTTTTCCTGATTGCTGGAACTGAGAGCAGCTAAGAGGTCTTGAAATGTGCTGTCAGGTTTTCTTCAGATGGTACACATACAAGTTTGAGGAAGCAGCAGCAGACCAATTTACCTGTAAAGTTTTAAGAAGTTGAAGATTAGAAGAGAAGGAGTTGAAGAGGGATGATTGGGATACTAGTGGGGAAACCAAGGCAGAATGCCCATTGCACATCAGAGAATTTTCATCTTAACAAAACCTGAGTTGCTACATACTTATTTTTCTGCATACCAAAACTTGAAAAAGTGTTGGATGAACACCTTGTTGTCTCAGTTGCCACCAGAGATAAAAGCAAGCTACTACTTGATAATATGCTGATTCAGAACACAGAATAGAGGTCTGCATTGTAGATATAAGGTATCTGGCTCTTCTGGCAACAAGTAGGTATTGAATCTGGTGGACAATCATTGTGGTTTGGCCAGATATTTCTGAATTTTGCGTGTTTTTTTTTTTTTTCGTCAATTTGACATCCTCTTACTGTGTCTTGTTAGAAAGAAGTTAAGTGTGTTATGAAGTCATGTATGCAAAAGCTAGAGGATGTCAGGATTGTTTATATAGAACTCCATCAGCTTCTTATAATTGAAAATCAAATTTTCTATTTCTGAAGTGTATTTTATAAATGAGTCTTTCTTTACATACATGTACTAACTTCAGATATTTTGCTTTTGAGTTTATCATGTTTATGACAGTGTGAACAATATGTTAATGGCAGAAAGAATGCATTAGCAGGAAGATTTTACCTCCATTTTACTTTTAGTTTATTTCTATGCAGTGTTCAGCTTTTAAGACAGATTGCAGACACATTTTTGATTTGAGTTTCATTACCTAAATACTCTAGTATAAAGTGTGAACTGCACATTCTAAAGGGCCTGGAAAAAGAAATAAGATAAATAGAAAATGTTTTGATGAGTAGACTACGTATCTACAAATACACACTGATCCCAAACATTAGCTGAATATTTCAAGACTACTGCTTTGTTTCCTAACCCACTGTAGTTCTGTTAGAGACTAGAAGTACTACAGCAAAGCACACTTAGTCACTGTCTTGTTGGCATTAAAAAAAAAGACTATAAAAAATGCAAATAAGGAAGTTTCAGGAAACTTCCCTCTCAGCCAAATTTGGTGAGTATAAATGGGCAGAGAACCCTTAGAAAAAAGTTCTAATTTATGAATGTGGAAACTTGCTGACAGTGTAACAGAAGCTGATGATCTGATGGGCAGTTCAGTGGAGTTTGCAGGGCTAATGGTAAGAAATCTTAATTGGGATGGAATTTTCACATTAGTGTTCTGTTCATAACTTGCATATTAATTTAGTGGGAGGCTGAAAAATTGCTATGCCTGAATCTGTATAATATACTTGAAAGAAGAAGGTGGATTTAAATTCTCTAATTTTTAAAAGCAGTCAACCACATAGGGAACTTTCTTATGTTGGGAGGGGACCAGGGGAGTTTGTCTCCTTCTCCTACAGTGAAGTGCTCGTATTTGAAGTTAAGCAAATTTTCATCTGGTTGAAGACTAATAGTTAAATATTTAACTGTGGTGTTCAGTGCTTGCTTTCTGTTTCTCTGTGGATAGCATTTTCAGACAGGTGACACTAGTGCTTACTAGAAATTTACCCACATGGTGTTAGGACTAGAGTGCCTTTAAATAAAAGTCTGTGTAATGTTATGCTAATGAAAAATAATCTACATGTAGATGATAAGAAGTTTATAGGAGAGATGGGTTTGTGTTGAAGGCATTTTTTTCTTCTTGGCTTTGGGAATCCTAACCAGAGGAGCAGAGGGATTAATGTGGGACTTGAGGATAAAGACCTAAGAAAGCATTAAGAATAGTTTGGCTGTATACCTGTGCTTGACAAAATATCCAGCTCCCCCAGAATACATTGGCCATGTCAAAGGCCGCAGCTGAGATGAAAGGTCTATTGTGATGGGTTGTATTTTCTGTTCTGTACAATTATTGCTTCAGAACATCTAAATCAGAAGGGTGGGCAAATGGAGGGAGGAAGAGGCATGATGTAGAGACAAACAAAGCCAATGTTGAGTCAGCCCAGCTTTAATTTTCATATGGATTTTGTTTGTTTGTTTGTTGGTTTTTGGGTTTTTTTTTGTTATTGCTAGAGACAGAGGGGAAGGGCATTTTGACAAGGGAAGAAGGGAAAGTGAAACAGCATAAAGATAGCAGGCTTAAGTTTCTCTTTCATGCCTGGAAACAGATACAAAATCCCTTAGAGAATAAAATATTTCAGTCCAAAGGGACTTAAAATGGTCATCTGCTTGACCGCTTCAGGGCCGACCTGAAGTTAAATCAAATTTTTAAAGACATTGCCCAAATGCCTCTTAAACACCTCCCATGGCACAGCTTTAGACCATTCCCTTGTGTCCTGTCACTGGATCCCAGAGAGGAGAGTTCAGCATCTCCCTCTCCATGTGCCCTCCTCAGGAAGCTGTAGAGAGCAATGAGGTCATCTCTCAGCCTCCTTCACTCCAAACTAGAACAGCCCAAAGTCCTCAGCTGCTCCTCACAGGACATGCCTTCCAGCCTTTCCACCAACTGTGTTGCCCTCCTCTGGAGGCATTCAGGGACCTTCACATACTTCTTGAATCGTGGGTCCCAGAACCGCTCCCAGCCCTCTTGGTGAGGCTGCACCAAGGCTGAATCCAGGGGACAGTCCCATCCTCTGAGCACTGGCTGTGCTGTGTTTGATGCCCCCAGGATGGGTTTTGCCTCTGGGCTGCCAGGGCACACACTGCTGACTCACACTGAGCTGCTGTCAGCCAGCACCCCAGGGCCTGTTCTGCAGGGCTGCTCCCCAGACACTGCTCTCCCAGTTCATACTTGTGCCCCGTTACTGGATCTCAGTGCAGAATCCAGCATTTGTTCTTGTTAATTTTCATCCCATTAATCATTGCCTAATCTACTTAGATTCCTTTGCAAGAAATCTTGTCCCTCAAGAGAGTCAACAGCACCTCCCAGTTTGATGGCATCAGCAAACTTGCTAGGGGTGCATTCAAGTGTCTAGATAATTGACAAGTAAAATGAATAGCACTTTCTGTAGGACTGAGCCATGAGGAACACTGCTGGTGACTGGTCACCAACAAGATGTAGCCCTGTTTGCTACAGCCTTTTGAGCTCTGCCCTTCAGCCAGTTCTTCACCAAGCTTCTGAACCCACTCATCCCACAGCTGGACAACTTGTCCAAAGGATGCTGTGAAGGACAGTATCAAAAGCCTTACTAAAATCCAGAAAAGCTAAAAATTACATCCACTGCCTTCCCTTCATTCACTAGACTGGTGACCTTATCCTAGTAGGATATCAAATTAGTTAAACAGGACTTTCACTTTGTGAGCCCATGCTGACTGTGCCTGATGATTGCATCGTCCTTTTAATGCCTTTCAACAACACCCAGTATGATCTCAATATTTTTTCTAAGCACTGAGGTTAGACTAACAGGTCTGTAGTTTCCTGGGGCTTCCCAGATGCCCTTCTTATAAACTGGAGTAACATAGGTCAGCTTCCAGTCAGTGCAGACCTCCCAAGACCTTTCGTAAATGACTGAGAGTCTTAGAGAAGTTATTTTTCTCTAGGTTTCCTGTAGCAGAGACTCAGGCATGGATTCCAGAAATGCTTCTAAAATAAATACTGATTTGCAAGGTAGAACTTAGAGCAGCTTGAGCTGGGTTCCTCCTCAAGAGGGATGCTCACCAGAAAAAACTTGGTCAGTTTTACCCAAGTCCCCACCCTCTGTGCATCACTCCGTGCCAATTGCAAAATTGGAGTCTGGGGTCCCCCTGTTCTTCATTGGGTCTCTTCCTTTTTGTCAGGTTGACTGACAAAGTTCTGACCTTCAGTTGCAGTTCCGTTGCTGCAGCTGGAGAAAATGAGTTTGTGGTAACTGCCAAAACATTCTTTTGTTTGATGCTGTTCTGTTCACTTATTTATCTCCAAAGACACAGCTCCCTTTATCTTGCAGCTTGACGACTCTGTGGCCTTTTTACTTAATGAAGCAGAAAGTCCAAAGGTTCACAGCTTGCAGAAGTTATGCTAAGCAAACTTACGCTAAGTGAATTCTATGTTAAATAAGTTTTATAAGAAGCACTATACCAAATAATTCAATAAGCTAAGGCAGTCTATTCCCTAACAAGAGGGGTCCTGCTGTAACATCCACTAGCCCCTTCAGTATCATGGGATGAATCCCATCAGGCCCCATGGACTTGTGAACATTTAGCTGACATAGCTGGTCCCTTACAAATTCAGTGTTCATGAATGGAAAGTCACCTCTCCCACAGTGATGGTCCTCTAACTTAGGGGACCAGGTGGCCCAGGGTCTTTCTGTATTATTAAAGACTGAGGCAAAAAAGCACTAAATGCCTCTGTTTTTTCTCCATCCCTATTAGTCGTGTGGCCATCTTCAACAAGTATCAGTCTGAAGTTTTCTTTAGGCCTCTTCTTGCTGTTAAGGTACTTAAAAAGCCTTTCCTTGTTGTCTGACACAACACTGGCCAGTTTCAACTCTGAGCTTTGTCCTTTTTTGTCTTCTCCCTGCATAAATGAACCACAGCTCTGTAATATTAATGAAAAGCCTGACCTCCCTTCCAGAGAGTGTGCAATTTCTTCTTGAGCTCCACGAGGAGTTCTCTGTTCAGCCAAGCTGGTCGTCTTCCCCCTTGACTGACTTTTTGCTTGCTCCTGTGCTTTTATGTAGTGGAGAATTCAATTTTACTTTTTTTTTTTTTTTTACATAATGAGACAAAAAGGTCCTTAAAATGCTTGATATTATTGCCTGAAAGAATTAAAGAGGTTTTGATTTGTATAACTGCCTGTCAGACTTGATATTTAATCTGATCTTGAATATCTTACTTTGTCATCCAAGCCTTTCATAGTCCATAGATGTCAAAACAGCTATTTTTTAACTATTAATGTTTGGGTATTTTAACTTTTTTTTCTGTTAGTGTGGTGGGAGTTGGACCATAATTTGATTCCAATTTGTGTAATTGTGTTTCTTTTCTTGCAGGAAACACTGCATTACATGACTGTGCAGAATCTGGAAGTTTAGAGATCATGAAGATGCTTCTCAAGTATTGTGCAAAAATGGAAAAAGATGGGTATGGAATGACTCCCCTTCTGTCAGCTAGTGTGACAGGCCACACAAATATTGTGGACTTTCTGACCCAGCATGTACAGACCAGTAAGGCTGAGCGCATAAATGCTCTGGAACTTCTAGGAGCAACCTTTGTGGACAAAAAGAGAGACCTACTTGGTGCTTTGAAATACTGGAAGCGAGCTATGGAAATGAGATACAGTGATAGGACTAATATCCTGAGCAAACCTGTGCCACAAACACTAATTATGGCGTATGATTATGCTAAAGAGGTAAACAGCAGAGAAGAGCTAGAAAATCTTATTGCAGACCCTGATGAAATGAGAATGCAAGCACTATTAATTAGAGAACGTATTCTTGGCCCTTCTCACCCAGATACATCCTACTATATTAGATACAGAGGTGCTGTCTATGCAGACTCTGGAAACTTCAAGCGTTGCATCAACTTATGGAAATATGCTTTGGACATGCAGCAGAGCAATCTTGATCCACTGAGCCCTATGACAGCCAGCAGTTTACTATCATTTGCTGAACTTTTCTCCTTCATGCTGCAGGATAGGGCAAAAGGCCTGCTAGGCACTACTGTCACATTTGATGATCTTATGGGTATACTGTGCAAAAGTGTTCTTGAAATAGAACGGGCCATGAAACAAACCCAGTGTCCTCCTGATCCAATACAGCTGAACAAAGCCCTTTCTATCATTTTGCATTTAATTTGCTTGTTGGAGAAAGTACCTTGCAGCTCAGAACAGGAGCATTTTAAGAAACAGACTATTTACAAGTTTCTTAAGCTTCAGCCTAGAGGAAAGAACAACTTTAGTCCCCTTCACCTTGCTGTTGACAATAATACTACATGTGTGGGTCGTTACCCAGTTTGTAAATTCCCCTCTCTGCAAGTTACGGCTATCCTGGTGGAATGTGGTGCTGATGTAAATGTCAGAGACTCTGATAACAACAGTCCATTACACATTGCTGCGCTGAACAACCATCCAGACATTATGAATCTTCTTATCAAGTCAGGTTCACACTTTGATGCCACCAACTTGCATAAACAAACTGCTAGTGATTTGCTGGATGAAAAGGAGATAGCAAAAAATTTAATCCAGCCCATAAATCATACTACGTTGCAGTGTCTTGCTGCTCGTGTAATAGTGAATCATAACATATACTACACAGGGCACATCCCTGAAAAACTAGAGAGCTTTGTTTTGCTCCATAGATGATAGTGTGGAGTCCCACAGTACTGTTTTTGAAGCACGACTTGGTGATGGTATTTTCCTTTAGCACTGTTGTGATACACCAGCGTTCCCTTAGCTTGCTCCATCTTGCTCTCATTGGCTAAAGCATTGTTAGCATCAGATCTGTAGAGCTGGTTACCCAGTATTTAATATGAATATGCCATATAATATATTTTGTGGGTTATTTAGAAATGTAATGCCATATTTAGACTGTTAAAGTCGTCTGCCAAAGGCTTGTCTATTCTGGTCTTATTTGCCTGTTGGGTGTTTGGAACTGAGTTAAGTATTTTCCACTGATGTCTTTCTACTATAACTGTTATGTGGATTTTATACACTTGGAAGGTCATATTTTTTTTGTTTTGCTTCAGCATTTCTACTCTTACTCTATTCTCTTTCTATGGACTCATTGCTAAACTGTACAAGTTGTATGGACTTGTTAACATTTGCAACTACCATAAGTGCTTTTATCTTCTCTATGCACTGGCTTAAACATGACTGTTGTGTGTGAGCATATTTCTATGCAGCACTTGGCCAATTTCAACTTAAATGCCAATTTTGTTTTGCAGTTTGTTTGGGGCTCTTTTGAGAATGCTGTCTTTATAGCATGATGAATTTTGGAATTACGTATCAGCTTTCCAAAGTTGGGTTTGACTTTTTTGACTACTTTAACTGAGGTTGCTTTCATTTTGATCTTCTGGAAATTTGTCCTAAATTCGGGAGAAGAAAATCTTGCTTTTTCTCATCATAGTCCACTTGAACTTTGAATCTGAAAATCATTTTATTGCATCATGCAGTGAGGGGAAGAGTCCTCATTATGTACAACTGACACCTTCCCCTTTGCACTAATGTCTTGCTTGTGCTGGTTTTGTGACTAGATGTGAAGTTCGCTCAAAGTTTAACCTCAAATTTAATTATACACTTCAAGGAGAAATAGATCAAATGTATGCTGTAGTTTAAAATTTACAAATCAACTTTAGCTACAAGAGAAACTAAAGCATGTTGGTGGCATGATGTTAATCAGTCCAGATCTAGACATCATCTAATATAGTGAGTGGCTGTATGCCAGAGTATTGGAAGTTCTATAGCAGTGTCCTTTTTTCTTCATTTTAAGTATCTTTATAAATACTTGCATGGATTTTTCATCTCTGCTATGTCAGCTGTACTTAACAAAAAGCGGAAGTTCTGTTGTGTATATAGCTCCTAATTAAAGTACCTATTTTTATAATATTTGCACAACAGCTTAGCTTTTAAACCAGAAAGGGCTCTTTTGACTTGATAAAAAAAATCTGTAAACGAAGATCATAAATGTGAGTGCGATTCAGGTAATTAATATAATTCAGCACTTTACTGTTGATTACTAGTAGAATTTATTATGGCACATTAACCCTGCAAATGTCTTAAAGCAAAATTAATTTCTGTTCGATAGAATGCAGTTTACTTTCACGTTTTGTGGTCTAACATATTGGATATTTTTGACTTGATGTTTCATTTCAGTGGTGGGCAGTAATTGTACCTATGGGGTTCTTGCTCCAGAAGTTTAACAAGTTGATTTAGGCCTTTGTCAGTGATAGAGCTATTTGGAAGCCAAGTGAACTAGATAAAGGTAAAGTTGTTTTAGCAGGGTCTTTTTTAATTTTTTTTTTTTTAAGTTGATATCAGAACACTTTTTTGTTTATGAAATAAGATGAGGAAGAATGTGTCTTCGGAGCATATAAGAACAGTTCTTCCTTGCTTTCGGGCTGTTCTGTGTTTCCTGTTAGTGTACAGTGTGTTACCTACTAGCTTAGCAATTCTTTGGAAAAATATGGGGATATTTTAAACAAAGGTATGTTAAAAGCAGTGTTGTTTGTGTGTTATTACTTTCTGACTCTATTTTGAAACAGCTTTCACCTGTTTGTCCTATGCCATGTCTAGGTTGTATGAAGTTAAGAGAATGAAGAAACCCTGTTAATTTCTCTTGCAGATACACAGGAGTAAAATTATATTCAGTTGGCTGAATTTATCTCATTTGTAATGATTAAAAGACATGCCACCCAGTTTGTCATTTGTGAAAATGTGTAGTTTGATTTTTTTTATGCTTTTCTGCTACTCTTTAAATGTCTAGAGAATCACAAATCACACCATCCTAGAAATGATACGCATTATTCTTCAAGTCATAAAAATAATTATTTTTATCTAGGCCACAGAGAAGGGGATTTTTAGATTTTTAGAGTTTGATACTCTAGAATCTGTAATGTTCTTTAGTGGTTTCAGTTTACATTTCTGTCTTTATAACTGTCAAATATCCTGTTTAAAATTAGTTGGACATCATTAGTCCAGAAATGTAGTCTAAAAAAATGTTAATTGTTAGCAAGTTTTTGAGTGGGAAACATTCTCAAAAGAGAAAGCATATCACTATTAAGTGTATGTAAATCTAGTGAAAGGAAGGTGTCTACAGTTAGCTACTCTTTAAAACCAAACCGGTTTAAGAGGCCATACTGATTTCTTGTTTGTAGTTCTGTCTAAATATCTACCAGTGTGCATCAGTCCTAAAGACTTTCACCTCCATGCAGAATTTAATTTTTATGGTGATGAGGCCATCTGCTGAACTCCTGCCTTGTCAGATACTTGGAGTTAGGTGTCCAGGCAAATGAGTTCATGCACTTAATACCACTCTCAATTAGCCTTTGATGTTTATATTATCCTGTTTAATTTTTCTTAATTTTAAACCAAATTATTGCAGAGCTTGTGCTGGATAATGTCTTAGGGTTTAGTTCAGGATTTACTGAGTGGGAGGGGTTTTGGAACAGCAGGCCCTGTCCGAGATGCATGTGCCACTAAGGCCAATGCTAATGTGTAGTAGGAGTTTTGCCTCCTTGGCAAGCCAGTTTTGTCTCCACACCAGTTTTCTCTCTACTCCTGTATACGTACCAGCTTTCTGGACCAGCATTTTTTTTTTTCTCTCCTTTTTTTCCCCATTCTTAGTCTTACCACTTCAGAGATAGGAATAAGTTTATTTTAGTGAGACATATTGATGCTAAATGCAGCAGTAGCTGGACCCAGACTGTGGCAAGGACAAGGAACTACAGGCCATTCAGAATATAAAAAATTGGTATTTCTTTAGTCAGATGTTTAACTAACTCATTTCCCGTTCTTCTCTTTTCTTCCTATTCGGGCTTTTTTTCTGATGAAATGTACTGCTTCTGAGCTAGTGACACAGAAAAATGTTGAGAACACTGAACAAAAATAAATGTATGCCCCACAGAGGTGAAACAGATTTTAAAACTGATTAAATAATTTACAGGTGTAGCTCTGGAGAGACAAAGGCACTGATACCTCCTTGCTTGTTAAGACCTCTGAAGTTGTATTTTTTGGGGCAGGGGATAAATGCTCAAAGCAGTTTTTCTTCTAATCATCTTGGTTTTCAACTGAAATACTTCAACCAGGAAGTTGAAGAGCATTCTCATAAAAATGAAATGCTTTCCTTACCAAATTCTAAAATTGTATTCCTATTTTCTTATCACTTACGCTGGTTAACAAGACTCCAGCTGTCTGTGGTGTCTCTGTTCTGTTTAAGTGCAATGTTAAGACACTTTCTGAAATGCATGGCAATAGTGTGTGTTTTGCAATGGGTTAAAATTAACCTCTTTCCATTTTTACAAAATGCTACTTTAAAAAAGGTATAGAGTGCTATAGCAAAATGTTTACAAGAGGATTTATTAAAATGTGCCTCTCTTCACTTCTATGTCAACTGCAAGGTTACAGTAGCAGGATAAAACTGCTCTTGAAACAGCTTTTGCATGCTTTGAAATATAGAGTGGAATGCACGTTATACTCTAAAATGTTGTGAAACATGAGTTAAGTATTCTAAACACTAATTTCTCTCTTCTGTGACTACAACAGTCAGCTAGTATTTAATGCTTCAAATTAATTTTTGGGAAACTGATGGGAGACATACTGGACTTCTCATCTCTCTTGGCTTTGAGTGTGAAAGTAACTGTTGGCCCCTCAGTGCGGGCAGAATGAAAAGCTCTTGTTGGTTTGGTTTTAGCTAACATTGTATTTGTGTTCCATTCTATCACAAAGACTTGCAGTTTCTTTTTTACGTTAAGTGGTTAATCTTTAATGGTAATGTAAAAAAGGAATAACAAGCATATTTCTCTGTTCTTACTCTCTTTAGGCTCCAAATGCAGATTTCATTAAAATCATGTTTTGGAGAACACCTCTCTGTGTCTGTATTAAAATCTGTTACTGTTAGGGTTACTGCAGTACTGGTTTTTAATCTCCTTTTTCTGTAGAGTATGAATTGTTAAATGTGAATGATGCAGCTTTACACTTTGATCTTCATGTCATTAAGAATTGTAACTTAAACAAAATGTCACGTTTCATTCTCTTTCTTTTCTGAAGCGGTGGTCTTGCCAAGCCTTTAAATTAAAAGTGGGTGACAGTGAAGAAGAAGCTTAAACTTGATGATACAGGAGAAGTCGTTTTCCTAGTTTCTAGAGAATGCAGTTAGTCATGCTATTAACCCTGTTAAAACATAGTAGATTTAGTAGTTAGCAGCAGGACCTTATAAGAAGTAAGCAACAGACACTTTTTTAAGAAAGTTGCATAAATTAATTTTCTCCTTAAAGCCTTTCAAGTCTCTTCCCTATTGCATTAACAATTTTAAAACATAGAGGAGTAGAATTCTCCAAGGGTTAGAGGAAAAACTGTGAGGAGATCCTTATTAAAGGCAGCTGGATAATGGAATATTTTGAAGAACATTGCCATTGTAATGTTTATGGTTAGGCACAGTAGTCACAATTCCATATTTAAAGGCATTGTACACTCCAGAGAGCTGAAATTTTAGGTTTAGGCCGAATCAGTAACAAACAGCATCAAAAAACAAGAGCTTCTGGATGAGGAAAACTGATCCAGAGCTTTTACAGTAAGATAATTGTCACACAGATGGCTTTAATGAATTGAATGTACATTCTCTTAATTAGAAAAGGAAGAATTGGAAACCATCATTTACATCCTTATTCATCCCTCTGCTGTTGCAGGTGGTGAAAGATGTTTTCGTCTAGAAGTGTCTACTGGTTACTTAAGCCTCATACCCATGCAAACAGTAGCAAACACTGGCTCTCAGTTGAATACCAAAACTCACCGTACAAAATAGCATGGGAAGAGGGCAGAAGAGGCCAAGTGTACGGTATGTTTCTCCGGCAAAGGCAACACGTTTGTTTCCTGCATAATATTCAGAGGGCCATATACCATCCACAGTGAAAAGCAGAAAGCCCTTCCATCTCCTGCCAAATCAAACTCTTACCTTGCAGTTGATTTCCAGCATTCAGAAAAACCAAGGAGTTTCTATACTGAGACTGAAGTTATGGACAACCATGTTGAATTAGGAAAAAGAATTGCTTTCTGATCCGTACAAGTGTCCATCAGAAGCCAGAGGGTGTGAGGCTGTTGTGTAAATGGGGGGGTTCCAGTCTGAAATTCAAAGGGTTGCTTCTATTGTATCTCCTGAAGATTTACCAAGTCACAAGTTCCTTGCCTTATTTTTTCTTTAGAAGGCTATTTCGAAGTCCAGTCCTTCAATAATTACGAACTTAATTAGGATTTTATTTTTTTTCCAGTTTTGTGTGTTTCATAGTTTGAGCACTCGTGTGCTTCAGACACAGTTATCCTCCATCAGTCTTCATGTGGTTAGGCTAAACCCACAAAACAAAACAAAAAAACATTATAAGGATGAGCAGGGAATGGAGAATAGTCCAGGGTAGAGTAAGCTGACTAAATGGTTCAGTTCTAACTTTTCCCCTTCCTTGCTTGTATGTTACAAAAAAAAAAGAAAGGGAATCACTGATTCAATAAACCTTTTCTGCTGCTGAACCTACAACGTAACTTGCCAATTTTTTCCTTGTTAAAATGGGAGGATTTTTTTTTCTTAACAGTAAACAGAGTCAGTTGTTTTCAGATAGTTTAGCTTGTATTGTCCTATTTTAATTTTTGTTAGATGCCATTTTCTTCTATTCACATCCAGCATTATCCTAACCTGAAAGTGAGGCAAAATGTTCAGTGGATGGGCTGGGCTTGGATTATTTTTATTTTTATCCCATAGTTTCAGAATAGTAAACTTCTGAGTCCTCTGAAGCTGTGTGTGCTCTTTCTCCATTTATCGGGCTTCGCTGATTGAAGGAAATACATCACCTTCTTTATCATGCTATTTTCCCTCTCATGCATGAAGTGGGAATGCCAGGGAGTTGGGAGGAAAAAAAAAAAAAGGAGGAAAAATAATGGGCTGTGTGAGGGAGATGCCCAGTGAGTTGCTAAATGAAGAGTCCACATGGCTTATGTTCAATCCCACCTTGTGTTCACCTTGGACCCAAGCAGCAGATAGTCCTGCAGCCAGGCTGGCCCACGCAGGGTGCACTCGCCCTGTGTTTCAGTTTAGATCAGGAGCGTACTTTTGAAGTGAGTCTCCCAATTGTCCTCACTTTGCATATTTGGGTTCATATCACAGAGTTGTCTCATTCCCTGACCTGGATTCCTTTTGAATGAAACTGAACCGAGAGATGTGCTCCAGCAGCTCACCTAGCAGGCTGTGATGTCTATTGGGTCACCAGTTCATGGGAGCGGACTCTAAGTTGTTCTGAAATAAGCCCTTTTTCCTTTCCTGTTCCCTTCAGTGTCCCAAAGTGTCACAGACTTTTGATGCTTGGCGCCAGCTGCTCCATGCTACAGATCTGCTCCTTGCTAATACAGGTGTAGCCATAATTTACTGTTTCTCTTCCTATGTTAATCATAAGTTGACACATACACTGTGGTTTGTGTTTGTTTGTGGTTTGTTTTTTTTTCCTCTTGCTTGTAAGTGCTTACTGCCTATCCAGCCTAACATTCCATAGTCCACATTATGCTTTGAGCTGGAAAATTAAAATGAGATAATGTAGTTGTTTGCTAAGGTGGATCTGCCACATGATTAGCTGTTGGAAAATTACTCAGCCGTGCTGTACGTGTCGCTGATACTTCCTCCTGACAGCATGACTGACCTTAGAACAAAATGCTGTTGATGTGGTGTGAAAAAATATTTTCTGTATTATACAAATGCAGAAACTAAGGTACAGACTCAGTGACCTCTTCAAATGACCATAGGGAGTTTGTGCTGTGGCAGAGGACAAGCTTCATGTCATCTGGCACCAAGGACTTTAATTTTCAGACTCTTGGCTCCAGGTATGGTTTGACATCAGTAATTTCATACATAAGAGCCTGCTAGGAAAACAAACAAACAAAACCACCTAGAATTTTGTAGGGAAATTAGGCTGATGTCATTGTGCAGTATTACTGTCTGTGTAGCTTTCTTGAGAACAGCAGACTGAGCAGAAGGCAAAGGCCCTACTAACAGTTCCCACTGAAGAAGAGGATTCAGCATGAGCTTGACTGTTGCTAGGCATGAGAGAATCCACACAGGGATTAAAATACTTAGGACTATAGAGAAGGCTTTCATCACAGCCAAGGCTTTACTAGGGAGCAGCAGATCCAATCACCAGTCATTAGATCGTGTATTGTAGAGTTCCTGCACCTGCTCATCGAGGAAGTAGCACCTGACCAACAGATTATCCTGGTTTGTATGGCCTAATCTTCTTCATTAGTTACCCAATGTCCTGAGTTGTAGTTAGCTGTAACAGCACAGAATGTCAATGAAATTTGACTAAGCTGCACAAATGAGAAACTCTAGGACCATCTGTGCCCATGTACTGACTATTGCACTACATTAAATCTATTTAGCATAAGTGCCAAAACAGCTTACAGTTAATTTTGTTGAGAAGTTATGATTGCCTCTGCAGAGGGTTGGAGGAAAACAGTCCTGTTTCAGCTATATGGGTTCTGACCCTCTCTGTATCCTGGTTTCTGTCAACCTCAGTGCAAGTTATGAGCAAGACCAGACTCCATAATCATCCTCTTGCAAAATCCTGCATTTCAGTTCTCCAAGATGGTAACTGTTGCATTAAAAAACTTACAGTGACATGAAATGAATTCTGGAAAAACGAACACATATCTGGTGGAAAACAGTTCTGTGGGAAAAGGGATCTGGCACTGTGGAAAATTTGCCTGGTGAGGTCTGCTCTCTCCCACGTCTCCAGTGGGAATTTTCTTGAGATACTCACCTCTGTCCAATGCCTGGGTTTAATTTTCCAGCTCTCTTGAATTGCCTTTGTGCAGCAGCATTTCTCCAGCCACACACCTTGCCCTTGCTCCTCGCCGAACTTGGCCGGGTATTCTGCTTGGCCGCAGCTGCCCTTGCCATGTGCTGCTTCTGGGAGCCAGCTGCCAAACCAGCCAGCCCCTCTCTCGCAGTGATGTCTGGGGAAGTCTCGTGCAGAGGATGAGCAATGGTGGCTATTAAAAACAAAAACACAACTTAGATTTCCTTTCATCCTTCGTGACCCTTTTCTAGCCATGCCATTGTTGCTTCTCATGGTATTGTCCATCTCCTCTGTTTTCTACACCCTGGGAATAGAATTCCTGGGAGTTCCCTGTTGCCCACTCTCCTCTCGCTGCCGCTGTGGCTGTCTTAAGCCTGTGCTGAAATGGGAGGTGTTTGGGAAGAGACGTCCCTTGCCATGCCTTAAACAGCTTGTGCTCTCTCTAAGCTGTGTCAGTTGGGAAGTGTGAGCACTGGAAGAAATGCAGGGTTCGGCTTGTTTCTCCTTTCTTAATCTGCCTGGTTCTTAAGCAAGGTAAGTCTCCTGATCAATGTGAAACGTGCGCTCTGTTAACCACTCTGCACAATATATTTTGTCTCATGTGAGTTTGTGGATGCCCTCCATGCAGGTATCACTGATGGAAGCTGTTAACAATTCCATAGCAAGTCTCATCCTGGAATTAGTAATACTGGATTTCCTCCCATGCAGAATGTACTTAAAAACCTCTGCTCTGTTTAAACCCTTGGTCCTACATTTTCAAACTTGCTGATTTTGCAGTTTGTGCTTAAAATCTGCCTTAAAAAACCTGTTCTCTCAGTGTCTTTTCAGGTCCTACTAGATTGTCTCTCAGGCTCCTGCTTCGTGACCCCATTTTGCCCTTCTGTGCTGTGCAAATAGGTGCTAATATTAGGAATGTGACATTTCATGTTTCTTCTCAAGATGTTTGTTGACACCACAAAAGTGAGAACTGCATTAAAATTGCCTCTTGCCATGTGTTCTGCGTGACTGTCTTGCCTTCCACAAGGCAAGAGTCATCTACCTAAGAGAATAAATTCTAGTAAGCTAAAAATATTTTTAAATGGGTGATAGTGAAAATTTGTAAATTACTACTGTAGAAGCATGGTTTAATAACCTCTATTGAATATGGAACTGTTTCTTAAATCCAAATAAGATTAAAAAAAAGGAAGCTGGATGTACCTCTGCAAAGTGTAACACCAAGCATGCTATGGGTGCACCTTTGAACAAGGTACTGGCACCTACTGGTGAGACTGGAGAGACAAATAAATTCACTTTTCGACCTCTGCACTCAGGCTACTGCTGACTTCACCATGGCTGGGTAATTAGACCTCTGTGGACTTGGAGCAAATAACTCTAGCTGCATAGAGCTGGTCAAAGGCTTCTCAGAAAACTAGGAAAAAGAGCACCTAATCTTGCCCTGGCAGAGAGTTGTGTTTTGGAACAGAAGAGGGAAGAATGGCAAGAAAGGGTCTTACAGAAGAAGGAAGATGTGATGGTCAGTTGGACTTTAACAGGCTATAGGTCACTTAGGGGTGCCACGGATGGCTGTCTGTCATCAACCCCTGCATTCACCAGTTCCTTGTAGCAAGTCTTTTCTGACCATCTTGCATCTTCCATGCTGTTGGGCAAAGGTCTGAGCTCATTCCAGCTGCAGCAAGTGCAAAGATGAGGCTGAAGAGCGCACCTTCTGCTTGTGCTGTTGCAGCCAGCAGCGACAGGGATAGTGATGGCAGCTGCTAGAAGCTGCCTTCTGTCCCCTGTGCACAGCAACTGTTGCCTTCCTGTTGTCCAGAACAGAGACTGCAGCCCCTCCTTGAATTGTGGCATGATCTGGAGCTAGCATGAAATACCAGCTGAGGTATCTGAACTTACAGCTCTAACTGCAAGTGGTATGGAGACGAGCTGGGAGGGCACCGCTCTTTCCTAGTAAACCCTTGGACCGTGCTCCATTTAGTCTTAAATTGTGTGATGTTGGTCTAACACTGGCAGAAAACAGGAAAGAGGAAAAGTGAAAGAAGCACATGCAGCTCCTGCAAAGCCACACTGATTTAGCAGGCAATAGTAAGTTCTATTTGGGGGTGTGACAAGAAGCTGGAGGAACAGTCAGTGGGAAAATGAAGTATAGTTACTAATGGCAAAAAGCAGTGCAAGGCAGCCACTATAGACAGATCAGAGTCTGTGCTCACATGTTGTCAACTGCCAGGCTGGAAAAGAAATCTGAAATATCACCTATGTAATTTTAGCAAGCTTTGATCCCAGAAAAAGAAACAGAAATGTGGCTTTGTGTCTTATCCAGGCAGCTAAGATTTTATGCGTAGTCATTGAACATTCTCTGACATGATGCTAAAAATTCCTGAAATCTCCACCATGCTCGATGTGAAGTGACTGCAGTGTCTTCTGTAAAACACCTCTCAGCACAAACTTTGTACCTTCTAGCAGAGTTCACCTACATAGTCAACTCTTCAGCAACCTACTCAGATAAAATATCACTCTTGAAATAAGAAAATACGGTAACAGGGACAGAGACAAAAATGTTCTAGGTATTGTGCAACTGCTATAGAAAACTAAAAAGCAACTCAGTCCTGAATAACTTATTTTTCAAAACAGGAATTTCAGAAGGTGAGGAGGAACATACACCCTTTCCTTAACTCAGGAAATGTGTCTGGACCTCAGAGGACATTTCCTGTATCTGTAAAAATTGGATAAAGACCTGTGGAAGAAAATGGCTAAGTGGTGTTGTCCAGATCTTCTATTATGTGTTCTCTGAAAGATGGCTGATGATGCTTCTTCTAAGGAAGCTGTTCTTAGCTCACAATGAGAGACAATTCAGTCAAATGGCTCAGTTCTAGGAATGTTGCTGTTATTCATCAGGGAGCTCATCCACTTTTGTATAGAGGTAGGGTTTTTAATTAATCAGGCATATCAGAAAGACTAATCAAAAACTTTCTTATAATTTGCAGTCTCTGTCTCCAGCCTGAACAGTTAAACCATGCGGACTGCTGAAAGGTGTCCTGAAGCTCTTGGACTTGTCACTTAGGATTGAACGCATGTGGGTGCTGAACAACAACTTGGAAGAAGCTTAAGACATTCCATGACTATTAACCAGGCAGGGTGCAGCAAGTGCACCTGTATTACCTCAAAACATGTATAGGTCACGCCATAAATGTGCAAGTGCACATGTAGCAGAACACTGTGTGCGTAAGAGGCACATACTTATAAATAGGGAAGCAAGTTCTTTTTGCTGCAAGAGCTGTGAACCTTCCTTTGTAATTAACTGTGCTTTTAATGTGTCTCTTTTCGTTTGCCTGAGGGAGCAAAGGCAAAGTGGAGGGACTTAAAGTCATTAAGCCATCTGCAGAGATGCTAGACAGCTAAACTGAAGCACTAAGGGAACCAGAAGTGTTAACCATCATTGTTTTGTGGCTTGTGCAGCTGTTTGATACTGGCCACTGAGAAAAAAGTGCACTTGGACAAATACATTCACCAAGTAGAAGACTAACTTTCATAGAGATTACTGGATTTTGTGTATTTAATTGCATATGATGCAGCTGCATATCTGGATAAGTAGACACTATTTTTCTGGTTTGGCATGGTTTGAAAAATGTGTGACAACCTAGTGTAGAAGGAGAAAGAATCCCAAACTGCCTTTGTTTTGTTTCCTGCTGTGAGCATTTTACAAACAGTTGCAAGCCACCACATGTACTTTTGCCCTGCTGCCCCTGCAGCTACCTCTCAGATGGAATCTGGCAGGTATTCACAGAACATCTCCATTGAGGCTGCTCAGTGAATGGGAAGAAGAAGAAGAGTGTTTTACAATATTGATAAAGATATGATTTTTCTGAAAGGAACACCTACATAGTCAAATTCTGTAGGACTTTTTTCTTTACAAGCTTTTGTGGGTTGGCTTCTCCCCCCAAATTGAAGAACTGTATGTAAAAAAAAAACCCTGCAAAAAATTACTGTATTTTACCTCAAAATGATAATGCTACCTGCAAACTGGAAGTACGGTTTGCTTAAATAGCTCACTTGCAAAGCTATTTGACTGAGAACTTGTCTAATTATTCACAGAAATTAAGGCTAGAAATCTCTTTGGCTTGTCTCCAGTGTTCGAGAGAGTTCAAAGCACAGTAATTCTCGATCATTCCCAGTGAAATGCTGCAGTAGTAAGAGCATGGTTTAGTTGGTGTGCACTTCAACATGTAATTACTATTACTAAAATATGTCCCTAGCTACTGTTTGTGCTGCAGAACATGTACTGGTTAGAGACACCTCTGAAGTGGGGCAAATTGTGAGTGTGAATATCAACAACAGGAAAGAACAGAGAGAGCAGGTTGCAGAACTAGCATCCATGCCCTTTGCCTGCTCCCTAAGTTCAGACTTGTGTTTTTTGAAATTAAATGAAGACGTTAGTGTTTAGTCGCTGTGATGTTAGCATTCAGGAGTGTACCAGTGGTAGAGATCTCATGTTACAGACAGTCTGAAGCTTTAGCATTCGGAAGCAAGTTGTTCCCCAGCCATTTCTCCAGGATGATAAGGGTGGAAGCTCACAATGATATGGCACTGTTATTAACTACGTAAATGCCAGCTAAAGCTTCCAAGAAAGGCAAAGAAATGTCAGAATTATTAATAGTCTTGTGCTAGGTTCCAAGACTTAGTAAAACATAGGAGTGGGCCAGCACATTCCCTGTTTTTCCCAGTTCCTGCTGTCTTCCACCTGGTGCTGGGGTGTGCCCAGGTGCAGTTCCCCAGGAAGCTGCACCTAACTCAGGTGCAGTCCCTCTGCACTGCTCCTGGGGGCTTCCCTCACCTTGCACCCTTGAAGGTGAGCTGTGAAGGTAGCACCTGCTTTCTTTTTCCCTGGTGCAGAAGTCTCTGATTTTCTGGTGGTGACGTATTCTGCCAGCTGAAACAGATACTTTGCTCACCTCTGATGTCAAGAGTCTTCTCTGGAAGTCCATGTTGTGTAAGGGTTTACTGATACAGTTTGTGCCATCAAGACACTTGTGCAAACACAGCACTGTAATGGCAGGCTGCTGGGACTCTCCCTGTCCTCCAGCATTTCAAGGTATTTCTTAAAGCTCCAGAGTACTTTGGAGTCAAATTTACTGGATTTTGCCATCTAGAGTATGGACAGTGTGCAAGACTGCAATGCCACAGCTGAACCAGTGAAGGGCAGAGGGAGGAAAGAAGTTCATTGGCCTTCTGCCTTCCATCGGCTGCATCAGGGAGGGACTCTTGTGCCAGCCGTCTGGCACAGGTATCACAGATGTCCCGAAAAGTTAAGAAATTACTCAAGAGCAGTGGAAGAAGCTGAATTGCTTTTTTTCTGACTGCGTTCTTGCACCTTGTGTACGGGGAAGCCAATGCACAGGAAAAATGGGGACAGCCAGTAACAGTGGCAGTGTGGACGTGGGAAATGGGGGAAACATTTCTGAGGAGGGCTGGTTCCCACAGCAGCTCATGTGGTCCTCAGCCTCAAAGGGTCTTTTGTCTAGCAGGCAGGGGTGGGGCTGTGTGATTACCTTGTTCTTCTCTTGCTCCTGGGGGAATTTTGCAGCAACCGGGTTCTGAATTATTGGTGTGCTCTCTTTGTATCAACCCATAATAAGTTAAAACAGGATTAAATTGTTCATACAGAGATAGAAATACACTGTGTACACTGCTGTGCAAAGTGGAATTTTGCCAGTTGTGTTAAGCTATTTAATAATATAAAATCTAGGTTGTTACACAGTACAGGGAACTTCTGATTAAGCTCACTGTAGTTGCATTTTCAAACACATAAAAACCTCTCAAAAATGTATTTGCAGGTAGTCTTATGCTTTTCAGCCAACTTTCATTCTTGTGCTGTTGGAAACTTACAGATCAGAGTGTTTTTGGAACAGTGTGTTTTACAGGATCACAGCACATCACACCAGGCTGATAACTAAGAACGTGCTTCTGCTCAGCTTCTTCCTGTGAGTAGTTTCATTGCTGTCAAGGAGATTGGAAATGTCCTTTATGTGTGACTCTCAGCCAAATGCTAAGTACGCAGGAGACACTGCTTGTTTTCTAGCTGTTGGTGCCGTTAATTAGTCTTTCACAGGATAATCTAGGTTGGGTAGGAGCTCAGGATGTCTCTTGTCCAACCTCCAGCTGAAAGCGTGGCCAGCTATGAAGCCAGGCCAGGTTGCCTCAGGGCTTTATCCACCTGAGTCTTGAAAATCTGAATGGTAAATGTTTCTTACAGAATCATCTAGCCTCTCTCCTCAGTATTAGAAGTGAAAATTTTCTCATTTATGCTCAGTGATTCTTTACTCTAGAACTATGAACATGTTTTTACAGAAACACACAGAATCACAGAATCACAGAATGGTTGGGGTTGGAAGTGACCTCTGGAGATCATTTAGTCCAACCCACATGCTAAAGCAGGTTCACCTAGAGCAGATCACACAGGAATGTGTCCAGGTATGTTTTGAATGTCTCCAGGGTAGCAGACTCCACAGCCTCTCTGGGCAGCCTGTTCCAGGGCTCTGGCACCCTCAAAGTGAAGAAATTTCGCCTCCTGTTTTACCAGAGTCAGACCAAGGTGTGGGCTATTTTTGCCTTTTGTCCTGACTGGCTCAATGCACCAGCCACTGGAGAGTAAGATCCATAAATATATCATCTGTAAGTTGCATGCATTGTCTGACATGTATTTGTCTATTTGGATTTGTGATTTTCTTCCCCAAATATTAAATAGATCAGCAGACTGTAAATTTCCTTCCTCAAAGTTTTCTGATTTTCTACAGTTGTCTTCTTTCTCCTTTATGCTTCCTCATCTCAGATTATTCTTCAGCTGCAAGATGCAGTCCAAGTTCCTTTGCCCTCACCTCTCTGATCCCACACTTCTTCCTGCATCATCTAGTCTCTCTGAATAGCTTCTTCCTGTGGATAGACATATGTGTATATAATTATGCAGAAGAGCAAAGTTAAAGGGAAAATATGATGACAAAGTCAAACAATGAAAAATTCAGTAAGGACTGCCAGCAGTCTCATTTTGCATTCTGATGTGCACATGGTTGATCAAGCTGCTGACAATTATATGATCATGTCATTTTATTCACAAAACCCTTCCTCGTTGCTTGGACAGGATGTGATCTGGGTGTGAGTCAGGGCTGTGCATTGAAGGAAGATGTTTGCTTTTGCAGGAGCTGAAGCTTTTGTAGCAAAAGGGCCTGATAATTGCAGGGGAAGCAAAAGAATAGCCTTGTGGTTAATGGGACTGACCACTGCCCTGGCTAGTCAGACAGTGCCTGACTGGTACAGGATTTCGGTGCTGCAAAGCAAGTGGCTTCCACCTAAATTCTCACAAGTGGTTACACTGGGCATTTTGCACTTCCCAGGTGCATAACACTTGATCCTTAATGTCAGACACTCTGTATCTTCACAGATGTAACTTAAGTCAATATGAAATATTTGCTTTAAGCATATAAAGGAATATGAAAAGGCCGTTTCTGTATTCTTAAAAAATTGTCTCCGTGTTTCAAATAGAACATCGAAAAGTTGAAAGGAGGGACAGCTTGTTTAAGACAGCATTAGGAATGTTTATCAAGCTCTAAAATGAAAAGAAGATCACAATCAGATATGATGGGTGTGCTGAGAGGACTCAGTTCATTCATGTCCGTGAAGCATTCATGGTGGGAGTTCTATGAACATGCTGATGAGGAAACCTCTCTGACAGCTGATGCCAGGCTCGGAGGTGTCCGTTAAATGCCATGCTTGGAATGAAGGGAATAAAAGGAAATGTGATAATAGCTTTGTTCAAAGCAGGGAGTGTTAAGCAGGGAGGCTGGTAATTATCTACATTAGTTACAGGGGGATGGGGTGTGTATGCAGGGCAGGGTGTGCTGGTCCTGGTGCTTCAGCCTCCTCCAGCCCCAGAGGCACCAAGCCTCCAGAGAAATCAAATGCTGAATGGTGTTCGTGAGGCTGGTCCTTGATGTCCTGTATGTCCTGCAGGTGTTCTGCCTCATACAGCACTCTGAAATGAGCCAGCAAAAGACCTGGCTTTCCCATGAGGATCAGAGATGACTGCTGTTGTGTGAGGGAGCTGGTAACCCCATGGCGTCCCCAGGTACTCCTCTTCCAGCAATGAGCCTCCTTTCTGCCCTCCTGGCCTCTTGCTTTCAACAGCTGGACCAGAAATTGTTTTCGTAGCCCCAGTCCTGCAAAGGCAATTGTCAATCACGTTAATGTCAAGCATGCAAATAAGAGCTGAAGTAAAGATCCCTGTGACACCTTTGCATTTGGAATTTTCTGATTAAAGTGTTTGTAGGTGACAGGCTGAGATGAGAAAGGTGAAATGTGAGTATGTATATCAGTGATTCTTAGTTGACATCCTTTGGGAGTCATTCACTCTGTTGTTATTTAAAGCCTTATACATAAATTTATTACCCAGTTAGTATTTACTGAGACTTCAGCTAATTTTGGAGTTGAGTGTAAGGAGAAACGAGCCAGTGTACCAAGACACTTCTAGTGGAGCTTGCACTTGTTGTTGTGCTCCTTCAACCATCTAACACAAACCTTAAGCCTGTCACTTAACCTCTAGCCATGAAATATGAGGTGTGACCTTTATAGGGCAGAGTTCTTGCAGCTCTTGAGGGGGACTTCAGTGCTCAGCCCTGGTCTGGATATGTGGGGTGACCTGATGTCACAGGACAACTTGTCTCCGAACTGCTGGGGAACCTTCTCCTTCAGATACTGCCCCTTGCCCTTGTTCACATGCGACTGAATGGTCTATTTGGATAAGAGATGTACTGTTTACTTTCAGTTTCCACCAAGGATGGAGAAATAGGAGACAAACATATAAACTGCCATATGTCTGGGAGAGGGTAGTGCTCTATTGACTCTTGGTCCTGTGGTCAGTTTGACAAGGTGCATGTTGAAGTGTAATTTAAGCAATGTTGGTGTGAGATGAGTCACAGAGGACTGCACACACGTTGCATGACTTCCTTATAAAAAGTGTTAACCAGCTGGAGTACGACATCAAGCCTGTCATTTCAGGACAGAAATTTCAAGCATGCAAGTAACAGGTGTCCCTGCAAAATGCTGGACCCTTCGCGAAAGACTGCTCTTTAAATATACAAGTGATTGCATTTGTTTTGGTGACAAGTTACTAAGCAACCTGCACTGCACCAACAGAATACAGTCTCAGCAGTGCTTCTTGGTACAGTCGGTATCTTTGGTGTTGAATCACAGAACCATGAATTAGCACTGACAGGAGCCATGAGGCTTAATCTGCAGTGAGACCAGATACCCAGCTATGCCTGTAGTTTCAGGTATTAATTAAAAAGCAGGTATTCTGGTTTTAGAGTAAAGTTCTTGTTTTAGAGTTGCATACAGTATTGTCAGTTTTGCTAGTTAGCATGAAAATGTATTAATAATGACTGAAGTCCGTAATCAAATGTGGCAATTTGAGCATAAAAATTACTCTTATCTGAACACGGCTAGAAAGCAAACTTCTGTTGCAAAAATTGGAGGCAGCCAAACTGGCTGAAAAAGTATAGAAGGGGAAAAAAGGAACAATATCTCTTAGAGGCTGTGTGTATGTGAAATACAAGATTCCACACCTCTATGACCGGAACCCAAACATACTAGGTGGCCCCACCCAGTTGCTCCTCAGCAAGGTCAAGCTCAGCGTCTGTCATATCTAACCATTGCAGTCAGTCACATGAAATTTAGTTTAGTGAAGCAAACAAGTGGGTCATTTGTCATTATGGATATACATCTTTTTTTCAACTTCTTGTAGAAAGTTATAGAACATCTTCCCTAAAACAAATATATCCATGACGTCTGCCCACGATGTTAGGGAGGTGTGTCTGTAGATTGGAGCAGGACATAGAGGATGTAGTTACAGATTAACCTGTATCCTACAAATGCCTTCATGATCAGTAAAAATTGTTCCTAGCTAATCAGAAGTGTGTCCCAGTGCCAGACCGCAGGAGGAGACACAGGAGCTCTCCTGTGTTTTGCTGTCCATGGAGGAGCCACCTCCTTGGGAAATGGATGGTTGCAGGGTGCTCTGGCATGTCATAACCCAGACCTGGGTATGCCCTCACTTTTGTAGATACAGGACTTGTTAACGCTTCTAGCAAGCAAGATAGCTGAGAAGGGTGAGGTCTGCACATGACCAGTTTCTATCTCTCCTTTGCTGATATGAGTGCACTACCCCAGGGTATGATCTGGCCACGGGCTATGTGAATTACAGGAGGGAGTAAACTATAACATCAGCAATTATCCTAGGAAATCAGTTGAAAAGACATTATGCATAAATAGCATTTATGTAGTAAAATGAGTTTGTGCGAACAGGAAGGCTGGGTGTTGGGACTGACAGTATGCCCAGTCATGGCCCTGTGGTTTTCTTTTGTAACAGGAGGAGTGGCCAGTGTGTAATGCTTCACGCTGAATTTTCTGCTTCGCTTCCTCTGTGTCACAACGTCAGTGTTGCCATAGCATGTTTTAGCATGTCTGCATTTGCTAAAATAAGTGCTGCTTGAGCATGGAGAGATTTGAATGGTAAAGATTTACTTGATGCTCCCTGCTGCCCCAGAGCAACGTCAGGAGATGTGCCCCCAGTGAAGTGTGTAACTGATGTGAAATGAGTGTGATGCTAATCTTCACCAAAAGATTGTGAAGAAGCAACATCCCTTTTGTTTCCGAAGAACTTTGGTTTCAAAGGAGATTTAAACCAGCTGTTAATTGGATCTGACACAGCAGTTTTATAACAAAACTCTGGAAAGATTAGTTTGTTAGACAGACAACTGTTCATCTTGCATTCATTGCATTTCCATTTTGGTTTAAGATCAGTTCCAAGAATGTGATTCTTAACAGCTCAGCCCATGTCCTGGCAGCACAGTCACTACCTGGTAAGGGGGACTAACGTTTGTGGAATGGTACAAGGAATCAAAGATTAATTTAAGCTTCTTCTGACAGTGCAGCTGCTTGGTTACATTGCCTGCCTCTCCCACCTACCACACTGATGTTCATACCAGCTCTCTGTTTTATGGTTCTGTGCATTTATTAATACCAAGTATCTACGTACTGCCAGCAGCCCACTCAGGTCTAATCTCTGCAGGCCATGTTGCTGTTTGTTTGTCTGGTCACAGCTGAACTGCTTCTCACAAAGTCCTCAGGAGGAAAGTAATGCAACCAACTGCAACAAACACAGAATGTAGATGTGTTTCCTCTGTCCCCTTCTCTTTTTTTTCTCTACCTTTTCCAAATTTCATTAGTTTTACAAATCTTTGGGAACAAGAGCTCACTACAGCTAGGAGAAGAGCAAATGTCCCTCTTGCTCTGGGACAGGCACATGCTGCTGGTGGTCTGACAAGCCCCAGAGCACAGGTGTCTGTCCATGCACTGGTAATGTTGCCCAAGGAGATTGTAGCAGCATGAGAGGGAACAACCCACCTTCTGAAAATATAATTTAAATTTACAATTATCTTTACTGAAATACCCAAGAGACGGAGTGGGTTATCTTGCTAGCACTGGGATCTGCCAGCTTTTAAGAAGTTACTCAAGTCCACTAATTTCAAATACATCTACTTATTTTGTGTGTCTCAGTTTATGCATCCCCAGTTTGGAAAAGTAAAGCATGTAGGAGGTGGCATTGGGAACTCAGGTTGTTCAGTATCTGTGTAAATAGAGCCTCAGTTACTGCAGGCTGGGTAAAGTAAAAAAGGAGATCCCCGAGAATGATGAACTAAGTTGATGCCTTGCAAAGACTTGAAGATATTAGATGAACATCTTTGTTAAAAGAAAACAAAAAAACAACCTAAGAACCCCCCAAAGGACTGTTAGTTGGATTTTTTTTTTTTTTTTTTAATTAATAATAATTAGCACCAACCGTCTGTAAACCAAGCATATTACTTCCAACCAAATAAAGTGATTCATGTGTTTAGGGGATACAGAATGAATGAACTAAATTGAATCTGGGAGCTAGTTTATTGGAAGATGCTTATATAAATTTACTGGTTCAGTATGAAAAAACATTAACTATTTCAGATCAGTTAGGCAATGGAAACTCTCTGGGAAAATCATAGAATTGTTTTGGTTGGAAAAGACCTTTAAAATCAGTGAGTACAACTATTAACCTAGTACTGCCAGTCCACTTCTAAACCATGTCCCCAAGAACCTTGTCTAAATGCCTTTCAAACGCCCCCAGGGATGGTGACTCCACAGCTTCCCTGGGCAGCCTGTTCCAATGCCTGACAACCATTTCCATGAAGAATTTTTCCTAATATCCAATCTAAACCTCCCCTGGTGCAACTTGAGGCCATTTCCTCTCATCCTATCACTTGCTACTTGGGAGAAGAGACCAACACCCTCTGTGCTATAACCTGCTTTCATGTAGGCACAGAGAATGAGAAGGTCTCCCCTCAGCCTTCTTTTCTCCAGGCTAAACAGCCCCAGTTCCCTCAGCTGCTCCTCATAGGACTTGTTCTCTAGCTTCTGCTGTTGAAGTGTGTAATTTCCTTGCTGACACTCAAAGCAACTGGAAAATCTGCACAGGCTAGGAGAGGGGATGCTAAAACTGCTGCTGAAGCTGCCCCATCACTAGGAACCAACCAGTGGAACCCCACTGTAAGCAGCACGAGTGCTGGCTGTTGGTGCTGCCTGCACCACTTTGCCTGCAGCTTGCACTGCTCATTGCAACTTTGCCACAGGATTGAGGTGGCTAAAAGTACCAGTAAGTCCAGAAAGGGATTAGATATGGTAAATTGGCACTTCATGAATACACTGCGTGGTCTGCATGCACCAGAGCCCCTAAAGTGTTTGTTTCCAGAGTACATGCTAGTGAAAGGATTGCTTCATACTTGTGTTGTGCTTTGCACTCTTGCTTTAAGCATTTATTGCTGGGTGATGTTTGGCTGAAATATGGGACTAGACTGGAGTCATGCTAGTAGGCTTTTCGTCTGTTTTGCTGCATCTTGTCTTGCACCACTGAGTAGATGCTATCGTCTCTGCATCTCTGCCTTTTGCATTGAGGATCCTGAACCTGCCATCTATGTGTCCTTCTGCTAGACAGCAGGGACCTGGCAGGGGTCTGACCCACATTATTCTACACAGTGCTTGCTTAAATGCTAAAGAATGGGCTTTTTCCCCCTATGTTCCTTTCTGTAAAAACAGGACCAGGAAAATCACCCTGCTCATCCTCCCTGGGTCTGCACAACTTCTTGGAAAATAGTTTGCAGCTGTCAGGGTTGGCACAAAAAGGTACTGATAACATCTGTGGATAATGAGCCTCAACAAGAACAGTTAATGAAGTTTTTGCTTCAGTGGTTGTGCTCCTCTCATCCCTAGAATAGCCAGAGACATCCAGTACATGAACATAGTGATCATTGCACGGTGCTATTTTCATCCCTTTTTCCTTCTTACCATCTTTCAACAGTTTGCTGTGTGGATCCTCCCTCTCTGTTGGTCTGGTAGCTTATGACAGTGGTCTCCAGGGAGTGTGCAAGACAACCCACTGAGATGAAGGCAGAAAATATTTTTTTGCACTAGAAATAAACCAGATAAAACTGTATTTTAAAAATAGTGTTTATTTCATCTGTACCTCATCCTTTTTAAATTTCTATTTTTGTGTATGTTTTATAATGTACACCATATATTAGTACAGTAGTATAGGTATATTATTGATAGATAAATAAATATACATATATTGGGTGTGCATGTCAAAACTTTTTTTTCTGATAGGGGTGCACAATAAAAATAATTTGGAGGCCACCGGCTTAAGAGATATCTTGGAAAGCTGTCTTCTGCAAACTCTCCTGTTCCTTGTCAAGCTGGTCTGTTTTTCCCCTCTGAATCAGTCCACCCAACTGGGGCTGTTGTCTTCCTGATTGTCATACACATGGTACGTCAAGACTGCATGCTCTGCAATTTTCAGTCCCACCTGAGGTCTATACAAATGGTGGCCTAATCACCAGTTATGCTGGGGTGAACTGGTTATCTGTCACAAGCAGAGCTGGAAGTTAAGCAAATTCATCTGACAAATTTCTGAGGGATCTGTAAAAGCCTGCGTTTAAAAATCTGTAGTCATTCAGCACAGAAAGTAAAGCAAGCAAGTCTCAAGCACCGATCTGCTAGCTGGAGATTTGGCTGGGAAATCAAAATATGTTAGAAAATTATACTCACAGCTAAGTGGTATAACTAATATAGTGCCACAACAAGCCTGGTGTACTGCCCACAGGCCTGGGATGGCTGCATCCTCTCTTAGTGTCTCCTTTTCACGCTTGTGCAGTGAAAGTCACCTTTCTTGTACTTGTACTTTCTGTTTGTGTTGACATTTAAGGCCCTTGTGACAGTGGCCATAGCTTGCTGCAGAGTCAATGAGACTGACCTCACCGTCATGCTGACAGTGATCTCAGGTGGAGGGTTTAGGTCCTGCTGTGGTCCTCTCTTGACAAGTGCAGCTCAGCATAGCTGCAACCATGTAACAGGCTGGGTTCATACAAAAGGAGGGCAGCAACTAAATTCAGAACAACCTACTTAGACCATGCATATTGAGGTAGTAGACACTAATGAAATTCATTGTAAAGAGCTATGAGGCAATAAGGAAAGCAAAGGAAACTGCAGTGACTGTGGAGGGTCACCTTCAGCTGTCCCCTTCTAGGGCAAGCCTGTTAATGGGGAAAGGTTTGGAAACTGACATAACTGAAACAGTAAATAAATCCTCTGCCTGCAATTTCAAATCAATACACAGGAGCATTATGTCTGCCTTTAAAAATGTGGCTGTAAAACTGCTGAATAAAGGGCAAGGGGAAATTATCCTTACGTGGTTCAATAAAGGAGCTGTCCCCCTGCCCCATTTCAAGGTGTCCATCTGTTCCAGCTGAAGTACCACTGGGAATTGTGAAGGAAGAGTCTATGAGGAAATTGAAGGGCTTTTGATGTGATCACCCTTAGTAAGATATACATGGATGTATTAATATATGTGGATTTTTTTGAGTATCAGTTGGCTTTACTGAAGGGGCATGTAGTTCGCTTTGATGTGACGACACACTGGGACACAAGTAGGTCTTCCTTGGAAGGAATTCCAAAGTTTGGGTTCTGTTCTCAGTAGAGTTTCTTCTCCAGCTGTTTGAGAACAGACATTTTGATGTCTGTGGGTTTTTAATACCTGAACTGTGGCTGGCAAGGGCTGCTGTGAAGAGATAAGCTGGACCTCTATTAGTAAACTGTCTTAAGCCCCTGAGAGATTTGCAGATCAGGACCTTGATTCATTTTATGAAATAAATATGTAGGTGATGGGAGCCTGCAGACCAGAGGTGATTTACTATGATGGGAGGGTCTCTCAACATGACACCTGTAATAAGCAGCGTCCTGGAGCTGCCAGAAAGTTGGCTGCTGTAAAAACATCCCTGATGCAAGGTGGAGGTAGGAAAAATGGTGACATGGATGATCAAGAAGGGTTTTTAAGCAGCAGGTCTGCTCTGGGGTGGATGGGGCCTGCCTCTCACTAAAGGAGGGTCTTTGCCCTGCATGTATTTTTGCACCCCCAGACCAGCAGTACACACTGCACAGGGCACTGTGGAGTCTGTGGCCTGCAGTAACTATTTAGGACTTCCCAAAGAAAGACAAGAGCCTTATCAAAATAAATTAAACAATCATTAATAGGCAGGGATTGATTTATAATCAAATGTTTGCATGCGCCTTAGCAATCTACATCCAGCCTTGTGGTTGTTATCTATAACATCTAAGGTAACTTGCAAGACCTCTCAAAGTGAAATGTGGCTGTCTCCCAGCTACATGCCCTTGCTTGTCTTCAAAGACATCTATTACTGAGAAAATAACCAACCATTCTTCTTATGTAAGCCAGCACTCAGTAGGTCTGTCTTTGAAGGGAGATCACCACAGGTACTTTTGGTCATTCCCCCCTAATCTCAGACACCAACATCTCCAGAGGTGGATGGACCATGAGCAACAGGCGTCTGGCACACGGCGGGTGTTGTTAGCGGTGCAGGCTGTGTAACCTCTTTGTCAGCATCGGGGGTACGACTTCTGATCTTGGCCCACTTTTGTTTATTTTTCAGCTGTGTGTCAACAAGTACAATGGTGAACCTGATAAATGTCAGATGAGTCATTGGGCCCATGGGTTTAACATGAGCCAAAACCAGCTCCTTGCCCTGTGCCAGGCTGTGCCGTATGTATATTGTAGGTCACTGGATGCGGAGGCGAAGTTTTACTCTGCACTGCAACCAGCGCTGCACCTTACCACTGTCTACTGAGTCACAATTCTATAGCAACTCATACAGAACAATTTAGGAGAATATATATGACACAAAGTGTAGAACTATGCAGGATATTTATTTTAGCGCTTCCAACTTAGATTCAATAAATTGTCCCTCCTGTCCCTGGGATGCATACTCTTCTCCAGGACTGGAATGCATTTTAAGGGCGGAGGTGTAAATACTTCTTCCTATGTGATTTGTGCTGAATAACAAGTTAATGGTGATGTCTATCCCAGAGTAAATATCAGTAGAATTTTTTTCTTTTGTTTGTGTGAGTATCTACTGTACAAGTTCATGGATCTGAAGAAAATTATTCACACAGCTGGTAAGATAAGTACTGCTGGTCTGGATTTCTTTCCAACAGGGGGTGCAAGAAGAGACTGAAAGCTGAAGAAAACTTCCCAGAAGCACAAAATCATGTGAAGTTATTGACAGGGATATTTCAAAAGCATTGAAAGAATGTCTGGTTTACATTTCCTATTTCCATAAATAATTGGAGCACTTTAATTAAATTGCAATCTTGGCTGTATTTATAACTGGACTTTTATGGAGTCTTTCATCCTAGGGCCTTAAAACAAATAATTTAAGTTACAAAACATTCTTAATTAGACACACTGTCAGTTTACTGGTAGGCAAAGAAACACAGAACACAGAAATAGTCCACTGGCAAGATGACACAGAAAACCTTTAGCAGAGGCAGGAAGGAAGCCTGGGGTCTCTTAGGATGTCAGGCAGTGTGCTTTCAGCTGCAGCTTCTTTATGGAAACCAAGCTTGACTGTAAGATAGCGTATCTGCTTTCTATTACTTCAAAGCACTTTTACAGGAAAAAAGTATTTTTAACATTGGAAATAATGACTTAAATATGCATGCACCTTTCCAAGGGCAAAAATACTTCCCTAAGCTTCTGCAAATGCTATACTTGTGCAAGTCAATGTCACAGCACAGTTCCTTCTGCTCTCTTTAAAAATACTTCACAGTCATAACAAAAGTAAACATATTGGCAGCTCCCAGGATAGGCCTCTTGAGTGCTCAGCTTGACATCGCAAATGAAGTTGCTTCTAAATAATAAACAAAGTCATGCTGACACTTCTGATACTAAAACCTTGAATTTTACCAGTCCCTTTCATGGAAATGATCACAATTTTATTTCAGCAGTTTTCAGAAGACTATGGTCTGTATAAGACCTCCTCTAACATGGCCACTAATTAAGCTACTTGGCACGAGAAACTGTAAAAATCATACCAACTTTCTCCTGAGCCTCCCTGCAATGCTGTTTGCACCACCCTTCTCAGCTTCACTGAACTTGCTAATTGCTTGGTTTTATGACTAGCATTTTTCTGCCTCATCATGCCTATACTGCTGTGCTTGAAACACTATGGCTACACTATTACTTTGCAAACAGCACATCTATGTTTGATTAAGTTTGGGTTAGAATTTAACGGAGGTGGTGCTTCAAGCACGCTAGTTCTTACCCCAGTTGAAACTTTCTCAAAATAGAATGTCAACATCCTTATCAGATCCTTCTCCAAAATGCTATTCTTAATGAAAAGGGGAAAAAGTATGTCTTTTCCTACAGAGAACTTGATTATACTTCAGCTAAAGAAAAAAACAAAGACATTCCTCATCTGCATGCACAATGAAGCATGCTGAGATTAATGATCCATCTAGCATGTAAAATGCTCCTGAACATAGATTTACATCTGCTGTTGAGCCTCATGTATCATTTCATTACCAGCATGAATATACTTGCAGAGAGGTGGTCAAGTATAGTTGATACACCCACACAGAAGGGCAATTGCAGCAGGTGTTGCAGGAACTTGTTATGCACTTTTGACTATCTTAGTTTTCCTCTAACCACCACTCCTTCTCTCGGGAGCCTGTTGAAACTTACAAAACAACAGCTTTAAACTAACCAATCAGAGATAAAAAAAATCTGGGGAAATGTCATGCCTTTCTCCTTCAAAGCGATCTATTTTCATATATCTGTTATGCTGCCTCAACTACTAGTGAGAGCCCTCCCAAGGGACATAATCCCTGAGCTGTGGCCAGGGAGGTGGTGTGGTCACTGTGATGTGCTATCACTTGTAGAGCATCAGTGACAGCAGCAGTGGTACCCCCTGGAAGAGGAGAGTCTCAGTCCTCTGTGAGAATCTAAATTTTCTCAAGCCACAGTCGATGACATTGCTGTGACATCCTGTGCCCAAGAAAGCCCTTTAAAAGTCCTCTTATTCCTTTTAAACTCCAACTTTTAGAATCAAGGAGATGCAAGTCTGAAACTTGTCTTCCTTCCTCCTTGCCCCGCCTCCTCCCGGCAAGGACCTGGCTACATTTCTGTGTCTATTGATGTAAATTTTTGTATCTGTTGTTGCTTTATGGTTGACTTTTCCATCTGGTCCCTCATGATCTGAAACCAATACAGGTTGTGTGTTCAGTAGCTTTTCGTGGGGTAGGAATTACTGGCCAGAGGACAGCTGATGTGTTTAAACAGCAAGAACACTTTTGTGTATGTGATTAACAGGATACCAAGTGATGGGTGCATGCAGATTTTTTTACTGTTCTGGGTCTGAACAAAGCAATCATCTCAAATGTGTGGAATGGGAAATCTGGGCTCTAGTACACGTGTATTGTGTGTATATCAGTATAATACAGAACATGTCTAGACAGATAGATATGCATGCATATGTACATGCAGTATGTTATCTATACGAAAGAAAACCCCTTAGCTTTAGAGAAGCCACTGAATGTATGAAAAGTTAACTTTTGTGTGTAACATCTTTTGTGCTATGAACTGCATCTCAGAGGGGTTGTTTACACTGCTGTGAAACTCTTCCACAGAGCATTTTACCTCAAGGAAGAAATTTATTTCCTACCAAGGGGTTTGTAGGCAAGGAGACAAAAAGTAGAAAAAGCACTAGAAAAGTGCATATTTTGTTCTGTAGTTTCGCACAATAGCACAGCAAGAGGGTTTTCATGGCAAGCAACAGTAAAGGGCTTCAATAAAAAAACCTCACAGCATGACTGAAGAAACGTACCATTTCTGTTCACAAATTAATGCCTCCGAAATAAGAGAACTGTGCCTGTGTTGTAGAGGAAAAGCAATGGAATAATAGCAGGATGGATGAAAAAGACTGGTGTTGTTAACCTAAAATAAAACATGCCTCTTTTCTTTAATTGGCTGAGCCAGTATAAAAAACCTAAATAATCAAAATGCAGAACAATTTCAGCAATAGACTCCATATCTGAATCAGAATAATTTGCACTGCAGCTGTCCTAGGATTACGTAATGTATCTTGACTAACAGATATTAAAGTACAGCAGTGAGGAGCACGACCTTGAAATGGCTCTGTTACCTGTGGGGGACATGGGATTGAAGGCAGTGCCAGCCCATGACTTCCACCTCTGTGTCACTACCTGAGCCCTGCTATGATTAACATTAATCAGTTATCCCTTTCAAAGTATAGCCAGGGACTTCAGTGAAATCATTTTAATGCTAATGAGTGATAATTTGAGGGTCAATTTAACCGCCAACAGAACACTTGCATTTCATGTCACAAGCTGCCCCACTGGCTGGTGACTTGAGCGGGAAGGCTGGTCACTGAGCAGCGGACAGCTGACCCCGACTCAAAGCCCTCCTCCATCAGTGCTGCTCAGCACAGAGCCAGGAGGAGCAAGGGCAGACCCTCCTGTGTTATTGCTCCCATCCGTCCCTCCTGTAAGGGAGCAGGGGGTCGTGGTCCACTCCAGCATGGTCCTGGCATTGCTTCTCCAAGCCACCTCTGAGCAATCACCTGTCTCGCAGCACCTGTCGGGGCAGCCAAGCTCCTCCAGGTATGGATGTGGTAGGACAGCAGCAGCCAGTCCTGTGGAACTGTGGCATCCACCAGAGTGCACTGGAGATGGGCGAGGAGACAAAAGTGGCTTTGTTGCCTTCCTGGAAGCCTGCCACCCTCTGCACAGAGCTGTCACCAGTAGCTGGGTGCCACAGAGTGTCTGTGAATCTGGAGAGGGGGCAACACATCCTGGGACAGCGTGGGGTGTCAGGCTTGCTGAGCTGGTTCTGAGGACTGGCTCTACTGTCATGTGAACTGCTGGGGTTTAAAACCTCACCAGTGCAAAATTCAAACGCAGAACCAGCTCTCTGTTCACACCCATCTTTATAAGAAACTGTCATGCAGAGGGACCTTGACAGGATTGAGGAGTGAGCACATGCAAACCTCATAAATTTGAACAAGAACAAGTTCAACATCCCACACTTGGATTGGGCCAATCCCCAATATCCGTACAGGCTGGGAGATGAAGGGTTTGAAAGCAGAGAAGGAGAAAGACTTGGGGGTACTGGTGGATGAAAAAATGGATGTGAGCTAACAACAACATGCTTTCAGCCCAGAAAGCCAACTCTGTCCTGGGCTGCATCAAAACGAGTGTGGCCAGCAGGTCAAGGGAGGTGATTCTGCCCCTCTACTCCACTCTCATGAGTCTCCACCTGGAGTCCTGCATCTAGCTCTGGAGTCCCCAGTTCAAGAAAGACATGAACCTGTTGGAGCAGTTCAAGAGCAAGGCCACAGAAAAGATGAGAAGTCTGTAACATCTCGCCTATGAAGAAAGGCAGAGAGAGTTGGGATTGTTCAGCCTGGAAACAAAAAGGTTCTAGAGAGACCTTTTTGCAGCTTTTCAATATATTAAGGGAGCCTATAAAAAAGACAGAGACTTTTTACCAAGGCCTGTAGTGACAGGACAAGAGGCAATGGTTTTAAACTGACAGAGAGTAGGTTTAGATTGGATATAAGGAAGAAACTTTTTATGATGAGGGTGGTGAGGCACTGGAACAGATGGCCAGAGAAGCTATGCATGCTCCATCCCTGAAAGTGTTCAAGGTCAGGTTGGACAGGGCTTTGAGCAACTTAATCTAGTGAAAGATGTCCCTGCCCATTCCAGGGCAGTTGGACTAGATGGTCTTTAAAGGTCTCTTTCAACCTGAACCATTCTGTGATTCAGGATGAAGACTGGCCTAAGCAGTAGTGCATCTGTATCTGCATACAATGCATGGTTTCTAGTTGCATAAGTTTACTTGCTCATTTCTCCACTGGTGCCTAGTGCAGCAACTTCCTTCTGCTGATGCATGTAGCACCCTGATGTGTGGAGGTCCCCTGTCCAAGTCACACAAGGCACCCCAGCAGCTTGCACCAGCTTTGCTTCAGGTGGATGTTGACTTGTTCATGGCCAGAAGTAGATCTTCACCAACCTCTGACAAGCAAAGCTCATGGACAGGACAGGCTGGGCAAGTCTGGCCTGACATGGCCTGTGCAAAAGCACAGCCAGCAGCAAACCTTCACCTGAGCTGGCGACAATCTAATTCCTTTGGTGTTCTGAATGCAATTTAAAGCAAGAAACTCAAATTTACCTTCCAAAAACCAGCAAAGAAGGCTGCTTCTCCTAAGATACTCAGTTGCTGTGCTAAGAACAGGTTGTAATGGTTATTTCAGTAAGTAATTAAAGCATCTGTGAGAGTGTGGTGGCCATTAAGAGCTCAGCTGAACTCCTGGTTGGATTCAGGACAGTGTGTTCTCCTCCCTGGGACAGTGGCTGATGGCTGCAGATTATCTCAGCTTTCCCAAATTGCTTGCTGCTGGCATAGAGCATATGCTGCTACAACTCTTTTCACTCCCTGTGACAGCAGACATCATGTTCTGCATGGACACACAGCAAGCACACAGCAAAGACATGACAGCAGCACACAGGGCTCTTGTTTGCTCGCTCTTCTCCCCTTGGGTCAGTGTTTCAGAACTTGTGTTTACAGAGAGTAAACCAGTGCTTAGCAGGGAAGCTGAGCACCTAGGACTTGTGCAGTTGGATGTCAGGGGCCTGAGATGCCCCTTCTGCTGGGCAGGTACTGCTGGCACATAGAGGGAAGGCAGCCAAAGCTGCACTTGTTTACTGCATCCACACTGCTATTTCCAACTGCATGACTCCGGCTGTGTTCCTGAGGGAGATTAAGGCTGCCCTTCTTTCTGTGAATCCTTAGCTGAGATCATCCACAGCTTTAGTGTCTGCGCTTCAGTAGGGCTGAATCTCATCTTGCAAATACATTTATAATCAGCACTGCTGTGATGGCTGCCATCTATGGCAAGCGTGCCCATAGATGTGCTGGGGACTCCCACAGCCAAAACCATGGTAATTCCCCAGCTACATTGCAAAGCAGAAGCATGCATTGGACAGTTATTCCTCTCTGGGCAACCACCAAAGGGACTACTGCCTATGGTCCCCAGAGGATAAGTCCTGGGAGGACTCGTTCAGGTGTGGTATCCATCATCTCTACCAGCAGCCCCAGCTAAATCAAGGGTAGCTAGAAGCTTCCGGACAAGGCTCTCTGGCATGGTAGGATCATGCATTCAAAAGGCTTGGTGGCGTCCTTGGTGGTGCTGTCCCTGGGGTGACACGTGACATGGAAAAGGCTGGTTCTCATCCAGCTGGAAAGTTAAATACAAACATACTAAATTCTAGGTACGTTTGTAAGCACAGATGATGACTTCAAGATGCTTCAGTAAATGAGACCGCAATGCTCAAGGCTGTGTGTGAGCAGCTGTTCAGCACGTGACAGCCATGTCAGCCCACGGAGCTGCCCAGGTTTCGCTGTTGGTGCCTCCCGGGGCCCTCGGAGCTGAACTTCTGCCTGGGATGCCAGGGCCCTCTCAGCCAGGCACCTGTGGCAAGGGACACTGTGAAAAGAGCTGCGGATCTTCCTTGTTTTACAGTTCTGCTGAGCAAAACCAGGAACCCAGCAAGTGTCTGTGCTGTTTCTACTGGGCCTTCACAGGGCATCTTGTTTGTACTTTCAAAAATCATGCTATGCAATACTCTAAGACAAGTACCGTTCTCCCCTACTTGTTAACATACGCATTTCTAGAAGTTATAATGGAGTGGTTATACTCAAAGCATTTTTGTCTTATTTTATTATGTCTTCCCCCTCACCCCGCCCAGTGAGAAGCTCTCAAATCTTATGTTTAGGTCTCTCAATGTTAAAAGCAGGTACTAACTACGTCAGCCCAATCTAGGATCATGGCCCATCAGTTGTGTGTTATGGAGGAAGAAAAGGCTGCCACATAGAATAAAAAATTGAGGAGGTGCACATTTCTGCTCTGGCAGACCTTCTGTGCCTTTTGCAAAGGAGCAAAACCAACATTACTTTGTGTGATTTGAGAACTACGCTTGCTAACTCAGGTTGAGTTTGAACTGGACAGCAAGCACACAAAAATCATTTGCCTTAAATGTTTTATCTTTTGTTTTATCTTAAATGTTTTATCTTTATCTTTTGTATAGAAAAATAGTACTGTCAACTCTTCAAATGGGCCATGCTTGCTTGTTGCTCTAAGTGGTTTTTTTTGTAAATAATAATCTTACTTTTATAAAACTGGAGGAAAAGTCTTCTGTCCACCAAGTACGTTCCAGTGATGCTAAACAGAAAACGATGAGGACTCATTCTCCCAGCATCTTAACGTAATTTAACCGACAGGGTATGATAAGAAGATGCAGCTGGCTTCTTCCAGTGTGTAACATCTTTAAGCCTGCAGCTGATTTGTGTAAACAGTTATTTTCTCAATAATCTTTTGTACGAGGAGGCTTCCTGTGATTTGCATAATTTGAGGCAGAAAAAACACAGTGAGCGAAAATGTCACTGGGAGAGCCTAGAGCATGAAAGGCAAACAAGAAGTGCTTTTCTCTCCTCTGACTGCCAGCAGTGAAGTGTGTTGAGAACATGCATTGCGCAGGTCTGGTCTCCCGAGGCAATGGCTGCAAATTCAACTGCTTCCCCACTGCTGCCTCCGAGGTTGGTGTCTCCCCTCACCACCAGTTCAACGTGAGGTGTATGCAGGAACTGGGACAGGAGACTGGGAAAAGCAACAGTGACAAGTGGCAGGGACAGAGCTGTTAACTCTGCACATTTCTGGGCAGTGGGTGTGTATAGGTGGGTGTGAGAGGGAGAAAAGAACACAGCTTGAGAGGAGGTAGAGGAGAAGCAGGTTGGGAAAACACATGAAGGCAGTTACGGCGAGAAAGTAAAGTTTGATCATGCTAATGCTGTGGGAAGCTCTTTGTGTAGCTCAAGAACATCAGAAAATAGTAAGAGGAAGTTATTAGTGAATTGGTGACTTTTTTTTTTTAAAAAAAATCAGTTTTAAACCCCTCTCCATCTCATTTATTTTACACACCCAAGTTTCAAAATGATGATCTTCTGGTGCTAATGGTAGATAAGCAATTAGCAGATACTCTGCACAGAACAAGCTTCTTGTTCTGCAGCAGTGCTCAGAGGCAGAGAGTTCATCACCATTTCTCGAGAGTCAGTGTGCTTAATTGATATCCTCTAAAGATGACAGGCTCTACTGGTTGTCTTTTGCTTCTTGCTCACCCTTTTCTCCCATTCTTTGATATTTCCTTAAAGCATAATAGTCCCCAGAACTGCTAAAAAGGAGTCAGCACCCTCTGCCCACAGCTTGTCTGTCCCTGCAGTTAGTCGCTTGAATTTCATCAAATACGTGATGAGGGGTGACACTGTTATTCTTATAAATGAATATTGTCTTATGTCAGAACTGACAAAAAGAGGTCATTTTTATGAACACTGTCATCAACTTCTATTTTTCTTCCCAAAGAATAGTCTGAATGCCCCATTTCAACCTTGCTGCACATCAGGAGAGATGCTTCTGCAGAGTTTGCCCTTACGTTCTTGTCCAGGTGTGCAGCCACGTGTAGGTGAGACAGAGAAGGTAGATCCATTGCATTGCAGAGGATCAAGTATTAGCAGCTAAGATTTTTGTTTAACACACTGTTGGTAACTGCCTTGTGCCGCTCAGCATCTCGCTAACTCTCCATGATAATCGCTGAGGGAGAAAGAGCAGTTCCCATGCTGCACCAATGCAAAATGCAAGCTCAATTAGGCAACCTACTTCCAGCTACTGCCTCCAGACCTCTCCTTTGGGGCAAGTTATTTCTGTGCCTGAAAGGGGAAGCTGAGTCATGGTGCCTTTGATCTGCTTTTGACCAGGGCAGCTGGATTGCCAGTCACATTTTAAAGACAATGGCAGAGGATAAAGTCCTGCTTCAGACTCAGAAATCTCTTTTCTGCACTGCAGGGAGTGCAGAAAGCTGGTAGGTTCCTGATGAAGGAAGAATCAGTGCAAGAGAGGAAAATAATTTCAGATCATTGTTCTGTCTCAGCCGTCCCCCTGTTTTACAAAATCTGCTGCTTTAAAATGGGATGTGTCACAATCCAAGCTCTGTTTCTTTGTCTCCCAATCTAAGGTTCTGGTGAGACAGACCAAATTTCACAGACTACTTTGATTTTCATGGAAGCTCCTGTCAAATACCAGATGTCCAAATTACCCCGCCTTATTCTACTTTAGGACTGGGACATGAGAGTTACACGTTGTGCTTTTCAGCAGTTGTGTACAGGGTCCTGCGTTTTGTTTGAATTGGCCTTGAAAAAATCCTGACTCTTATAAATATTTTGACCTGCTGCTGGCCTATAGAAATCTATTCTTAGCAGCAAATGGTGCTATAGCAACTGTCCCTGCAATATTACACAGTAGCAAGAATTCTGTCTTCTTTTAATCCAGAACTCCCAAAATACCTTTTGTATATCCCAAACCACTTGGCTTTCCCCACTCTCTTCAGAACTGGGGAAGCAGCTCCTTCCCAGTTTATTTTTCTAGTTCAATCTGAGGTAAAGCTATCTTGAACCAATTTAAGTAGATCTGAAATAACATATTCAGTCCCAGCTGTCATAACCTATATTGCAGGATATTCCCCTTGCTTTCTTATGACAGTCTTATGATTTCTTTTCCCTGCAGGACTTGCTGAATAATTCTTTGACATGGGCTCTATCAGACAGTATATCCTGCCAAAGGTGAGCTCTCAACTTGAAATCTTCTGTTTACACATTTTTAATCAATACAGTATATTATTTATTCAGAGGTTAACATTTCTATACAAAACCTCCTCTGACAAGACAACCTCAGGTTTAATTAATTAAATTATGTCCATTAATATGGCTAGACTTTTGGGAGCCTATATGTGTCAGGAGTGTGTTTTGGTTGGGACCTATATATGCCCGTGCTAAGAGATGGGCTGTGCCTTAAAGAGCTGAAGACTTGTTAATGGAAACAGGCTCAGAATGAGCCTTCACACTTTCAGATCTGTTAGTGATATGCTAACAGAAAAATCTGAAATGTTTCAACTCTCACGATACACTCTGTCTGTTAATTTCTCAAGTACACTCTGGGCTTGTACACAGCATCCTGCTAGTAACCCGGAGCTGCAAGCACTGTTTGCTCGAGTACTGAGCCACATACAAATTTCACAATACTTGGTGAATAACTGAAGGATTTATGTGTTCAGTACATTCCATATGCCATGAATGTCTTCAAGTGGCAACAAAGTGATAGCAACAACACAGTTATTGAAAAGTTCTGCAGATAACAGCTAAATTCATCCCTGATGTGACCCTACGGGCTTCAGCATAGTGACAACCGCCCTACAGGTGCAAAAGCAATGCGCAGGGCTGTAGGATGTAACGTGGCTCTTTCTGCTACCCTGCTCAGGCTCTCCATGTGCTGTTGCCCTGCCAGTGTGCCACTTGTGCGTAAGTGGAACCTGTGTGCTGAGGCATAACTGATAATACCATTTACAGCTCTTCAGCAGGGTCCCACAGGCATTAGAAAAATAAATTGTCATTGCCAGAACGTGAGTATGAATAAAAATACTTGCCCTGGTTTCTCTGCCATAATAATAATGATTTCTAATAAAAATTATGTTAACCTTCTACTCTCATAAAAGATGTTTTAACCCTTAAGTGAGAAAGACTGGTAACAGACTAAGTATAATACATTGTGTTTTAAAATGAAGCACTGCTCCTCAAATTCTTTCTTCTTACTCAGTTTTACTGATCCTGAAAGCACTTTAAGGTGACTATTTTCCTTCTATGAAATGCAATTTACTGAGACTTGTATCTTATCTAACTTTTCCCTACTAGAAGATAAAACCTCTAAAATATATGCTGTTTACACTCTGCATCTTTCTTCCAGCTTCCCAGTCATCTTGCCATTCCACAGGACAAACGATCAAAATGTTGAAGTTTAGAAGGCAAAAGGGAGGGAAGGGTGGGAGGATCACAGTGCAGAGTCCTCCTCTGCCCCAGCTGCAGGATGAGGGACCTGAGCTTCACCCTCAGCCTCTGCAGCAGAGCAGTTTCACTCTTTGTTGGCACCTGTTAATTGGGACACAGGTATGAACTTGATGCTCGTACCTCAGGTGAATGCCCTGAGCCATCCATCTGCCCAGCCTGCCAAGCTGCCCTCCAGCAAGTACTGAATCATCTGTGCAGCAAGGAGCATCTCCAGGAGGAAAAACTATGAGAGCTGAACACACTCAGAGGAAGAATCTGGTCCTTCAGTCCCTGAGGCCAGTGGTCTGTCTGATGGAATCTGGGGCAAGCTTCTTCAGCTGAGCAGCCCTGGGGTTAATCGAGCTATATCTTAATCTAGCTTTTTTAAAAAATAAATAATAATTAAAAAAAGACAAAGCTACTTCCCTGGTAGAAAATGCCCTTCCACGTTAGTGCACCCTGGGCCCATGTTTTCAGCAAAAACCCTGTGGGCAGGCTGCAGCCCCCATGGACATGTCATGGCCATGCCCCGGTAGGTCCCACTCTGACGGCAGTGCTCATGTCATTGCGAAAACTCCCTCCCGCTGCGCCTATATAAATATCTCTTCATTGTGCGTCTGCATTTACGTAGTCAACCTGAGTGTTCTGAAGTCTCTGAAGGTGCGGGGTGGGTGCAGAACTGTAAGCCACACAGGGATTAACCCCTTCTGGCAGTGTACAGCGCTGCCTTCATGTGTTTTCCCAACCTGCTCCTCCTCTGCCTCCTCTCAAGCTCTGGTCTTTTCTCTGTCTCACACCCACCAGCAGACATGAGCTGTCCTGGCCGTGACTAACTGTGTCAGCTCAGTGGCAGGACGGCAGCTCCCTCCCCCACCAGGCACTTTTTGCACTCAAAATTGCAGTTTTTCTGAGTTTTTGTGGTTGGGCTCATGCCTGCCTCCCAGAGTTGCCAGCAGCTGGCTATCCATGCACAGACAGCAGGCAGTGTCCGAGCTCACTGCGGCACCCGAGTGATGATAAATCAGGTGAAAGCTGTGGAGGCAGTCCACATCACCACCTCCCCAGGACTTACGTTTAGTCAATCTGTTGTGCTTTGCATCATGCCTTTTCGTTGTTACTGTCAATCATGCATTTAGCACACATATTTCACTGGGGATTATTTTATCCTTATGCTAAACATATACTCCCGTACCTGTCATTAGCAGCACCACATGTTCAGTTCATGCCACGTAACTTTGATTACTGTATTTGGATGTCTTTGTCATAAAATACCACAGGTGTTTTGTGAAGGCCTCAGATAGTCCTCTGATGGACTCCAGACGTCCTTCTCATTGACCTATTATCTAGTTGTTTACCAGTTGCACTCTCATTCCCACTATTATATTAATTGCAATGTTCTAGTAATTAGGTTTCCTGTTTTTCAGGCCTGTACACTATTATTTCAGTCTGCAACACACCAGACCAGGAGTGAGTGCTGCCAATTTGTATCATGTACCAACAGACACAGCAAACTTCCTGAGAGAGCAGAGATCGATATCTGCGAGGACATCAGGCACTGCAGGGCAGCAGTCTCATTACTTCACCTTTACTGCACAGACTTCCCCACTGAAGGAAAGATTTGGCTTCCAATTCCACTTTAACATGCAAGACTTGAGAATTCCCAAACCACCAGCCAACCACATCATGGACACCACCAGTAGTGGTTTTGTCTCATCTTTAGAACTTTTAGCATTTATTTTCCAAATGCAGGAAAATACTCCTGGAAACTTCATCTGTATTTTTTTTAATTTCAGTAAATCATGCAGTTCAATTATTTGGAGTATAATTTTATTCCTATAGAAATGCATTTATTTCCTATAGGAGCCATTTGCAATAAACACATTTTATACTGCTGCATTCGCCACATTGTCTCTCTCAGGCTTAGGCATTTTCCAGTCCTTGTGCAAATATACATGACCTGGTTCAGGTTCTGAAAATGCTGAAGGATCTGCTTGACACTAAATAAAGACTATCTACTTCCAGACCGCCTCCCTGAACCACATCCTGTCACCCTGCCACCCTCACCCTCTCCATTACAAGGCTTCCCACACCTTGAGTGTTTATGCCAGTTAAGTCAGTGGAGGAATCCTTTCTGCCAAATTAAGTCTTACTCATCAAACAGCAATTTGTTGTTATATTTAGCACTGGTTTCCTCACTGAGCAGACTCTACAATGTATCCGAGAAAGTACCTGTGGTTTCTGAGGGAGCTTCACATTGGTTGCCTATGAAATTCTACCTGTTGCGCGTGTTCTCCACCAAGGACCGAGCTGGAGCAGAGATGTTTCCAGTTAAACTATTGGGTCAGCTGATATTGAGGTTATTTCAGCTCTGGCAAAGAAACAGCAGCATTGGTAGGCAGTCTGGGAACACCAACACAGTTGACACAAGAAAGCACCAGCCCCTAAAACTGACAAGGACACTGCAAGGGGGCCAGAGCCAGGGCGTGCGGGACACTCGCAGAGGTGATGGCGTGCAAAGGCCTGCCCAGCACTGTGAGAGCTAGGACCCTCCAAACCTAGGCAGCTCAGCTGGGGCTAATCATCAGCCTGCCCAGAAAAATCCTTTTTCAGACCTGGTCTGTACTGATTTCTCAAGGCCATGCTGTGCTCTGGCATAAGAGGGAAGGTTTGCACAACACATGCCGGGGTCAGCATGAGGCAGCACTGGGTAAAGGAGGGGTAGGACAGGCTGTGCTGGCACATTGAAGTCACTCTTCGTAGGAGATGCCAGTTTTATAGTTACTTCGCAGTCTTAAGACTTATTCAGTGCTAGCAAGAGTTTAAAAAAAAAAATATTGCAATGATAGTGCCTGCTTTAGTTCTTTTTCAGGGAAAATGAAAGGTTGGATGGATTTTTAGGTTGACTACACTCCCTGTTCTTGTCAAATATGCAGAACGTTTCCTACTCCACATATCTTCTCCAGCATTTTTTAGTTCTTTTTCAAATATTCCTCCTGATGAAGTGCAAAAGAACATCTGATTAATTGTGTCATGGTAACATTCCTCAACAGCTACACAAATAGTTCCTTCTTCTCCTCTTTCTCCTACTTTCCCAGATTAAGTGACATTTACTATATGTGTTGCTGGATTTGAGGCTCAAGTACCACTGAGGACTCAACTGCGATCTAATGCAACATTTTCACTGTTCTGAGAAACTGGGAGCCATAATTCCGTGTTTCTACTTTGTTCCACAAAGGACAACACTGTAAATGGCAGGGAGCTACTGGCCATAAACCACTCCGTCTTGCCTGCAATATGAGTCATGTTCCTGAGGAGTTTTTTTTTCCCCTGGAAAAAGATGATAAAGCAAATCTTCTATGTCAGTAGAAAATCCCATGCATTTCTGTTCTTATTAACCACAGCAAACACTTATCTTTCTCCTGCAGTGCAGCTTGGACACAATATAGCCACACTGTTGAGAGAACACTCAACTGGTGGAATGACAGAAAAGTCACAGCAGAACACAGAAAATTATTACAGCTCCTTGGGAACCAGCTACTAAATGGTTTTCTGAAAAAAATATGTACATCAGTATTGAGCACAGACCAATTCCTTATTTCAAAAAGGCATTAATGTAGAGTCCCAGAATAAACATTTCATGAGTGCATTGCTTTTTAGTATAACAATTATGCAGCCTAAATGTACTTCAGAAGCAATTATCTCTTGTAATTTGAGCTCTGGATATAATGGAGACAGAAAAAATGTATCTGTAGTTAATGACAACTTAAAATCTTCTGCATCAAAAGCCCTTTGCCTGTGAGTCTTTTCACACTTAACTATGTCAGTGGGGATGTGTTTTTCATGTTTTCACATGCTTCAGTGCAGGTTTGGCAAACAGGGTACGTGGCTGCTGACTTCCGAGGCTGAATTCCAGGACCGCCGTGGCAGGGGCTGCGGCTGGGGCATCTCCCCTTCCTGCAGCTCGGATGCTTTTCCATCAGGATCTGTATGCTGGCACAAAACCACTGGTGTCTTTATCCCCAGCAATGGTCTTGAACAGGGAAGCTCTGATTTCAAGCCCTACTCCTGCCCTTCTAGGACAGGAAGGCAGCAAAATTGTGGTTTTGTCGACATGATCTTGTTATTGAACCCTCATCCGACAGAGATCTGAAACTGCAATGGTAAAGCACATGGGGAAACCTAGGCCCTTTGTGGCCAGCTAACTTGGTGTCAAGTATCCAGCCTTCATAACAAGCTTGTTAATAGGGATTAGGACTGTTTCTGCTGCAGTTTCACAGAGCTAATGTGGCTAGAAAAACAAGCCCTTTTTGGCCATCACGGAAAGATGTCTGGGGAAGTTGAGAACCTATGCATATCAACTAAAATTAGGTTTTTATAAAGATTGTGGCTCCCCCTGTGCTAAAAGGGCTAACTTCCTATACACCAGCTTAGAAACACTGATTTTTTTTTTCCCTGTGGATCAGACAAAATGTTTGAATGTTCCTTATGTGACATATGTAGGGCTGCTAAAGTTGCCGATCACCACCAACACTTTTCCAGCTAATGTTCCTGTGTGGAAGCAACATCCATGTCTGCTGCCCAGTACACAGGCCTACCAGAACTCAAAGCCAGAGCACCTGTTTTTTCACCCCATACAACGTCTGAGTAGCTCAGGAATTATACCCAGCCACCCTTGCACTGAGTTCAGTATTTCTTATTTGCACAGAGCATATCTAGCACACACTGGTGTGGTAAACTTTGAGGCTGCACAGAGGCTAAGGCTCTCACACACTGCTTAGCAGGACAGAGAGATGTACCTGTCACACAAGGTGTGCAAAGAGTCATCAGCTAATTTGGAAGAATTTTACATATGCATGTACAAACTTTCTTTCCAGAAGGATAAAACTGGAACTGGTAATTATGGTTTGTTTTTTTTTTTTTCTCACTAAAACTGTTGATTTCAAAGTTATTTTACATAAAACAGTGCACTGAGTCCCTGCTTTTGCAAAAGTATAATGTTATTCTTCACGCTATTTTATGGCTGAGAATTTCTGGTTAACCAAATTAGCGCTTGCAGGCACAAGGGAGGAATGCAATGGGCCTTTGATGTAACAGAGATCCACTGGAGCTGGAACAATCTGTTTTGATCTATAAAATTCCTACAGGGAAGTTCTAAAAGCCATAAAGGTCTCAGAGCTACTTACTGAAGTAAATACTTGGTCACCATATATCTAGCAATGATAACATAAACTGCAGAAATAATGCAGAGTAGGAAAAAACCTTCCTACAAGTTACTATAGAGGGGAAAATAGAAGGAGATTTGCCTAAATGTATTCTCAGTCGCTTCTCTTTGAACAGATAAATAAGTGAATGCCCCGTTGTACTTTCTGTGCTCTAGGAGGTCAGAATGCTCAGAGGAGGTTTACAATTATTTCACTCAATCTTCCCTCTGTGGAGGGAGCTGAAAAACAACTGCAGCAATTGCACTGAAAAGTTCTCTTCTTCTGTCTTCCTCTGCCACCTGGTTGGTGGAATAATACTGTGTGGCTTACAGGCTTCTGCAGCATGGCAAGGTGGTACTCTATAATTAGATGACTGGGCATTTATCTGCTTCAGCAGTGGATCTCATCTCTAATGGTGAGGTGAAATCAGAAAAGATGCCTCTTGGAGATTTTCTTAGGGCTTCTTTGATCTGCTGTACAGTCTCACTTTTGCTGAAGAGCGAAGAAGGTCAAGGCCAGACATGTTCTGAAGACAGATAAATGACTCTGATTGCCAGAGGATGCTACCCTGTACCAAGCAGATGCGAACTTTAGTTACATACATGGAGTAGTTCACAGCTCATGTCTTTGTAGATATTTTCTTATGGTGAAGAGTACTTTAAGTCCTTGGACCCCGAGAGTCAAAAGGTTCAGGCACTTCCATTACATGCTTTCATAAGTAGAGATGATTTCCAGCTGCTTGCCAGGTTGCCCCCTGGGTGCTTTAAAAAGGCTTCTTTTTGGGATAAAAAGATGTCTACCACACAGTATCTAGGCTATGCAGTTTTCTGATATGATTAACTGTGCTGCAGCACTGTAGCAGAGCTCAAGCTCATCTGACAGGTGTGGGTTCTTTTTTCAGTGAAGCCTTTTCCTGATGGCATGCAAGACCTCCTGAAACCCAGCTGGTACTAGTACTGCATCCAGTGACGACAAGAACATCAGAGTTAAATAATAAATGAGCAGAAACCTAGAGATTTTGCAGAGCATCATGGTATGAGCAGGAATACCAGGTATAGACCACCTAAAATCTCCCGCTAGGTGGTGGTTCACCGAAACTGGGGGACAACAAGTGAATTTACATGAAATATGCTGGTCTGGTTTGTCATTATATGTCTCTTGACACCCAGAGCATTGGCGTGTCTCTGTGTCCTGAACAGGTCCTGGCTGAACACAGGAGACATCTGAGCAGATGAAGGTGTTTCCATACTGTGCTGGTCTGGGCTGGGATAGGTTAATCTTTTTCACAGTAGCTGGCATGGAGCTCTGTCTTGGATTTGTGCTGGAAACAGTGATAATAACACCAATGTTTTAGTTATTGCTGAACAGGACTTACACAGAATCAAGGACTTTTCTGCTTCTCACACAACCCCACCAGTGGGTTGGCTGGGGGTGCGGAAGAACCTAGGAAGGGACACAGCTGAGACAGCTGACCCCAACTGACCAAAGACATATTCCATACCATACGGCACCTCACTCATTATATGAAGCTGAGGGAAGAAGGAGGAAGGGGGTAACATTCAGAGTGATGGTGTTTGACTTCCCAAGTAACCATTACATGTGATGCAGCCCAGCTGTCCTGGAGATGGCTGAACACCTGCCTGCCCATGGGAAGGAGTAAAAGAATCCTTTGTTTTGCTTTGCTTGCATGCGCGGCTTTTCACAGTATCACAGTATGTTTTGCTTTACTTATTAAACTCACTTTTACCCTTTCAATTCTTTCCACCATCCCACCAGGGAAGAGTGAGCAAACAGCTGTATGGTGATTTGTTGCTGGCTGGGATTATACCATGGCACTTTTGGATGGTGTTTTTCTGTTTCTCTTCTAAATATTTGGCCTTCCTTAACTATATCACGCTGTTGGAATTGCAATACTCAAGCTTTTCTTAATTTATCTCAGCTACTTGCCAGCTTCTCTGACCAGTACATAGTGTAGATTCATTCTTCTGTGACTCTCCCCAGTTGATCTAATTATAGCTTATTTATTTGTTTGTTTGTTTATTGTGACACAGCACTCCTCTACTACAGAGTCCTCCACACAGCATTGCCATGAGATTTCTTCCATTAGAAGCTCTAGAACTTTTCTCTCACTCTTTTGGTACTTTACCTCTATTGTTCAATCTCATTGGTTCATTGGTTGTTAACATTGCAAGTCATGGCAATGCAGCAATGAAAGCTCTTCCAGCTCTCACATTCTCCTTAGTGGTGACACTTAATGTTTGCATTTTAAATAGCTGTTGTTGTCTTTATCTCATTGCACTGAGCTTGTTATATTGATCTCTTATCACTGTTGCGTCAAAACTTGTCCTAACACTCATACAGTGGAAATCTCTTAGTTATTTCCTTTCAAAGTAGTTGTTTCTTTTTTCAAATTAATTCATTACACTAATATTTTTGCTTACTGTCTGTGTTAACTTCAGCATTCCTCCCTCTTTTTCTGATTGGTGATTTCACTACCTTCTGCACCACCGAAGGCATATTCTGCAGAAAGCAGGAGGTAATGCTTCCTGTCTCACCATCCACTCTCACGCTCAAAACTGCACCTGATGACAAACCATGCCAGTGCTCTCTAACATCCTGTGCTATTCCCTTGGTCTAGTTTTGTAATGAAACTCCAGTGAGTAAACATCTCCCATAAGTGTCCCGTTGCATCTTCAGCAAAACATTGCAATCCTTACTGACTTTGTGCAGTTTGCTCCAGTGTGCAGAGTTTCATCCAAACAACACCAATATAAAAGCATCCGTGAAGATTTGGAAGTTACTTGTTACACAGAGCCTCCCCTGAACACAACGATGACTTGCAAGGAATGGGATGAAAAAAGGGTGAAGAGTTCTTCCACATGGAAAGATACTGTCAAGTTCTGGTTCAGATGGCTACAATGCACACGCTGGGTACTTCTCAAGCAGTCTCTTAATGCGGATGTTCTGCTTCAAGAAGTTTTGTTTCCTTTTGACTGCTGACACATTTCTTTTGCAAGGCGGGATGTTTTCTAGATGCATCGTATTAGGGAGCTGCTGAATTTAAACACTGACCTTTAGCTTTCCTAACGCCTCCACTGATGCACAATTTAGTTTTACTCATAGTGAAATTTGCAGAATTACTCCGGGTAAGAACAGAAAACATTTCCATCAGTCACGAATCTAGCAAACTGCCTGATTTGTTCAGTTTCGCTTGATGTATTTTAACAGGAACAAACCCCACTATGGCCAGCTTGGGGAAAATTTGTCAGCTACTCTTGTTTGCTAAAAGTTACTTCCCAAGAAGCTCTATGAGTTTGAGTTATCACATGTGCTTACTGAGGTTCACATTATTTCTCTTCATATTATGGAAAATATAAATGTTAAGAATGTTAAAACTAAATGTTTTGATCTAGCTTTCTGTGGTTCACAGGAAAAGACATATTTAGGTTTTAACTGAGTAAGTTTAATCTGTATTACACAAAATAGCCAAAAGCAAATAAGCTAGAGGTAAGTTTAACATTTGACTAATTACAATAACGTTCCAGAGATTAGGCAGGACTTTAGTGCTCTGGTATTTCTACTCTGAGAATATGGGTATGAATGATAACTAGAGGTTCAGCTTTGACTCTAATAATTCTTATTAATAGATGGCTGCACAAATCTCCAAGATGTGACAGCAGAGTAAGTCACTGATGCTTTGTCACTAAATGTGATGAGTTTATTTGCTTCATTAACTTAAACCCCCATTATTTGCTTTTTAACAATCCTTTCTTCAAAATACCAGTACTAGTGCATCAGAGAAAGTTTGGGAACTCTGTGCAGTTTTTCACCTCCAGAGTGATGCTGGACTGGTGCTGTCAGCTCTCTGCCAATGCATCCTCCCCTCCTGTGTGGGTTTCAAACTGGAAGTCCCTGAGCACAATCCACAGTGAGCCCTGGGAAGCAACGCCATGGGAAAAGAAATAGCAATAAACCAAAGACACTACTGAAGAGTAGCCTATGGTTTTAATCGGCTTTAATGAATACACCCAGAGAAGAATACCATTAAGGCCTACATTTTGAATCTGAATAACACGTAAATTCATTAGACAAGGCATCAACAAGTAAGACACTCAAATAGGGTCTGTCTATTAGTGGGGAGAAATCTCAGCATCATTATTGTGTCATAGCAGTTCGGAAAGGATTACTTAAATCTGTTCTGCAGATCTCCTGAGCTGCTCTAATACCTGTAATTTTTGTATTTGTTAACATTTTGTTACCTTCCTCCACACAAGGTTAACCCTAGAATCACAGAGCCATTTCAGTTGGAAGAGACCCTCAGGATCATCAAGTCCAGCCATAACCTAACTCTAGCACTAAACCATGTCCCCAAGAACCTTGTCTAAATGCTTTTTAAACACCCCCAGGGATGGTGACTCCACCAGTTCCCTGGGCAGCCTTTTCCAATGCCTGACAACCATTTCCTTGAAGAAATTTTTCCTAATAACCAATCTAAACCTCTCCTGGTGCAACTTGAGGCTATTTCCTCTCATCCTATCACTTGCTACTTGGGAGAAGAGACCAACACCCTCCATGCTACAACCTCCTTTCAGGTAGGTGTAGACAGCAACAAGGGCTCCCCTCAGCCTGCTTTTCTCCAGGGTAAACAGCCCCAGTTCCCTCAGCTGCTCCTCATCAGACTCGTGCTCCAGGCCCCTCACCAGCTTCGTTGCACCCACTGCACTCTCTCCAAACACCTCAATGTCCTTCTTAAGATTAGAGGCCCAAAAGTGAACCCAGTGTTCAAGGTGTGGCCTCACCAGTGCCAAGTGCAGTGGCACAATAGTTTATCTAAGTCCTGCTGGCCACACTATTCCTGATACAAGCCAGGATGGTGCTGGCCTTTTTGACCACCTGAGCACACTTCTGGCTCATATACAGCTGGCTGCCAGTCAACACCCCCAGAACCCTTTCCACCAGGCAGCTTTCCAGCCACTCTTCCCGAGCCTGTAGCGCTGCCTGGGGTTGTTGTGACACAAGTGCAGGACCCGGCACTTGGCCTTGTTGAACCTTATGCAATTGGCCTCAGCCCAGCCATCCAACCAGTCCACATCCCTCTCTCTGTATGGCCTTCCCACTACCCAATAGATCAACACTCCCACCCAATTTGGTGTTATCTACAAGCTTACTAGGGTGCACTCAATTTCCTGATCCAGATAATTGATAAAGAGATTAAACAGAACTGTCCCCAATACTGAGCCCTGGGGAATACCACTTGTGACTAGCCACCAACTGAATTTGGCTCTGTTCATCACAATTCTTTGGGCCCGGCCATCCAGCCAGTTCTTTATCCATTGCAGAGTACACCCATCCAGGCCATGAGCTGCCAGTTTCTCCAGGAGAATGCTGTGGGATATGGTGTCAACCCTAACATCATTAATCCTCTGAATTCTTGATAGTATTGAATGGTTGTTTCTTCATCAACTGCTGAAAAATAAGGATGAGCTATTGTATTAAGTAAATATCTTACTCATAACCAGGAAATACCTGCTGAATTTGTCACAGTTCTGTAATGCTTTTTATCTTGTAGATCAAATCCTTATGGCTGGATCTGACTTTGGCAAGTCTCTAACATCACATGTTTTCCCTCTCAGTTCCTTACACATTCTGGATACTTGAATCTCAAAGTTGTAGAAGCACTTCTTTTCATGTTACAGCAAACTAAAAGCTGGCTGCCTTCCCACTAGGTACACAACTGTGGCACAAAGGTCCATGTTTTTGTGTCCTATGGGCTTGATGCTTGCAATGCCCCACACCTGGAAATGAACCCACGGTCACTGGATGGCGAACTGTGGTGGCACCCTCCAGTCTCAGCTGTCGGGAGCAACATGGGAGTATCAGCCTAGTGCTTTGTTTCTTCGTGCTGTTGAAGGCAAAGTCTGGATTTCCAAGGCCCAAATAGTTTGGCTTCAGGTGTTGGAGGGGCTGAAATTGACAACCATTATGTCTAGCCCCCTGGGTTTGGATAAAAACCTATCCTGGTGCCTTATTCTTTCATGGAAGAGTAATCCCATAAACCAGCTTTTGAGTCTCACAGAAGAGCCAATCTAACTGAGCAGTCTGATGGTTACTTGGCTGGTTGTGAGATGGACCTGCAGTCTTGGGATATGCCACGTATGTGACCTGCCTGTGGCTACAGAACCCTGTCCACTGGGACAGGACTGAAACCTGAGTGCATCCAAATCTCCTCTCTCTGTTGTTTCTTGTGCAGCTTCTGTGCAATGCATCCTTCCGCTTAGACATGTTTGCCGTGCTTTTGGAAGAGTTAGATTTTTCTGGGAACATATTAGCAGGCTAACAGTACATTAAATTTCAAAAACAACAGTCAGCCTATAAATGCAGCTTATAAATAAATAAATAAATAAATCAAGCATGTCTTTGTTGCTGCTTTAGAAGAGCTCTGGGACCACATTAGCCTGGGTGAAACATGAAAGAGCAAACAACAAAGGTAAAAAGCAAGCTGATATATGTAGGTGGCTAAATGGAATTAAACATGTGATTATGTGGCAGGGGGTACAGGTATGAATCACCAACTGTGCTGCCATTTTTAAAATGAGCGCTGCAGTGAAATAGACCACGCTATCATTTTAAATGACATAAATGGGGCCTAACCTTGTTTCTTTCTATCAATCTTGTTTTATTATAACTTTTTAAAGAAGTATTTAATTGTTAGGAATGCATTTTGCTCTGTTTTTCAGAGCATACTGCTGATGAAGTGTATGATGAGTCACCTAATTGAACAGAGATTTGTGTCAGTATGTAAGGAGAAAAACAGATTAAAAGTACCAGCCAAATGCCAATGTGTATTCTGATTTTGATTACAGTAAATAGACTGGGGAATATTTTGTTTTATTATTAATAATAAAAAAATTAAATAGGTTGTAAATTGGTTTAGTCTGGAAGATGAGGAACATTAGTTTAAAAATAAACAAACAAAAAACCACAAAAGATATTCTTGCATCTACTGATCCACTGAAAATTTTTATGTCTTCTGTTACTTCTGGTATGAAAAAGAAGAAAATTCTCCTCTTTTCTGAGCCACTAAAGAATCTGGTATTTCCATAACAACCCCTAGGAAGAAGATGCTTGGAAAGCAAGTGATGTTTCCAGTACAAGTTCCAGACACTAAAGCAGTGGATGGTTTAAAAAATGTGGACTGCAGTCCCAAGATGAAGAGGGAGGCCATGCAAGCGCTTGCATTACGTGACTGGGTCTGGATGCGTCATGGAGTTAGCACTAAAGGCAGTGGCAAACAACAGCCCATTATCCTTTTGGCAGTGATGTCAGAGCCATTAGAGATAATGAGCTGCTCATATCTCACAAAGTGTTTTGGGTAGATGTGAAACCCCTTATGCAGGATTTCCTGGAGAGGCAGGAGGAGCAAGCAAAGCTTTTTCCCTAACACGGGGACCATGTGAACATAGGCACAGGCCCCTGGCGTGGCCTTACTCCTGTGCTGTTAGCTGGTAGCAGACCACTGGTACCGCCAAGGATTTCCTCCTGTGAAGCTGTCCTGACAGAAAGCTCAGCCTGGTGTTACTTAAGTCGGACCTCTTTGTGCTGGACTGCAGTGCCCTGGCATTGCCCAGCACACTACCGGTCTGGTGCAGATGGAAAGCATACAGAGGTTTAGGACAGATCATCACTATGGCTCTACTTGGAGTTAGGTCCATGTATGGTGGGCTCAAACCACCGCTCATGGTGACCTTCCTAACCAAACCTTGCTCAGGGTGACTCCTCAAGACAAAAAAACTGTGTGAAAACTGCAAGTTTTAGCGCATAAGTATTACAGTTATCCCTGCTTCCCACTCCCCAAGCCAGCAGTAACTGCTTTTGTAGGTTGTTGCTGCTGCTTTACACTCTGCTCACACTGGACCGTCCCAGACCTTTTCAGGACCCAGATGAATAAGTGGTGGCACAGTGCCTGGCCAATGGACTATGGTCTGTGCACCAGTGGGGCAAGGAGGTGGGGGAAGGATAAGGGTGGGCAGGAGGGCAGAGGTTAGCAGGGAAGGAGATGTCTCCAGTTGTCACCTGCCATGCCTCTCCTCCAGCCAGAGTCTTGGCTCTGGAGGAGATCCCCAGGTCCCCCAGTCCCACTGGGTGCTTTGCAGGTGACGGCACTTCTGTCCCATGGTGGTACGGGTTGGGTTCCCCCTGCCTCGGGAAGCATCTGCACTGTGGAAGGCCAGCAGAAACAAAAGTAAATGGTGGACAGGGCTGGTGTGTGGGTCCAGCTTTCTGCCTCCTATGGCTGCTTCTCAAGAATTTGTTTTCCTTCTCATAAGAGACTCAGTCCTGCCCCTCCTCCCACCATGCTTTCCCCCATTGGAATAAATGTCCCAGAGAGTTTCCGCTTGCCAGGCTTCAGGAGGACACAGATCTGGTCTAATATAGCTTGGGCTGCTGTAGACCACTTTTCTATTAATATATCTTCAGTTGCTCCAAGACTTATGACTCCTTGTACTTCTCAGTAAGTTATATTTATATGGTACTTCTATGACGCAGCAAGTTTGTAAAAAAAAAAAAACCAGCTGCATAAACAGAGTCTGTTGGGATCAACTGATTGAATTCAACCAAGCTCCTCAGTCTGCTTTCCAATCAGACTGTACTTGTTTACACAGACTATTGTTCTCATGCCATGAAGCAAAACTTACCTTACAGTGTACCACATTTAATAAACAGATAAGGACATCATACAGGGGTTCCTGGGCAAAACTGCACCCATAGCTTGATTTATACCAACATAGGTACTCAAGCACCTGCGAGAAACATTCAGAAAAGACATGAGCTGAAAGCCATACTGAAAAATCCATGCAGTAATCGAGGCTATGTGCAAGTTGGGGTTATATCGGTGTGAGGCATTTGCACACAAGCACTTGCATGCAAACATAGAGGATCAGTTGTGCACAGGCTTCATACAGCTCCTGTAGGGCTCACCTTTTATATTAGCTGGGCTTATACATCTGAAGATCAGGATCTAACTTTTACATTAATGATAAACAGTTGCTTGTTTTAGAATGAGGCTAGATGGATCAGTTAATTAAAAATAATAATAGATTGACAGCTGCTAATTAGGAAATTAATTAGTCACACAGTAAAGTGTCACTTCTTCATGTGAAGGAGCTGACTTCAAGTTGTCTTAGAGGAGACTGGCTTTCTGCCAGCACCAGTAAGTATATTCACAGAAAAAATAAACTCTGATTATTGATGAGTACTTTTCATTTGAATAACAGGAGGTCTGTTATTCAACGAATACCCTCAAGGAAATAATGAAGTGCAGTCACTTCATAAGAGCGTTATCCTCCCTCTTTTGGCAGAAAAGAGCTTTTGTGAGCTTCTAATGATAAATACTAAAAATCAAATACATGAGAATGATATTCTTCAGGGTAAGGAAAGCTAGTCCTTTGTTGATGTAAGGTGTTGGTTTAATCCACTTAGTTTCTGATGTAGTAAATAGTTGCCTGAAACCACTGCTCTTTGGGCCATAAGTGAAACACTAAAATTGAAGACTCTTATAAATAACTTCCCACCTGTATCATCCCAACAGCAAGCTGTATTTAGCAAAAATGTCAACACCCTTAGAGCCTCCTCCTACCAGACTTTGCTCTTCTCCAGCTCCCAAAAAACCACGTTCCTCATAGTATTGTGGGGAAAGCAACCACTATGCTTGCGAGTAGGTTAAAAAATGTGTCTGAAAATGTTCAAAGTTGGGAACAGACTGTCTAAATATCAGTACAATTTTAGGCAGCCTCAAGTTAATTGCCTAGCTAAGAAACAACATAACCTCATAAAAAGCCATGTTACCACAAAGAAAATAGCTCGTAGGAGCTGGGAGTTGCAAGATACCAAGTACAGCCTGTGTGTGACAATAGGTGTCTTAATTACAATATCTGGAACACAAATACAAAGGCCATCATATTGAAGGCCCAGGAAAACAGATGGTCTTGTGATGCCGGAGCTGAAATCATGGTAGATTTATGGGATCTGACTAGAATAAAAGACAGCCTTCAGAATTCAGCTAGGCATATATATTACTCATCTGCATCAGAAGCTCACCACCAGAACGGTGTGCCTCTGTAAGCACACAAGTGTAGTGTGATGCCATAAACCTAAGTCAGCAGGGAGCACACGTGTGTGCAAGCGAGTACCTCAGAAGAACTGCTGTGCCTGCCACAGTACCCACGATCGCCTCTTGTCTGAAATGCTGCAAGTGCCTCTCTGTGGACAGTAAACCTGCTTTAACTACTGGAACAGAGGGAGAGAAATCATACTTAATTAAAACCATGGAAGACAGCATTTAGACAGGCAGAATATAATCTTTCAGTCCGGAATGACGGACGATGGTGATGGTTCATTCGTTATCTTCATGGAAAGTCTCAAGGGATAGCGACGTGGTCAGCATCTCCCACACCACCTCTCACATGAAAACCCATGCTACAGACTTACATGGTGGATGCAGAGCCAGGACTGGATGGGAGGGAAGTACACTTGTCATGCCTGCAGAACTGTTTTTAAAGCACATATCTTTAACAATGTGAACACAGTCCTGACTATGGCTGACACATACCAAATGAGACTATCCATACAGATAGTCACCACTCAGAGTTTTCCACAGATCTATTTAAAAGTCATGTTTCACAAATTTGAAGGGCCTATATGAAAGTACAATTACCATGATAATTCCAGGTCTTATTAGAAGCATGTTGCTTTTAAAATAAAATTTAACAACATTATCTGTGAATAAGTTTCAAAGAACCTCCATATCCTACTGATGTTGTAGGGACTCAAAACCTTCAGAGGTCAGGCAACAAAATATTAATGTTATGAGTATTTTGATATTTGACATTGGTGTATTCCTGTACTTTGAAGATGCAAGCATGTGCTGTGAAAGCACCAGCCAATGCCACCTGCCTTTCTCCTCTTCTCCCAGCATATTCTCTGAAGCAGTGGCAAGGGATTACCCAGTATTTTAGTCACTAGGACAATAATAGAAAATGTTACATCATGGCATTTCAGATAGAAGAGGAGCAGAGGATGTATCCTGTAATTATAATAAAGCAAGAGACATACTGTTGAGCAAAATAAAATTAACCCACTCAATGACTTGTGCTTCTGTAAGGTAACTGTTGTGGACAGAAACATACCCACACAGAGCTGAAAGGAAGTGTTTTATTTCCAAGTTGTTACCTGAGCTGGCACCAGTTTGTTAGGAGACAGGCTAATCTCATGCCCTCATTTGAGACATCCTGTCTTTGACTCTTTAGTAGAAGAGCAAGAGAACCTGTATTAAAAATAACAGGACATCAAATTTCCAGCCGTCCAAGCCAGAAGCAATAGTAGTGGATTGATGACGACAGACAGAGATAACGCCATGACAGGTGTATGTTTGCAGTAGCCTGACACATTCCTGACCTCCAAGGCACGTCACTCCTTGCAGTGGCTGCCAGAGCAGCTTGCTGCAAATTGCTTGTTTTGAGATGAGCATTGCTTTCTTCCTGAAGTGATAACAGTTTAGGTGATTGTACCTATCAGTGGGATGGCAATGGGTGCTTGCTGTGCCAGTCAGGCAAAATGGAGAACTTAGATGTCAGGATGGATGGGTACCAACCTTGAACCCTTTGTGCCAGCTTTGCAAAGCAGGCACAGCCCATACTGATGTAGTAAAAAGGTGACAGGTGGCAGCATGTTGACATTGGAAGATCAAATTGTGGAAATGTAGAGTAATAGAAGTCCCAGGGATGAGAGGATTGCTATATTACTTTTTGTAATTGATTAATTTTTTCATTCTCAGTTGTGACTGAGTCCTGGGAGGCTGTAGAACAGAGTTCAGAGACATTTCTTCTTCTTACAGACAGCATGATGTCTTCACAAGTATGTGTGGTTTTTAGATGGCATGTGAATTTGGATGGACAAAACTGGTGCTAAGGTTCTTCTACAGTCCTTGCCAAGGTAGAGAGAGAAGTTACATTGGTCTCACTATTTCTACCAGGCTTTCTTGGCACCTTATGCAAGTAAAGTCTTCAAAATAATTGTTTTATAGTCTATCTTGGTGTTAATTCCAGGTAAAGTTGTCACTATATACCTCTGAGCACTCTGCTGAGAACAGAGAGGACAATGAAAGGGCTTCTGTAGTCTGTGGTGCAGCCTTGGGATTAGGCTGTGGAGGACACAGGCAACATCTTTCTGTATATAGCTTTTTGTGATCATTTGATGTTATAGTCTCAGCAGATATTCTTTTAACCATGTAGTTCTCCAGTTCCATCCCCAAAACAAGGGAGCTCCAACTCAAACCACTGCCCAAAGCCCATGTTGCACAAGCAAGGCACCCAAGGCAGATGTGTGGGGTCTGTAGTGAAACTCCAGCAGTGCAATGGAGAAAATATGTGCCGTGGTTTCATCCCTTGCTGCTCCAAACTAGTCCACCACACTGGCAGAACTCAGGACTGTTGTGCAACACTAGTAAGGAGGTGGTAAATCTTTACGTGCATACTGCTGGCTGGGATTGAGACATGGATAGGCTTACTGGCAGAGTTAAGTCTGAAGATGATGAAAGGAAATGTTTTAGGTGTTGAAAGTATTGCACGCCTTGCACTAGTGTTCAGGTATGATGGTCCATTCTCATTGTCCAGCAAAAACACATGAAAACTGCATGTACTGCAGGAGTACCACAAGGTCTCTTTTCTCAGTGGATCAGAATGATGTAGAGCTTCCAGCTTCACCCCTCAAAGACCCCTCATACTGCATATAACACATCAGGTCACACAAACATCAAATAGCACATACAAATAACTCTGAATAAAGCCAGAATCATACTGCCAACAAGGCAGCACAGACACAGATGTCCTGTTCCCCAGTTGCACAGCAGCAGGGGTGAGGCCATGCAGGAGCCCTGTGTGTTCACAGCCACACGATGTGCAGAACTTCATTAGCCACCTGGGTGAAACCTGACACAACAGGACCCTACCGATCTTTAAGCAGGGTTGAGCTCCCTTCCAGCCATGGGCTGGCATGCCCTGCAGGGTTATCTGAGGCTACCTTGCCAAGCAGATAGCTTGCAATATATATCTGAGTATGTGGTGCCTGAGATGATAATCAAGTCAGTCCAGATACTCTTCTCCCTTTGCTATAAAGCACTTGCATGCTTTCCAGTTCATCTGATTTTGTTCAATTAATTCTCAGGCAAAACTGGTTGAAGTTTTTCAGGTAGCAGGGTCAGTCCCACAGAGTTAAGTATGTCAGCTCTTGCAGTCATCCTGTATCTTTTGAAAAGGAGCAAAGCTATGACCTTTTTGTGCAGCTGACAAACATACCCAACATACTTCGCCCACCTGGAGCAACACAGATACGGAACCCAACAACTCTGCACCTGAACATGTGTTCTTGTGCCCCATTCACCCTGCCCAAACCGTAATTTCAGGTACTGATTTCCTAATCAGGTCCCTGTGTTGTCACGTAAAGAACAACCATGCTTTGCTTGCATGCTCTCTGTGAGTCACAGTGAGGCACAAATTCTCAAGGTCTGTCTTTCAGCCATGGTAAGGGAGCCAGGGAGAGTTGCCTGTGCATGTTTGAGGTACACTTTCTGCAGGCAGCACAGGATTGGGTATTATTAATGCTGGTCAGAAGATATTTGGCTTCAACAATCAAGTAAATAACTTTTTTTTTTTTGGCAGAAAATTGAATATTTCACATTAGGAGTACTCCCAAATACCTTACAGAAAATGTGTGTTGTGTCCTCCATCCTCCCATTCTTCCTTAGTTTACAAATTCCTAGTAAAACTATATCTCCTATCATGTATTAGCTCTCACTTCCCTTTCCTCTACTTCACACCAAAGGAACACTCAGGCCAGATGGTATTTATCTTATAAATATGCTTTCTTCAGAATAATTTTTTCCATTGAAACTACCAGCCCTATCTTGAGCTTAATAATGGTTTCAAACAACTTTAAGTGCTACTGTGACCTTTTGTTTTTCTGTGGGCAAATAAATTTTCCCCTAAAACCTCATGCTGGCTAGACAAAGACAACTTCATTCCAATATGCCTCCAATGGCTTTTGCTCAGGTTGATATAAGATTATGCTGAATAAGGAATTTCTGATTATGCAAGCTCTCCTACTATGCAGGAACCCAGGGAAATTTCCTCATCACTCTCTCTGTCACAGCAGAAGACAAGAACATCTCCCACATATAAAAAACAACACCACCACCACCAACAAACAAACAAACAAACAAACACCAAGCAAACCAAAACCCCACAACTCTGTAATAATAATATGTAGCAGAACTGAGAGAGATAGACAGGATCTTCTCAGACACGCAACAGTTTCAAGAGCCCCAGATTCCAGCAGTTGAGATGTAGGCAGTGTGCCCCTGGCAGAAGAGCAAGTGCTGCCTCTGGGAAAAACAAAGGATGGAAGCTGGTGACTTCTGGCACCAAGTGGAAGACTCCTGCTCTACCCAAGGACTGTAACTACAACACAGGTTCACTGCCCTCAATGCTGAAGAAACCAATTGTACTTTCAAGTGAATCATCTGGGCCAGCTGACCCTCACCCGTGCAAAGTCACCCTGAGGAAGCACTGAGTGACAGTGGTGAGGTGATTCCCTCCTGCAGGGGACAAAGGCACTCACCTGCTGACCTGACCAGTTGTCTACAGAAGTTTGCTGCTTGCTAGGGTCCCAGATCTGGGATGTTGTGGGGAGACCACCGAGGCTTTCCAACACTCTGACTAGTACCCCATGATGTTCTTACTTGCGGGCACCAATGATACTGCTGGGGCAACATGGGGAGTCTCAAAGGGAACTACAGAGCTCTGGGGGTGACAGTCAGGGGCATGGAGACCAGGTGGTATTCTCAGTCCTGTCAGAGAGGGTAGAGGATGTGAGGGAGAGTACTGGTACTGTCTGTCAACAACTGCTGAGGGAGGTGGTTCCAGCAACAGGGTTTGGTTTCAGACCATGGGACCCTGTCTGGAGATCACTATCTGCTTGGGAGAGATGGGATCCACCGCACTAAGTGGGGAAAATATATCTTTGCCATAATGATGGCTGCCTTAGTAAGGAGAAAAATATTACAATCTTTGGTCAAAGGCATAAATATCTATTTAAATTAACAAATATAATTTCTGAGAAAGAAGGGAGATATATTTTGCAGAACAGGGGGCTGAATGCTAAACAGAACACCTTGAAAATCAAAGTTCACTACTATTAAATCTGGCAGAAGCTCCCCAGACAGTGCTGGCACATATACGCTCTGGTGTGACACAGAGGGCTGATATGATCTGGAGTCTCAAAGTTTAGAGTCCAAGGACCAGAGGAAATGTCCCCAGCTCCCATTCAGATGTTTGCACATGCAGCCCCTGGCACCAGCCCCGGTGGGTGCCCACAGGATTGGGGTGACCCCTGTTTGGGGCAGGCACCTTCTCCCGAGGCGCAGGACATCCTTCTGCCTGAGCAGCAGGTGCCAAGCCAGAGTTTGTCTCCATGTCCTTCTCCCCATTACATAGGTCCTGCACTGAGGGCTTCCAACATGCCCAAAAAAAAGGGAGCTGGAAGACGAAATTACCCCCCATGGGGTACATTGCCAGGATGGCACCCATGTCCAACAGCCTCAGCCCTTAGCCTAAAGCATTTCAACAGGCAAGGACTAAAACCTCCACTTGTGTGATGGCTCCCGACAGCTGCTCTGCCTTTCCACGAAGGGTGCTGGCACTCAGCCTGCTCAAAGACTTGCTGGCATCTCTGGCACGTCCATCACAGTGCAGCAGTGCAGTGGGTTGGGCACACCGAGGAATCCTGCATGTCCCAGGAGCCACCAGCTGTGCCCGCTGGCAGCCTTCTCCCAGCACAGCAGGCCCCCCACGCACCATGGCCCCACTCTTGGCAGCAGAACTGGTTGCTGAGTCCTTAAGAATAAAGGTGGCAGCTAGTGCACACATTACTCTTTTTCACAGGGGTCAGCACTCAGCAATGGTACTTGCAAATTAACTTCTTTGAGAAAACACCAGTTGTCATGCTCTGTTATTCTCCAGCCAGCCTGGGGCTCTTACCTGGTATCTCTATTCCTGCCAAGTTTTCTGCTCCTTCCTGCACCTTTAGTCATGTGTACATTTATGCCTCTACATAAAAGAGGTAAAAAAAAAAAAAAAAAAGTTTATGTGACAAATTACTGTTTGGTGTAATTTTGGTCTAGCGATAAAAAAGAAAATATAATATCACAACTGATATCTAGTATTTTGCATAATATTAATAACACGGCATAACCCAAGTAATGGTGTTGTTACTATCAAGTGTGACTAATTAGATAGGTGAAAACAGCTTTTCTCATCTCTAGAGCACATTTAACTTCCTAAAATGCAAGTTTTATTTAAGATTTTTATTTTTGCCTGCTGAACATGTGACTCAGAGTTTGACAGCTAAAAGGATTGCTTGTCAGTGATGATAATTTTTTGCAGAGCTATGGGTATGACAAGGAGGTAAAGGAGGTATTCTGCAGCCTGAGTCCCCAGTACAGTACTTGTGCAGTGCCTAGGGGATTGAGCCCTCTTGGCATAGGGTTTGTTACCACTGCCAAAATGCAAACATGAAGTCATTAAGCTGCATGACCTCCCCAGGAGCAACAGCACTGCAGAACAGCACTCACTGTACAAGCAGGCAGTGACACCAACACCAAAAGCGATGATCACCCTGGTTAATAGTTAACAGTGGCATCTGTCTCTTTTATTGTGCCTCTGCTTTCAGGGTCTCCCAGGGCAGGCCAGAAAACCCCTGCTCCCTTTTGCTCGCTGTGGGACGTACAAAATGAGATGGTCAGTTCCAGGGGAAAAAAGGCTCAGTAGGTATGAAATGAGACAGGTACATTGATTTCAACAGAACTATGCCAGTTTGTACCAGCAGACCAATTGTCTCACTGTCTCATCCAATTTAGCCTTACAGGGCTGATGCTGTTAACAGTGTTGTTGAAATGTCTGATAACAGACAGAAAAATGTGTTTAGTTTCAAATATGTGTATATATGTCTAGAAAGTGATGGGGGGAGGAATAAACAGACATAGCAAAAACACCCAGGCTTCAAATTCCCTTTCCTTTTTCACTCTGACAGCCTTTTTCTGATGCCTTCTTTTCTTTTTTTTTAAGTGACAGTAAATTATTTCTGGCTGTCACCACAACAGGTAATTGGTATGCGGTATGTGCTGGGGAGTGCAGAAGCGGTGGGTGACATAATTTCAGTGTTGTGCATAATTCTGAACTGGAGCAGAGCACGTTGCTGGAGAGCTGTTGTGGGTCTGAAAATGCCCTGCTCCCTCCCCTGTCCTCCAGCCTTCTTCTAGCCCTCCTGTTATTCTGGGGTTGCTCTGGGCTCGCTTCTGGGCTCTCCCAACCCCTTATCAAACCTCTGTCTAAAAAGTAACTTTCACATCATATCCTTCGCTGTAAAGTCTCCTAAATGAAAAATCTCCTAAACCATGTGCTAAGAGGGGCAATTATTTCCTTGGTGCAGAGTGGTAATTATTACCAATTTAAACCCACTCAGCACTTTGGATAAGCTGGGCACTGGGTATCAATTTCTCTTTTTGCAGCAGGTATGAGCTCTTTCAAACTGCATCTGTTAATTTTTTTCAAGGTATAGTTTTTCACATGCTGTGGCAGAGTCAAAAGTGAATAGGGCCTTTTTTTCCCTCTACCTTCTGGAGATTTGTTTTTCAGTGCAGGTTAAAGTTTTCTTCCCCCAAAAGCACCGCACTCTACTATTGGCTGACTCAGCTGTTACTGATAGCAGCAGCTGTCACAAAGTTTTTAATCCTTTAAAGTTTTTTCAAAGCCATTCAGCGTAATAAATTACTGTAATTTCATATAATAAACGGGAATCTGTTTTGTACATTTCATGAGCACGCTCACCTCCCTCTCAAGACTACAAAAATTGTTTTATTAAATGAGAGGTAGCAAAAGATAATCTAAAATTTAACTTTACCTGTCAGCCTCTTCCTGTATGAGGGTAAAGTTTATTCTTGCGAGGTGTCATGCTGACTCCAGGGATGTTTATTTGCCTGGGCAAAAAGCATCCAGTTCAATAAAGGAGACTGTGTCCGTGTGTTGCTGCCTCTTTGGCTTCTTGTTTTTCCACTGAGGATGAAGTTTCTGAATGTTTGAAGGGCGGACTGCAGGATCAGGAGCTGGCCATTTAATTGTGACACTTTCTTAATTTTCCCACAGTCCTGTGCGAAGTAATGGGACTTATTTTCACTAGGCATATGGCTAAAACGAAGGACCGCCCATGGCTTGGTAGTACAGACCTATAGCATCTGCTGCACTAGGAGGAGTGGATTTAAGCTTTATGCAGTACTTTTCTTTCACACTCTTCACAAAATGATAACAAGTAAGTTCAGTACAATGGCTTTAAAGGCCACTGTGTACCAAATATTGTTTACATGCAGTAGGGTAATGCAGGCTGTTTCAGTGAATGGGGGTAAGGTGGCTGAAAAGAAACATCCTCTTGAAATAAAATAAGAATTATTTGCCTTCATGATCACTTTGGTTGCTGCCCACTGTGACCTCCTTTCCCCAGTACTGTAGTCACTACCAACTGAAGGAATGAGTTCTGTCAGCAATTACTAACCTAAGGATGTGTAGGCAATATGCATCCTGTCAGCAATTGCTAATCTATATAAATGTAAGTAGTGTGGATAAGGTGTGCTAGCTTTGTGGTTTTATCACCTAGCGCCTGACATTGCTCAATCTCCTAATAAAATGATATCTCTACTCTGTGTGTGTATTTGGCTGCTTGCACGCTGGGTAGAAAACCCTGGTTTTGGGACAACAGTGCTGCTTAGCTCATGTACTTGGGAATACCTCTGCCCTGGGAGCGCTGAGAGCTTGTAGGAGGGAATCTAAGCAAGACCCCAGGCCCACTTTCCTTCCATGTGGGCAGCCTGCCTTCCAGAGCTGAAGAAAAAGTGAAGTTTTTTCTGTTTGTACTCAAAATCCTGCTACAATGAAAAAGCTGCACTGCCTTCTTTGCAACACTCGGGCAGGGCTGGGCTGGTCTCTGGGCTTGGACCTGAAGATAGCGCATTCTCCAACTCATGGAGGGTCTCTGGTGCACCCCCTGAAGCTCTGCCCTGCTCTGCAGGCTGCCAGCCAAGCCAGTGCCCAGCGCTGCTCATTTGGAATGCCAGCCTAGGACAAAATGAGCACGTTTACGCAATGGCCTGTTCATTTTTCTTTCCATCATACTGAATTCATCCTCCTCCTGCCTTCAACACAGGTACAGCCTAGTCTTCAGCAGTGATGAGACTTCCTCCATCCTGTAAACTATTTCTTACTGAAAATGCCTTGACAAGTTTTCTTATCATCTGAAAATAGCTATTCCTGCAGCTTTGGGAGCCCCTCTTGCTTAGCTAGCTCCCATCTGCAGCAAACCCTGCATCTGGTTGAACATCTTTGTAAATCCGATTCTGTGACCATTTTTTTCACAAACATCGCTGCCCTGAAACTTTCAGCACAGCATGCTGTCAAGCAGAAAGAGGACACATACATCTTTCTTCGGTGCAGAAACTTCTCTGTCGGACTCAATAATGCCAACCTGCAATGCCAGTAATGCCAGTAAAGCCAGCACTTCTGTCCCTGGGACAGCTGCAGCATGTTACATCAGTGCCTTCTCCACTGCCCCACTCTGCAGAGGAGGGTCCCTACTACATTCTACAGGGTGGTTCAAAAGCCTAAGAAAACACAAATTTCAGTGAAATCCTATAGGACTTCCCTAGGTATACAATTTCTGGAGTGTCTGAAATGTCTCAGTATGGACCCCAACTTGAGGGTAGATAACATCACACAGTGGAACGTGTGGTAGCTTTATTTTTGGTGGCTTTAATCACAACTCTTTAAATATATCAAGCAGCACATAAGAACGATGCTCATACACAAGTACAGTCCTCTTCTGAGTCTGAGAGTAAATTTGCCTCACTACACATCCTAATTGGGTGTCCTTTAATGACAGCGAAACTTTAGTGAAAAAGGTCAGTGAATAGCTGCACAGCTCAGAATATTTACACATCATCATCCCAGTCCTTGAACTTCCCTCTTCCCCATGCTGTGCACTGTTCATCCCCAAACAGGAGAATGTTACAGATTTCCACCTCCTGTTCTCTTCCTGCTGTTCTCAAATAAAAGCAAAACAGTCTCCCTCTTGCTTAATTGAGCTTGGCTCCTACGATGCTGAGTATGTCGCATGCTGTCAGAGTGTTTATAGTTATCGACAATTATTTTATTAGAAAGAAACCTTTGAAACAAAATTAATGCATTATTTGTGCAAGAAACAGTAAAGTTGTTTTGGACAGCATGATGGTTTTGTCTGCAGCCTACACCTCTTTCCAGCTGTGAAAGCCCAGCTGGTTGCTGCAGACTCTGAAAGGTATGGTTAGCGAGAAGATAGGAGAAACAAAGGAACAAATACATCTGCATCAGAAAAGACAAGATGGACAATGTTTCTCTTCCATTATGTGGATAGCCTGTCATCTCAGTTCATGATACCACAGTACAGGTGCTTGGGTTTTTACTTGGAAAGTTGAGGAATTGTAAGAAGGGTTTGAGAGCACAAGTGATAGTGCTCTGCTACAAAGGTGACCCGGCAGACATGGCAAGCAAGAAGGGCATTTCCTACCCCTCTCAGAATTCAATCCTGAATCTCACCTTATTCATGACAAGGCAAGGGATTACATAATGTCAGTGTCATTTTCTTTCTCTTTTTGAAAAACTATTTCTACTCATCATAGATGTGAATAAAAGCTAAAAAATACAACTTGAATGTTCCTCTAAAGGTCTAAAAATGAGACAGCAACCACAAAGAGCCCAACCTTTATTTTAATCTCTTGATATTTTTTCTAGCTAATTGTATTATTCTGCTAGGTCCTGCAATTTTTAAACATCTGGTGACAGCAGTGCTCATTTGCACTAGTCACAAGGCTACACTACCACTCATCCCCCTCCTTCAAGCTTTGCTCAGGGGTCAGCTCCTGAGAAGATGCTCATGTGAGAGCAGAAAGTGAGGCAACCCAGTTCACATGCAGCTTCTAGCTCTACTTGCACCTTTTGGGACACCAGCTGTGGAGAGATGTGGCGAGAAGGATGACACCGAAAGAGTCTTGGCTCCCTGGCTTCATCTCTCCTGATGCCACAGGAACAGTGCCTTGAAGCAGTACCAACGTTGTGTCTTTTCACACTGGAAAGATGCCGCGGTTCCTGCCAGCATCCTCAGAAGCATTTCTGCCTAGTTTTCTTGTGGGTTTCTGTGGTGAACCACTGACAGACAAGCGAAGTCCTTCAGGGGCTGTTGGGTTGCACTTCATACCAAGGTCTCAACACACACCTCAAACCGTGCTGTCAGATGTGGTGGACTGTAGAAATGGATAAATGATGAAACAGTTGAGACCACCCTTCAATTCAGGGCCATTTTTCCTTTCTCCTGGCTGACGAAGTAAGAGAAAGCACTGAACAATGACAAGAAATAGTTGGAAACACCCTGAAATGAGGGAAATCATCTTCAATAGACATCGGGCCTCCTGCTGTATCTATTGAAAGTGTTCTGGGACACAAAAAGCCATCCCCCAGGTCCTGAAACTGCTCACCTGCAGAGGAGTGCCAGAGTGGTCTGATGTCAAATGCACTCCTGTCAGCCACCTCCAGCTGAAGCTGGTGCTCTTCTCAGAAATGAAGAATTTCTTCTCTGCAACACAATTAACATTAACAGGAGTTTCTTGGCCATGCTATTCCTTAGGTACTGTTGTTTCAAAAGTAGAGCTTGGCAGTTTCTCTCACTGAGCACTACACACCCAGGAGCGGAATTGGTCCCAACACAGGATGTTAAAGTGGATTTCCACAACAGGTCATTTTGTGAGTCTTAAGTGATGCAGTGGCTAAGCCAAGCAAATTTCCTTGGGCAACTATTAATCATTTTTGGATAATTTCACATTTTAGTGCAGCTCCTAGGTGTCAGTGTCCACCCCAGCTGCTGGAGCTTGTCACTGGAATGAGTACTGACGAAGGAAGTCCTGGCTTTGCAGTGTGAACCTCTGTTTTATTCTTCTGCAAATCTAGTAGAACATAGCCCAGAGAAGCGAAAATCATCAGACATCTCTGCCTCCCAGAATAATGGGATTCACTCTAATTACAATTGCAAAGGTGTATTCTATCTCCTTGTAAATTCCCACGTCTCAGCAAATGCCTATGTTTATCTCGCACTGGGGAGGTCTAGCAAGTAATTGTTTGGGACTGAAAATATATCTGTGGCAAATGTGAACCATGCAGGCCAAAGTCGGGCACCCGCAGAGCTCACAAGTATGTGCATGCAGTCCCACATGTACAGCGAGTGCATCCTGTGGGCAACACTTTAAAACAAGGAATACAACTCTCTCTTACACTGATTATCATTAAGATTTTGCACTTGTTCTTGTTTCTTTTATTTTCCTAATTCTAAAAATAAACCGTGGAGACTAATACACAGCTTCTTAGCCCCATTTTTTTCCCCTTCCCACTATGCCTAAGGTTTTCTCTGCACTTCGTTGTTCATTGAAATAACAATGCTCGATTATATATAACTATATATCTCTCTATATATATGCATAAATATGCATGCATATATGTAAAGCGAGCAACAGAACAAAAAGCATTAAACAATCTTTGATTGGTTAAACAAAACAGATCAAAAGGAGCCAGTTATCCATACTATTTACCTAAAAGTTTCTTCCCGTTCTTACTCATAATGCAAGCATCCTGCTGCAATGGAAAGGTCCAAACAGAAACATTTTTCCTAGCACTTCCGCAGTTCTCATTTCTGAGTGGCAGCAGATATACTGTAGTGAAAACGCACAGGGACATTTTCCTTTTTTTGTTCTTTTGAGATTACTTCTTAGTATTTCAGTATTTTCACTCCAGGACAGCTCATTTTTTGCCTAAACACCTAATTACAATTTCTTTCTTATTACTAGTAGGCATGAACTAGCAACCTGCAAGAAAATAAGTCCAATCTCAAGCTGTTTGCAATCAATATCTCATCTTGAGATATGATCCAGGTTTTTGGTGACAAATAATGGGTCTGTGATTCATCCTTGTGATTTTAAGAGGCCAAAATTACACCTACAGATGAAAATCCTGTTAAGAACTAGAGCTTGAGACAAGGATCTATATTTTGCAGTGTGGGTTCCATTTTGACATTTTAAATATTCTTACAGTAGCTTATCTGAGTGAGAAAATAAGTCCCTTGGACAAGTAAAACTATATGGATAATTTGGTCTAGCTTTTTACAAGATGAGTTGCCCGTGTGTGTGTTCTCTGTTTCCTTGGATACTAGCGATTTCATGCCACAGTTCAGCCACATGTACATTTTGTGTTCCATTACAGCACTGGGAATATAAATGAAAAATCCTTAGAAATTGTTAAGACATGAACCAGACTGTAGGTGTAACCCCAAGCAGAAACCTCCTAGACAGGGTCCGGTAGGAGTGGACAGGTAAGCAGGACAATCATCATCTGTGTAGGCTTCTCAGTGGTGCTCTCTCTGATTTTCTAAGCAGGTAAGACTTGCATGAGAATATTCTCTTTCCTTCACCATTCTGAAGCTGCAGTTGTTTTTGCTTTTGGCATCCACCTGACTGGCAGACAGCTCAAAATACAATGAATTAGATGATGTGTGTTGTTTGGACTAAAGGCCAGTCCAATGCATTTTCAAACCAGTTTTCATAAGCCCTTGTGCAACCATGATTGTGTGATACAAATCAGAAGCTACATCCTCAAAGCTACACTTCAGTGTGCAGATTGACTTAATAATCTTATGAATCAGTTCACAAACTCACTCTTTCTGTTCCCTTGTGTGATTATTCAATCTCTGAATATTTGCCTAGCACTTTCTAAGTCTTTTGCAGGTCATGAATATCTTCCCCAAAATGGACAGATATAAATGGACCAAGTTATATGATAATAATAACAACAAAGCTGGTTTAAACAGTCTTACAAAATTTTATACCAGAAAACCTTTAGTGAGACTTATTTTTTCTGGGCAGTGAAGACCTAGAAAAATCTGTTGACTACTTTCCAAAGAGTTCTTCCATCTTTATGTGGTGATTTCTTTGTGTTTGGTAAACCTAGATGGACTTTTCTCATTAACTTGTTTGGTTACTTTAAAAACCCAAACAACTTTTATCATTTACAATGTCTTGCAGCAAGGAGTGATGCAACTTCATTGTGTGCTTTTTGAAGAGTCATGTCCATGTCCTTGTCCTTGTCTGGAACCTACCTGTTTATTTTGGTCAATTACCCTGAGGGTTTTTTTTTGTCAGAAGAGCCCATGAAAAACAGTCACCTAAGTCACTCAAGATTTTACAGACCCTTGATTTCCGCTCCTTTCCAGACTGAAGTGTTATAAATTGTTTTATTTTTTTATTGTAGGAAAGTTGTTGTCTAGCTTCACAAATCTTGCCATTCGTCTCTGTAACTTCTGATTTCTTCAACTTTTTCTGAGCTTTTTCAAACCAAATGCAGTGTACAAGATGCAGGTATACCATAGAGTTGATGTTTTCACTGGATGCACCTCAACTTCTACAAGCCCTTCCCTTTTCCTGTTGCCAAAAAAAGAGGAGACACAATTCTTAATTTAACAGCCTCAGTTCAGTCTCTAAATTAACATGATTAATTTGATATTTAAACCTCGTCTGAGAGAACCTGTAAAGAGAATTTTAGGCAGAATATAGCAGAATGTTTACTTTCAAATCCTGCCAAGGCACTGAATATTTGGTGCTGTTCCCTGAACACTTTTGTTTTCTCTTCCAACTGCAAGTTCAGATGCACAAAACTTTCTATCTACCTCTTTGCATTTCCAGCTTTCTTCAGAGGGAGGGGAATGTGCATGAGCTGTGGGATGCCAAGGCTCTGCACTGGTCACTGAATAGGAAGAGCAAAACGCCCTTACAGGTGACACAGGATTTCACTGAAGTGCTGAGGTAAGTCTTATCTCCTTTCTCACATCGGTGATGGTTGATGCTTGATGTCAGTGTTTTCACCAAGAGTCCACTGCTGAGACCTGCTTGTCCCTTATGCCACTCAAAGATATTCCCTGGGATGCAATCTGGCAGATTTGGAGCCACTTTGCAACGGCAACATCTGCCTAATGGGGTAAAGGCCACCGTGAATCAAGCCATCATAGTGAAAGGCCACGGCAAATCTTTCTAGCTGGATTGCCAGTGTGTTCTTGCCCACGATGTAGGAAGGTGGGCTGGGAGGGACCTACCAGCCACTAGGGCAGGCTTCTTGTTTCCAAAAAGCATCTAGGGGTAATACTACTCCAAGGCTCACAGTGTAGCGGTATCCTAGAAAATTTGTTAGGAATCCCTTCATAACGAGCCTTGCAAACTTTATTTTTATCAGTAACACAGCAGAAGTAGTACTAACAAGGATGATGGCACCTGCTGTAATAGAAGAATACAGTCTTGTGGTTAGAGAGGGTTCCTGCATTGGGAAGCCCATTTGAAGGCAGGATCATCATCTCCAGTTCCCTCGCACGAGGGTGGCTTGCTTCATGACTAACGCTCTGCACAGTTAAGTGGCACAGTTATGAGCTCTTGGCAAAGAAATATATGGTGTTTTCAAGCATTGTAGAAGTTTCATTGCTTATGTTTCCCACTTTGTTACCTTGTGACACTTTAGGGCACATCTTGGCTGTTTATCATTGCTGTGCTAGTCCTTTTTACTTTTGTTTTCAAATGTTAATTATTTACAGTATCGACATTAGAAATTCATAATTCTAAGATTATGTATACACAACTTTGGGGGTTTCTTGTAACAGAGATTCCAAACTATGCAAAAACTTTTTGATGCCAGACTGTACCACTACTTTCCATCATATTGTACATGCTACTCATGAGGTGGGAACTCCTTGTGCAAAGCACTGAGGTCTTGGCTTTCTGCCAGCTATAAACTCAATACAGTTTTTGACTGCTTGGCATGTGTCCTTTGGAATAACAGCATTTTCATTTGCACAAGTGGCCTTTACATAAATAAACTTGGTTCTGAGGCAGCCAGAAAGATATGTACACAGAGCAATAAAGCACAGTCATGCCAGGGAGGCTTACCAGTTAGTACAGTGTGTTTATTCAGGGAACCACGTTTGCCTTCTCTGGAAAAGCCATTGTGATATTTTCTTGAGAGTCTAATGAGCCAGTCCCAGAACAATCTTTATGAGTCATCAGTTTCCATTTGCACAAGCCTAGTGTTAAATGAAATGAGAGAGAGGCAGATAATCTGTTTATGTTCACAGGACTGATGACAGAGTGAAATGCAATGCTTCAGAAGGAACCTGCTGGGGGGTGCAAACTGCGCTAGCCTGGGCTGCTGAGAATGGAGGTGGACTCACCAAAGAAGCCAGGTGGCTGTAACTTCAGTTCTCTTCCCAGCTCTGTGTCTTATTTATTTCTTGAGTATACACTAAGGAACAAGGAAGGGTTGTGTTGTTTTTTTTTTTTTTTTTTTTCCTGGGGTCTTCTTGAATCTACCAGACTTTCCATCCCCTGAATATTCAAGGAAACAGTTTGTCATATAAACCAAAGAGGAGTCTATGATAGCAGTGCTAATGTCAAGAGGCACCCTGTCCTGGAGTAAATGAGGACCTTTGTTTTTTTCAACAGGATGTGGCCAAATCATTGACAAGTGATTCATGCACAGTAAGAAATCTGGCATGATAAATGTAAATACATGTAGGGCACCACTCTGTGCTGTCAGCTAGCTGTTCCACCCTGTTTCAGCACTGTCACCCCAGCTCAGAGCAGCAGTGTGGCACCTCATCTGCAGAAAGCCCCAATATTACCTTTGCCACAATGTTCTTGCTCCCTGCAGAGATCATTTCACACACAGGGGCCAGAACCAAGGCACTCTTTTCCCAGAAATCTTCAAGATGCCGAAACTGTCCCAGGATGGCCCTGCTGCCAGCCATAATGCACAGAGACCTTGAGTCTGATGTGCATTTTGGTGGGGTGAGACATAACCTACAGTGAAAAGAAAGCAAAATTTGTCCAGCATAATATTGGTCTCTGAGTTTTATAGCAGGTATCCTGGATATCAAACCTTAAGGCTTCTTGTGAGAGGACAGTAAACCCAGGAGCTCCATGACCTTGTGAAAGTCAGGATAGTGACTGTCTAAGTCTCCACTGCTGTGGCATGCAAGGAGCTGTGGCTCCTCTCTAATCCTTGTAGGGGTCTGGCTGAATAGTACCCCAAACCTGGAGAAGTCTGAGTGGTTTTCAGCCCCTCTTCTGATGACTTTTAAATCTCTCAGAATAAAATAGAGCAAGCAAACACTCACAAATGAGCTAAACTAAACTAAACTAAACTAAACTAAACTAAACTAAACTAAAATAAAATTACCTGTTGTAAAGTGTTGTAATGCATCACCCAAGTCATATATTGACTTCTACAAATGGGAGAACAGCTGACAAGTAAATCAAAGGCAAGTATATCAATTGAATCAAGTGCAGTAAGATAGCACTTTTGCTGATTCAGAGTCAAACTGACCTGTAACTTTAGACTGCTCAAAAAACCCCACACAGGCCTATTTCATTCACACTTCTTCCCTTCTTTGCTGAATTTGCAAATATAGAAAAGGCATAATCTAGATCGCTTAGTCACCACAGTATGTGTTTCTGAAGTTTACGTTTTTTCTTGGTTCATCTTCATGTTTGCAATGGTTTGTGGGTTTAAAAAAATCCTGCTTCTTGATGTGGGTTTGATGTGGACTGCAGCAGTTTGCCACAGAGGAAATAAAAGCTATAAAATTTATTTTACTTTAAGCTGATATGAACAAGTCCAGTGCCTTGCTTGTGTTCCCTGATATTTGACCAAAGTTCATTTACTGATCAGGCAACACTTTGTGTCAACCACTTGCTTCACTCACTTAGATAAACTTGGCAAATGATGTGATATGATCAAAGGAAAGTAAATCGGGCAGTGGCACTGTTCAATGCACATTCTCTCTAATAAACATGTATTTGTACTTCTGTGAAGCCCATTTTCTGCAAATTTGAGCTTGATAGCCTAATGGTACTTCATTCTCCCTCCTCACAGGCTGTCCTGCCTTTATATGCATAAATAAGGAATGCTTATGTGATATAAACAAAATCAAGAATTAGGTCACAAGCATGTTCATTTGGAGCAAATGGTGATCCCTGTTTTGACTTTGGAGTGGGAAACTTAGAGTAGCAGGTCTGCAGGGAATACACCAGCGGTTCAGATTACTCTGGAGCCTATTTCTGGGAAAGATTAGCTGCATATGTGTCCATCTTACGCCATAAATGTGTTAATGGTTTACCCAATAATAATAACAATACCATAATAGTTATAATGATACCACATTAATAATAATACTATGTAATGATAGTAATGCCACATAAATAACTTCTACCCTATTTTAGAAAAGTCCTTTTCTGGATGGAAATGCTGGAAAATACATACTTAAAACACTAAACATGTGCTTCAGATTTTCTCTTGTGGCAAATCCTCATATGTTCCCCATTAGCTGAGAATGTTTCTTCTGCTGGAAAATTAGTTTTTAATTTGTTCATTTTTCAGTAAGAAATAAAAGATCTACTGATGAGTGAATATGTAGTAATATGGGTAGACCCATGAAATGTTATTTATGGAGCTGTAAGCCTCTTCAGAACATGGACAGGCCAGACTGCAGAGCCATACCTACCTACCTCATGGGGACCATCCATGGGGCTCCCAGAGGTAAGCTGTGTGCCACTTTAAAGGTAGATCATGAAAATACCTTTCTCATGAGATTTCAACATTCAACCCTTAGAAATGTTGTAAGACTAAAGTGCCAATGCAGTTATCATAGAGTCACAGAATGGTTGGGGTTGGAAGGGACCTCTGGAGATCATCTAGTCCAACCCACCTGCTAAACCAGGTACACCTGGAGTAGATTGCACGGGAATGCATCCAGCTGGGCTTTGAATGTCTCCAGAGAGTCTCCACAACCTCTCTGGGCAGCCTGTTCCAGGGCTCTGTCACCCTCAAAGTATAGAAGTCTCTCCTCATATTCAGGTGGAACCTCCTGTGCTTCAGTCTGTGTCCCTTGCCCCTCACCCTATTGTTGGGCATGGCTGAAAGGAGTCTGGTCCCATCCTCTTGACACCCACCCTTGAGATATCTATAAACATTGATAAGATCCCCATTCAGCCTTCTCTTCTCCAGGCTGAACAGATCCAGATCTCTCAGTCTCTTCTCATCAGAAAGATGCTCCACATCCCCAATCATCTTTGTAGCTCTCCACTGGACTCCCTCCAGTTATTCCTTATCCCTCTTACACTGGGGAGCCCAGAACCGGACACAGTACTTCAGATGCAGCCTCACCAGGGCAGAGTAGAGGGGGAGGAGAACCTCCTTTGACCTGCTGGCCACACTCTTTCTAATGCACCCCAGGAAACTGTTGACCTTGTTGGCCACAAGGGCACAGTGCTGACTGATGGTCAACCTGTTGTTGACAAGAGCTCCCAAGCCCTTCTCCACAATGCTGCTTTCCAGCAGGTCATCCCCTGACCTGTACTGGTGTCTGGGGTTATCCCTCCCCAGGTGCAGGACCCACACTTGCCCTTGTTGAACTTCATCAGGTTCTTCTCTGCCTAGTCCTCAAGCCTGTCCAGGACTTGCTGAGTGTCAGCCCTTCCTCCCAGTTTGGTATCACAAGCAGACATGCTGAGGCTGCACTCAGTCTGTTCATCCAGGTCATTGATGAACAGGTTAAACAGGACTGGACCCTGTACTGACCCCTGGGGAACCCCACTGACTACAGGCCCCCAACCAGACCCTGCACTGTTGACCACAACCCTCTGAGCTCTGCCATCCAGCCAGTTCATGATCCATCTCACTCTTAGCAATTTGAAATTAACTCACAAGTATTTTCAAAACCATTTTGAACTGTCTTTCCGTTAGAAACAGTATAGAACAGGATGTTGCTTTGCATTTAGGTATCTGAAGGAAAACTTAATTTGTTTTTATGCTGTCTCATCAGACTTCTTGTGAAAAAGAAAGTGAAATCTTCTGATGAGAAAAAGTAATATGCAAAATCAGGAAAGAAACTATCATAACAATACACATGTGCATTGGCAAATATATTTCATTTCAAACTGCTTTACAAATCCCAGCTTCTGTTCAGACTTAGTCTTTGTATGAGCATGTCTAAAGCTCATGTACATATTTCCAATAAGGTTCCATGAACTTCATAGGAGATGCAAAATCACAGGTGTTTTTAGGCAGCACTGAAATCACAACTGTACCTGGAGAAACCTACTGTGAAAAGGAATGGATTATTATTATTGTCAAAGTAATGTTTCTCAAACACCTTCCAGCTATTACTTGTGTCTAAGGATCTGTTGCAGGAAAGCCATGAAATAACCATCACTGAGTCCAGAGCATGCTGGATCAGGCCCTCCTGATATGTTCTCCTGCACCACAACACTTAAAGAAGCATTTGAGTAGCCCTGGCTCTTCTTTCTGTATGTGTGTGTGTCATTGACACTGGATCTGCCTATATAATCATCAGCTCTCTTTGTGGCTGCAGTCTATGATTTCCCAGCTAACATTAAACTAGCTCTAAACTAAGCAGAGAGAAATTAATTAGTGTAACACCTCAGAATTCAGCAGCTCTGTCTTTAAGTAGGGTTTCTGGAAGATTTCTGCTTGCTGGGGATGCATCCTGCTGCAGCTGTGCTGCTGTAGGGAGCAGAGCCCTTAATTGTATTGTTGCTAGCTGGTTGCTACCAGACCAACTGTGTAGAAGTCAGCAGGAGAACAACAGCCAAAAAAGCTGTTGATTAAATTAGAATTAGCTCACTGTGTGCAGGAAAGGCTGGGAGACCAGAGAAGTGGAATGTATACCCAACAATTAAAACTGATATTGGCTGGTCAAGCTGGAGGAAAATACTCAGCACATCTGCAGTTTAGCAGGCCAGTAAAAACTGAGCAGGAGTAAATAATTATGTCTGCTGTGAACTGCACTCAATCCAAGGAAATAAAAATAATCCATATGAACCTAATGGCTTTTTTTTTTTTAATTTGCCATAAGCAATCTATGTTTTACTTAGGAAAGTTAGGTTTGGCCTTTAGCTTTTTACTCTGCTGGCACTCAGGCTCTGAGCTTAAAGAGACAACCTGGGCTGTTGCCACTAGCAGTGGACAGACCCTCTGTGTATGAGTTCCTCTTGATACAAAAATCCATTTCTCCCTGCCACTTCTTTTCAGAAATTGAATTGTCTCTTGATTTAGTTTCTTTTTTTGCTCTTTCTGAGAAACAAAGCAGAAAACCTGCCCACTTTTTCCCTTTCCTTCCAGATGTTTGAAAATCCTCAGTATTTACAAATTCTGGCTTTCACAGTTCCTCTGGTAATGCTCAAAATCGCATAGGAACAAGAAAAACAAGAATTCTTCTTGCTTCCCTTACAACAGTTTTAAATGCATCAGGCCTTTTGTTACTGCAGTGGTGCTACAAGTCACTTGTTAGCTGGTTAGCCAAGTCCTTGTAGAAAGCAAGAGTTAAAAAATATTTGCTGTTTGGAACGGTGTAAAAAATTTTTTTTTTTTATCACAATCTTTTCCCACAGAAGCACTGGTGAAAGAAACACTCTTCGAAGTGCAAAGGGTTTGTTCTGAGTAGATTTGTTATTTTTAAAGTTTCAGAGCTCTGGTTTCCCTTGGTGAAATTGTCATTTTTGCAGATTAACTAACCTGTATACTTCATCTGCAAACTCAGTCCAACCCCCATTGAAGTTTCAAGATTTACTACTAACATTAGAAGACACACGGGATCCAGTGCCTGGGCTGGAGTTGGGTGAGGATAGCCTGAATGTCTCCCTTGGTTTCCCACAGAGAGCACTTGGGACAGCCCTCATATTTTTAGGTTATTTCAAGACCTAAGTTTTGAAGGCTTTCGCTTGTCCAATACCTGTGCCTTGTCTCCCTCAGGAAGTTCCACGATCCAAATGTAACTACTGGCATTTATTTCTCTCTGTTTGCCCAGACGAAGAAATCTGAAAATGTCCTACCAGCAAAAATCCTTCAGACAATCAAGGGTAAGTTGAACAGGGTCTAATTTAAAGAAAAATTCCTATGCAACTACATTTTTTACTGTTTTTATTATTTTGTGCCCACAAAATAAAGTATTGGAAGTAGATGAGGGCATTGACAAGTTTACCCATTTGGAGAACAGTATTTCCCAGAAGAACAAAGCTTAAAAACACAAGATGGTAAAATAAAAGCTAGATCTTTTTCTGTTAAAAGAGATCAACAAGCTAAATTAAAAGATGCCATTCATAGTAGAAGTCGCACAATGCAGAGGGCAACAATGGAGTCCTGTTCTGCAAACATCTGTCAGATGCATTGGCCTGTAAGGGGATACCTAGCAAGAACATGTACTTAGGATGTCTGCAGTCCATTCGTCAGCTTTGGCAGCTATTTTGGGCCTTGCAGGGGGGCAGCCATGTGTCTACAGGTGGTCACCATTCCAAAACAGATCCCCACCAAAATGTCATTACTGCAGCCCTTCAGCAGCCTCTGGGGCAATTTCTGGATTTGTGCTGGTGTGAGCTTCCAGGCAATGGTGGGCACCCTGCTGCTCGGTGGTCATTCCCCTGTGAGCTTTGGCTGTGTTTTACCTTTCCCTTTTCTATTTCCCTTTCAGCTCATTCATTACCATTAAGGGGTCTGCTATATGCAAAAGCAGAATGCAAGTCTTCTCTACAAACTGCCTCATGTGACTCTAATATCATCCTGCTGGGAGAGTAACTTCTGTTGTTGACTCATTTAATGCATTTAATGTTTTACTGTATATTTATATTTATTTTAGTGTATTTTAAACTGCGACAGAAAAAGTAAATAAAAAGTAGACTACAGAGGTCCATGTATATATTTAGATAATCTGAACTGCTGCTCAAGTACTGCAATGTTTGATGTATTTTATAGCAGACACTATAGCACCACATTGATTTTTGTCTAGATATCATGGAAGAATGGAAGTGTGATAATGTTCTTCTTTAAGAAAAGTTTCTGGGAGACATTAAATATATTGAAAAAATCCAAGACAATAATAATGCCCTCAAGAATAATGAAGCAGATGCCTGGGACAGCAGAATTTAATTTTTCTCTTCCTGATTCACATCATACTACTCCAGGTTTTCATTCTTACTTTTATATAGACAGAACTTTAAAATGTATTTAGAAATCAGACTTTCACTGATTTTGGCAAGACTTAGAGGCCTGTACATTTCTGGGTTGTGAACAGAACCTTCATAAAATGAAAATATAATCTATTGGTCCAATTCAACATTAGATCATTTTATTAATTTCTCTATCAATATTACATTACTTCTTACATTTATTTTCCAAAAGAGAGCTAAAAGCATTAATTTTTTTTTAATGTTAATCTTTATGTTGGATTGTATTTTATTCAAAACAAAAATATTGTTGTGCTCTGGTCTGCTAATAATTTAGGCAATTATGAAGAAAACAGCAGTTAAGGCCCCTAATTTCATATGCACTAAAACTGTTTACTATCTGGTTTATGGCTATGTAATTAATATTTTTGGAGTACACAGTTTTCTGGAGCAGTTCTGCAAGCAATGCGTAAAATCTGTAATACCGATCCATCTCTGGTGTTTAGACAACTGGCTTTTGCTCAGTCATTTAAAATGAAAAGCTAACAACCACTATAAACCAGCTTTTCAACAATATACACTAGGAGTAGTGGTGCAGAGGTAGGGAAATATATCAACACTGCTATTACTAGTCTTTATAACCAGGAGAGCATCTATTTTAGTTTAAATGGGGATAAATCTGCTTTGGAACAAAAGAGCCTAAGCTGGTTGTACCCTCCACAGTGCAGGTTTGGGTAGAAATGACACCTAGGATTTATTCCCAGATTAATGGGGTCTTTCAGAAGATTTGTGCGAAACAATGTGCCCAAACCCACTTAAAAATTGTATTTCTGTACTTGATAAGGATATTAATTGCCTAAGTATTTTGATCCTCATATGTTCTTAGCATGGAATGGCATATCTGAGACTCAGTGGGTGCTGTCTCTATTTTGCAAGTAAACAGTGACTACTTCTTTCTGAAGTCCAAAATTTTACTTCCCAATGTCTTTTAATCACTGTAATAAAAGGTATTTGAATTTAATTAGGTCTTACTTTCAGTAGCAGGCTAGCTTTACAGAACAATGTAACACACTGAATTGTACATAACATAAACACAGGTTTGTAAAGAGAGATGTTACTTCTAGGCAAACGTCGAGAGTTCAGTGCAATCACTTGACAAACAGGGAAGCTTAAAAGTCTGTTCATTTTTTTTGAGTTCTTTGTGCCTAGTTTTACAATCTGGAACAGGAAATATGTCCGAATATTCAGGGTATCCATCTCTGTGCAGCCAGCTGTCACATTGCTGTACCAGCGGTGTGAAGGGTTGCCCCAAGCCAGGACAGCCTGGAGGAACTGCCAAGACAGTGTTCCTGCCTCCCAGTCAGTACTTGGAGGATAGCATACATGTGGGCAGACAGTCAGAATGACAGTGTCCTCAGGGATTAAGCATGAGAGAAAACGTCATCTACTAACAGAAAATGGTAGGTTTGATGCTTTTGAGTGAGCTCAGACAGCAGCTGCCATCTCAGGTCCTTCCCAGAGAAACCTTTCCACACATGAAGAGACCACTAAGACCACTCTGTCCTGCGCATGTCACGTAAGGTAGCTACAACATAGGTCTAAGGTCTGGCCATTCAGTACAACGTGATATCACATTTACTTGCAGACACCGTATTTTACACAGCATCTTCTTGGACAGCTGGAGGCTAATTCAGAAGTACACACTGGGACGTGTGGCCTGATTCATTAATAAGCACACTAAAGCATGTTACGATTGAAATCTTTGACATTTTCATGTTATGAATTAAAAGAATTTGAAGAACTTGGTGCTTATGCTTTGGATTAAGATTAATTCCTGTGCATTAAATCTCGGGAACTGCACTGGTGTTATATACAAGCATCTGTAGATTATCTTATGTCTGTTCCTTTCTCTAATTGCTGATCGTGACGCAAGCACTTATCTTTCTTTTCCCTGCTTTCTCCTGTGGGACTTTTGCAGAGAGGATTTCAATCCTTCTGGCACACCAGACCTAGGAAAGTACCTTGATATTGTACAATGAAGAGAGATAAGGTAGAGCTGTTAGATAAGGAATGATAGCTAAGCTTATTTTCAAAAATGTTTAAAACCAGAACATGTGTATATACCAGTATGTATCACAAGAATGTGTCTTGAGGCTGGTAACCAGTTCTGGGACTGGGATTGTGTAACATATTCCTCAGTACTTTGGAATCTGAGACCACAAATATTTCTTTCATGGGGGACCTACTCAACCATGTCAAGTTATCTAAGCATGTACCTGGTTAAGAGATTTGGCACTTGGACTAGAATTTAATTCTGGTGGCAACTGCATGTGACATGACACAGCAGACAGGCAGAGGCTCAATCTGAATGGGTGTCTCCAGGGCCATCAAGCAGCTCCTATTCCCACAGCTCTCCCAGCAGCAGTGGTAGGGTCCTGCCAGCATCTGCAAAGCTATGTAAAAGCTGTATGAAATTAAAAGGTTAAAATACATTTTGGACACTTCTCCTTCAGATATTTCTGAGACTAAGCTGTGACATGATATTTGAAGCCAGATTTGAAAGGTGCAGTGATCCCTTTTGGCTTCATGGCTGTGCACATACCACTGCACCTGCCTCTATACCCTTGCAGGAACTTGAATTAGCGCAAACATGACAGGAGCAATCATGATGTGAAAAATAACCTGGCAGTCAGATGCTCACATCACATTGACTGCACCCAAAAAGAGACTGAGGGCAGGAAGGAGAACCACAGATGCTGATCTGAAGGTAAATCACGATCCCCATGGGGGTAACTCATCAAGCCTGATACACATCAAACCCAGCTGCTTCCAGCTATGTGGCCTCCTACACTTCCAAACAACCTTCTCCTCCAGCCATGTGCCCTAACCTCATAGCTGGGTAACCGAAGAGACACAATGTCAGCTCATTGCTTCCTGGGACATGGGCACATTGGGAAAATCCTTCTGGGTCATTTTAGATGGCTTCAGGAGAAGACACAAAGTGATCTTTATGCATGACAGGATCTAATGCCATGGGCACAAAAGTAGGACTAGAAGGATTACTTTTGTTTTGAATAGGTACTGAAATGCTAGTATGTATAGACTGATGTCTTAATGGATGCCTCCAACACAAAGATCATGTTAAAGCCATGCATCTCCCTGCAGTGGAGTTCACAAGTGGTAGAACTGTCAAGATCTCCTTACATCAGCATTGTCAGAGAGTCAGTGCACCTAATCACATGCTTATTTGTCACAGGAGTTATCCCTGTGTCCCAGCAAACGGTGCACTCATTTAAGTGCTCAGTGTATTCCCGTGATAGAAAATCACAAGCAAACTAACAAACAAAAGCCAAAAAATTCCTCTTATGTACTGCAGCAGTCAGACAACTCATAGTATCCTCTCATAACATCAATTCTTCTCAGTGCTGCAGGATACGATGGGGATACTGAAGGTTCTCAATAGTGTGGCACACCCTGATAAGTATACTCTGACTTGCAGGAATGGTCAGATCCAGAACTGCTCTCCCTGAAAGAAAATATAATTAATGGCAATAGCTCTTGACAGATGTCAGAAGGAGAAGGATGGAAGAGAAAGAGCATATCAGTTCTACTGGAGTTTTCCAATAGAACAAAAATTTACATTGGGGAAAAAAATATGAACTTACCTTATACATAGAGAAAATTGCCTGAGAAGGTCTGTCTGAGCATACAACAGTTTGCTTGATTGTGTGGTTGTGCAGAGGAATTGTTTCCAAGGGGAATGTGGAGCTTGAGGGATGTTTTCCAGCTTTATCATGTATGAATCTAGAATATACTACCAAATGGACTATTGTACATCCAGGAGTTTAATAACTCTCTCAACACAGATTCAGCTAAATGTCTGTAAAGGATGCCAATCTGTATTTTGTTTTGCTTGGATAGTAATTCCCATCTGTTTATTTACAGAGCACTGAAATTGTGTGTTCATCACTTCACAGACAAGTGCCTTTAGACAAGAGAAAAGCCCTGGTGCCCTGTAGCTCCTTGTGTGTCACCCATCCTGTGGGTCCTGAAGCTGTCACTCAGCCAGAAGGCAAGGAGAAGACTGGTAAGGGCAAAAGTGGCTTTAAGCAATCTTTTGTGTTGACTCTGATCTGGGGATTACGCATGTTGTTCTGTGAATATTTATGTGTGAAGCAGATGGTGCCGGTGACTAGTACCAATGGAAAACACAGGAAAAAGTGCAAAGCTGTGGATATTATCATTGGCAGTGCTACAGAGCAGCCAACACCATCACACACCTATTTGGCAGCTGGCTTTGTGAACATACTACTCTCACCAGCACATAAACCACTTGTAATTTCACCCTGACTTTGAGATTGTGGTCCACGCTCTGACACAACTAAAACCATCTAATTATCCTGGCCTATGAGCTGATGAATTGTCCTTGCAAATTCCCCTACTAACGGTCCTATCTGCTTGTATTATTCTGAAACTATGCAATATATTGCATATTTTTCCCCAACCTGCCAGAGAGATCTGCAACATTTAGCCAGGGCTCTCAGTTTCCTCAAAGCCCTCATCTTCCACAAGGATGTGCGGCAGCCTATCTTCTCTCCCAGGTGTAATCAGCAGCATTACCCTTACTTACACATTTCACTAAGGGGAAAAGCTCATTTTATGGCTGCCTGCATTTCCTTTACAATTTTCTGAAGTGTGGATCAGCCTGGTACAAGAGCTTGTTTGTGAAGGCAAAGCAAGAATATCTCACTCTCTCTGTTGTGCCCCACAATGCTGGATTTTTTCAGCCAAACCTATTTCTGTGGGTTATCTAAGGGTTGTTGTGACCTGCAGGGTTGCAGTTGGTGCTTCGTACCAAGGACAGGATACTATACACACACACACTACATGTTTGCATGTTATTTTTTCTAAATCGGGTATTATTTTAAAGGCTAAAAGTAGGACAAGTACAAATGCAGATGTGACTTTGATCTTGTGTGCTACAAAGTGAATGGTTAACCGAATGCTGACATACAGTTCCCACACCATCATTCCAGCAGTGTGTGGCAATGCCACAGCGCCATCCACCCAAGTTCCCCAAGCACTACATACCGCAGCATGTGTCCCAGTGTCGGGATGGGTGGTGCCTTTGTGACTTGCCTCAGGTCCCTGGAGCGGCTGTGCTGCAGGCAGGAGTGACATCCTCTGCATCCCTGTCACTGTCCCAGGCCCACTGCATTGCCATGCCTCCAGAATGAGCTATTCCACTCCAGTCATCCCCAGCACCTTACACATTTGCTATCACATTATGCATGTAAAGAAATTCTGCACCTATATGCACATGACCGTGTTTTATACATCTTGATAGCCTGTTCTGCCCTGCTGTGTTGTCCCTCCAACAGATACTGGGGTGGCTGAAATCACACATGAGGACCAGGTTTTGTGACCATGAGGCTGCTCCTGTCTGTCTCTAGAGGGCCTCATCCTCCTGGTTGGGTGGCCTGTAGCAGACCCCCACGACAATGTCACCTGTCCCTTCCCTCCCTTTAATCCTTACCCGTAAGCTCTTGGTTGGCTCCTCATCCATCCTCAGGTGGAGCTTCACGCAGTTCAACTTGTCATGGACACAGAGAGCAACACCCCCTCCTTATCTCCCCTGTCTATCCTTCCTAAAGGCCCTGCATTCTTCCATTCCAACACTCCAGTCATAGGGGCCATCCCACCACATCTCCCTGATGTCAATAACACAGCCCTGCAGGTGTGTGCATGTCTCTAACTCCTCTTGTTTATTCCCCATGCAACATGTGTTTGCATAGAGGCATTTCAGCTGGGCCCATGAGAAAGCTGACTTACTGGATGGAGTGGCTGGAATTCCTTTATGCTGTTCTACAGGTGCTCTACTGCTGATCTGTGACCCTCCTCCAGGCTCTGGGCATCTATTGCTGGCACTGGCATCGAACTGGTAGGAGTAGGATGGACTAAGGTTCCTGTCCCCCAGCAGCTTTAAAGCCCTCTTCACCAGCCTATGACCAAAGATGCTCTCCCATGCTAACTAGAAGTGAGTGTGTCTTCCATCTTTCAGCCATATATCCAGAATAATGGAGGTGAAAATTGTGACTGTGATTGACATATGTGTGTTGCTCTACCGGGTTATGCTGTTACAGTCCCAAGTCACACACATGCTCAGTTAGCTGCTTAAGCACAAGGACCTATAGTAACTATAAATAAAAAATGCAGAAGTACAACATTAAAAAAGGTAGCTTTTTAATTCTGATTTAAAAAATTAATCCTGATTACGAATTTAACCACTCAACTCTCATAGCTACCACAGCAAGCTGTAGGGACTTAAACTGAGAAAAATAAAAGTAATCACAAAACCTTAGAGCTTTAATGTATCCATTGTGAAATCAGTGTCAAAACTCTGAAACATTTCCATCTGTATCAATGCCAGGACATGCAGCTGTCACAGATCAAGTGATTTTCTTTATCTGTGTATGGCAGTTTTGCTTTCCTTCACAAATATCCTTGCACTTGCCCCTAGTATAGGTCAGCTTTGCCAGCCAACCATTTTCCTCACACATTCTCTTTTCTGTAGGACACAGTTCCCTAGAGTATCCTCATTATATTGGTAATGCATTCTTATTTGTCTGCCTCTGATTTATTTGAGGTTTTTGGAGTGCTGCTGAGCATGGCTTGAGTAACTAGACTCTTGGTCTATATGTTACCGGAGGAGGAAAAGCTCCTGACATCCCAAAGCAGGCAGCCACTTTTTCACAGAAGCCACAGAAAAGGCCAAAGAAAGAGAAGGCATAAGAAAGTTCATCACACTTGACTGCATTTAAAAACAGTTACAGAAAAGTAGCATAGGACTTGATAAATTAAAAACTCACGATGACAAAGAAGTGGCAGAGACAGCTGCTGAGTAAGGTCTTTAAGCCCCAGCATGACTGATGCAGTCAGCACTGTGACCTATGCAGTGTGCCAGTTTCAAACACAAGCAGCTGCTAAGGTTGTTGATTGAATATACAAATGTGTACCAGGGAAAGCATCCAACTTTTTGCTGTATTGAAGTTTGGCCAGCCCTAAAACTTGCTGTAATTTTGCCAGAGCACATTTCTGTCCTCTGCTTACTGGGTCTAAGAAGGGAGGTATTTTGGAAGACTGGTACTTGAACTGAGGACTATCACCTTCATCAGATTCAAAATCATTTTAAGAAAACCTTTAAGGTCTAAGTAACACGTTAGGAAATGTTTGTGTTTTACTGGCATGCCTGCTATCTCTTTTTGTTTATTCCAAGTACAGTTGAGGGATACACGTTCTTTTTCCTTTTATAATGGGAAACAGAGGTGAACAAGGAGAGAATTACAAAAGAATCTGAAAATATATGAATAAATTTTAGAGAATTTAAAAAAAAAAAAGGAAGAAGAAGGAAAGAATTGGAGGAAAAAAGGAAGGAACAGGATGAATTATTAAGAGATCAGATTCAGTTGTTGTTTGCACAGTTATAAATCATGAGAGTAAAGAACACTAAAATGACATGCTCCTGTTCATTTTGGACCCTTGGATTTGTCACATGGATTTGTTCAGCTTTTTTAATTTCCCTTTTGGTCTTCCACACTTTTAGTGTGAAATCCACACTTTTAGTGTGAAATCTAGGCTTCAATCAGGGCTCAAATAAAGGTTTATTTTATTGAAATATATAAGCTGTGTTTTACAGAAAGGGAAGGAAGCTACAGACTGCTTGCCTCTTTCTATACCTTGTGCTTTCAGTTTCTTTGAAGACACCTTCTACACAGAATAAAACATGAAAGCCAAGCCACCGTTACTCACCATCATGTCACCATGCAAGGTCCCTTCCATCTAAAGCACTGCTTTACGCAAAAATGAGTTAGGGTGAGTGGGGAACAGAAAACTGCCACTGTCTAGCCTGGAGCTCCTTGATTTCTGGGGCAAGTTAAGCACTGGCAGGACAAGATACTGGGGGACACTGACACTGATTTCAGGCTGCAGAGCAACAAACCTTTGTTTGCCCAGGCTGTCAGGTCTGCTAGCACTCCACGACAGGTCTCACAGGGAGAAATGATGACTGCTCTTGTCAAAACAAGGGGAGCTGACAGTGCCAGTAAGGGGGCAGGTCAGGTCATCCTGTGAAGAGGAATGGGGACAGCCAAAGGGCTGAATGCAGGTTATGTGACCTATAGACAGCAGAAGTTGCTGTTGGTTTCCTGGAAGAACAAATGCAAAAGCTATGTCTTTATTATTAATAGCCATCAGGTGCTTCTCAGATGACACCTGGTGGACAAAAACAAAGAGATGGAAGCATCCTGCCTTCACAATGCGGAACAGTTCCATCCCCACTGCATCTGCACTGCTGCACTTGCTGGGGGTGTGTGCCCTCCCTACTCTGCTTATCCCCTCCCAGAGTGTATTCTTGCAGCGCTCCAGAAGAAGCACATACCATCCATCAATCTGTAACAGCTTTTTTGTGTACCTGCTTCCATTTTTTTTTTTTTTTCCATATTCTGGCAGAGTTCGTTTAACTCTGACTTGTGATCTTGAGGCTAGATTAGAGACATTGGTTTCAGAAATTAAAATACAAGGAAAGCCCATGTTGTTAGCAGCAAATGTGTGCTTTTATAGTCTAAGATAGCCAGACAATTTTACAAATGTCTTCGCAAGTGGATAGTTGAACACATAGGGATAAACACTTTGATTTCTTCTGATCATTAATTTACACTTTCTCTTTCAAACTATTTTCAGTTTGCATCTCCAACACTGGCTGTCTTTTCTGCTTGACACTTTACAACTGCGCTAATGCATTCTTTTTGACTTCCCAGAGATATGGCACCAATAAAAAACCTCACTCTGAGTTCACCTGAAAAGAAACAAGAACTTAGAGAAGTCTTTCTTCTGGGGATCTGCATCCACTGAGTGGATGCTTATGCCTCCTGGTAAGATGGGTGGTTTCCTCAAGGATCTCATGAATGTGAATACAACATTGACATCCAGTCCTTTTTCTCTATTTGGCTTGAAGGATTTCAGTAGAATGTCACTGAACCAACACTGTGACAGATTAGGCCTTTTCCATAAAGTGGCTGTGACCAGTTCTTTGCTGCCATTGTATCTTCCAGATTAGCAGTTTTTTTCTGTTATATAGGCTTTTTTGTCCTATGTGTACACAGTTCCTTTAAATTTTAACAGCTTTATTTTTTCTCCATGGATTCCCATGCTTTATATTTGTGCAAAACCTTGAAAGCTTTTATGAAGCAAAACACACACAGGAATCAGGGACTTGCCAAATTCGAACACGAAACTGAGAGAGTGTGGGAGAGGTCAGAATGTAATTGCCCTGTGGAACTACCTAGCTTGTTTTTTCTGGATCTGGATTACCTGTTTACAAAAAGTACACAGAGGCCACCCAAGAGCTGTGGTATTGTATTCGGTCTGGCTGGGACAGAGTTGATATTCCCCACTGCAGGCCATGTAGAGCTGTGCTTATGTTTGCAGCTATGTTTGTGTCTGGACATCGCATACTGATGGGAAGAATAAATCTTCTTGCTTTCCTTTGTTTCTAAGTCTGGCCTTTCCTTTTATTAATTAAACTGCCTTTATCTCAGTCCATGAGTTTTTAATCTTATATTCGCTCCCTGCCCTGCTGAGGAGGGGGAGGGACAGAGAAGCTTGGTGAGCACCTGGTGTTCAGCTAAGGCCAACCCGTCACACGTGTGTCTTGGCTTAGATCGGTTCTGCTCCATAGAGCTAATAAAGTCACGTCCTGGCACAGCCAAAAGCCAGAGTTCATCTTTATATACCAGCATCACAACTTTATGCCTGAGTTCTGGGTGCTTAGAGCCAGATCTAGCTAAGCCTAGCTCTGCTCAAATACCTGAAATACCTGTGCACGTACTTTCCAGAGCACCTTTATACAGTTCTCTGGGTTTTGAGTAATTCGTGAGTAAAGTGCGTGGCAAGCAATAACATAGGTTGACCATCCAGAAATAGGTGAAATACCAAACAGTCTCTGAATTACGCTATGACCAGCTTGCTGAAAACAGGTGCTTGCTGCGGAGCAGTTCCTGGTGAGCTATCAGTTTGCTTGTCCGGATACAGAAACCTTGGACGGGCTCACAGTCACCAAATGAAAGCAAATACAAACATCTTTCAGAAGACGCACTTCTTTCTCTTACATCCAATAGCGAAGGATGAAGACTTTGAAACACTGCTGTGGAGAGAATACTTTTACAAGCCATTTCAGGTAGCAATGTGTGAGAACAATCCTTAATTCATGCTGGTAACTATTTTCAGGTTTTGAAATGTTCTCCTTTACTAGTTAAATTCCTATTCAGCAAATACAAAGAAGTCAAATGTAAGTGTAGTCATGAAACATAAAGAGGAAAATATATCAGGAAAGCACTCTTAAAAACATCAATTAGGCAATAAAATGTCTTCAGCTTAGGCCATTTGGTTAGCATCTGTGAATACTTTTGTGTTCTGCAGCTGGGAAAACACCAGTTTGTAAAAATCTCTTTAGCTAGCAAAGCTACTGCATGAATAGATTATTTCTATTCTGCAGAAATGCTAATTGGCAACTCATTAAAAGTATGACTGGTGTATGTGAGTGAAAAACAAGTTCTTTAGAGTCCCAAAAATTTACTTAGTAATAGGAAACTTTTATTTTCTGTCAGGATACACTCTGGTCTTCCTGAAGGAAGTTATCAACACAAAACCTTACAGTCTGACCTAAATGAAACCAGAGCCAGTAACAAGCAGACTGCATGAGTCGAGAAAGCAAAATAAATAAAAATTGAAGTGTTATATATGCAAGAGAGTTCATCAGTCATGGTCAAATTACAGCCACACGTGGATTTCCCCCATTAACCGCAGCCTCTGAGGAAAGAGCGGGACACAGTGAAACCCTGCCGCAAGCACCACCTGCAGCCATGCACTTAATGGATCTCCAGACCGAGGACTCCTGAGGAGCCCACAGGTCAGGCCAGTGCTGCCTACCGGGTCTGCAGCACGTCGCTCTGACGGGACACCTACTTGTGACACCCAGACTACAGCCCTAGCTCCTCAGGCCGCCTCGAACAGCACCGCAGCTCGGGGCCTCTCGGGGCCGTTGTCCCTTCCAACCGCTCACTCCCTGGGAGCGGGCCCGCGGAGCTCTCGGCGCTGCCGCTACTCTAGGTGGCACCTTACCCCTCGAAGTGGCCGTCACGCCACACACGGACACCACTCGGTTCAGACAACTGGCACCAGAACCTCTGCGCAGAAACCCCGCTTCGTTTCTGCCGAAATCCTGTGATTTTGGGGGGCTCGAACCGCCGATAAGGCGGGCGCGGCCCGGGGCGGTCCCTCCCTCAGCGCCGCCGGCGGGGCAGGGCGGGGCGGCGCCGACATGGCTGCTCTGGCAACGGCTGTGGCTGCGGCGGCCGCTCGGCAGCAACAGGTAAAGGCCGCACCGGCCCTGCCCGCTGCCTTTCCCGCCGGCCCGGGAGCCGCTCTCTGCTGGCCGTTGGGGGGTTCCAGCCCGGTGCAAGGTGTTGGGATAAATGCTGAGACGTGTAGGAGGCAGTGTGGATTTGCCGGGCTGGTCTCTAAGTGGTAGCTCTGTAACCTGAACTGGTGGTTTTGTAATCTGCATTCCTAACGGTGGTTTTGTGAAGGATGTTCAGGGTTACTGTGGATGAGAGTTGGCAATTTGCAAGGAATATTAACCAGATTTCAGAAGTTAAGCCAGTTCTTTTCTTGAATAAGGTGTAATGCAGGTAATCTGCCTGGTGTGAATCCCATGTTTACACTCGGGTAGGTAGTTGCTCTGACTTGTCAGAAACTGCCATGAGACACATGGTACTTGGCTTGATTTAGTGATGTAGTGTGGCGAGCAGCCTCTGTTAAAGCAAGCTGATGTTGCAGTCTTCCTGGTTTGGTATACGGTCGTGAGCTTGCCATCACTCATTGCTCCAGTTTTATACTTGTGCAACTTAAGATTAGTTGAATTGTGCCAGTATAAAACTGAAATGATGCTGTTACTCTGCACTGCGGTATTGCCTGCTTAAAAGTAACGAATAAACATTTAAAAAAATAAATCCTGGTTTTGAATAATATTTGATTTTGTTACATACAGAGTGACAGCTGTTCCAGTACTGCAGGTGTTGGTCAACCATTTCAGAACCGGAAGATGAAAGCTGAAAAAGCTAAGAAAGTTGAATTCATAAGAACTGCAGAAAGGCTAAAAGCTCAGTAAGTTAAACACTTCATCATAAATGTATTTTCATACTGTTCTGGAGGTAACAAAACTTGAGGATCAAGGTAAGAATTTATGGTAAAGAAATCTTTAGGCTAAGAATTCCTTTTTAGGGGCTCAGGCAGATTAATGTTACTCTTACTCAGGCTCATGAGCTCAGGCTCATGAGCTCCAAAATGCCCTGTTGTTCTAATTAGCATTTGTATTTTGGTCAGTCATTTTCTTTGGTAAGCTATTGCTGCACTAAATGAAGAAAAAAAAAAGAGCCTGGGGCATAATTGAGTTCTCAGTTTTCCTACTCAGCTGTGCTTTTCTAAGGGCCTGAAGTCCTTAAGACATACCAACAAAAGAAGAATTGCAGCAACATTACAACAGCTTCCTCAGACAAGACTGAAAGCACTTCATGGAGAATATCTAGGCCACTGCTTTGGAAAATGGGGGTCCAAGGCAGCTTGGCATGGAAGTTACTTGAATCTGTTTCTTCACGTCTTGAGTAAGTGCTGTAACAGCTACACTGGCATCTGAAAGAACAGGGAGGTTTCTTCTTGCATGGATAAGCTTTATGAGGAAGAACTGACATAGCCCCCTAGCTGAAGGAGAGGTTTGTAGTTGTGAATCCTGAACAGTGACACTGAAGTCTCACAGGAGTGTTTTACACTGTCTGAACACCTCCTCTTTGGTTGTTCTTGATGCTAGGTTATGGCTCAAAAAGTTACTACTAGGTAAAACAGACTTCCCAAGCAGCTTCAAACAAGGCATGCCATTTAACTGCAGCACATTGTCCTTCTGTACTTGTGTGCTGAAGGCTTTTTAGGGCGATGTATGGGGAGATTGGGTACTTGGATCTGGTTTGTGAATTTCAGTGGACAGCAAACCATTTAAATTGTGAAACATAAACTGCACTCTGTAGGGATTTGAACTACATAACGGCAAAAGTCTGCTGAACAACCAAGTTGCTACGGAGAAACAAGAATTTCTTGCATTGTTGCTAGTGTTGCTTAACATTGGGAATCTCACCAGATCATAGAATCATTTTGGTTGGAAGAGACCCTCAGAATCATCAAGACCAACTGTAACCTAAATCTTGTACTAAACCATGTCCCTGTGAGCCTCATGTGTATGTGTTTTAACCCCTCTGGGGAAGGTGACTCAACCACTTCCCTGGGTAGCCTGTTTCAATGCTTCACAACCCTTTCCATGAATAAATGTTTCATAAGGATGTCTCTGTACTGTGTGGCACCACTGTCCTGCTGTTCTGATCTCTAATGTGGTGGCAGCAAACTTCACAGATGTGCTCAGGACTGCAGTATCAGCAGTCCTTTTACACCCACCATTCTGAAGGTCAAACACCAGTGTACTTATACTGCCTGGTTGTATTAAGGCAAAGCACATCCCACTCCGAGTTGTACTCTAAAGCTTCTGACTGTAGTAAGAAAGCAAAAGTCACGTACAGCTCTCTGTACTATACATAAAGCATAGTCAGTAAGTAAAGTAGCAGCTTTAGTTAAGTTATTTAAATGCTAATAAACTTGAATATTCAGTTGCAGTAGTACTATCGCTAGTGTTAAGGCTAAGGGAGTGTACTTCTTTTGTCTATGCTGCGGCTCCATCTATGTGTACAACTGCATTAATACAGTCTGTCTGTGTCCCTTTGCTTTCCAATGAGAATTCTCATAAGGCTCCCTGTTAGTGAGCATACAGATACAATTTCAGGCCATTTCAGTATGTGAAGCACTGCCTGTCAGTGTGGTAATTTCCTGGTTAACTTCTTTCTCTTGTTCAAGTTCTTGGGTTACTTTGGCATGTAGTCTTATAAGTGCAAAAAGATGTTCCTTGAAAACAGCTGTAGCAACAAACCAGTGATTTGTATAAAATCTAAGACAGTCCTGTTGACACAGCCTCAGCTGGATACTAACCTTGGAAACCTTGGGGCTTTGTGAAGCATTTGTGTCTTGCTCAGTGTGGCTGCCTTTTTTTCCAGGCTTGCAAATATAGAAAAAGACAAAAATGGACACCTTTACAATAGGAAGAGTGATTTCAGGGTAGAATATAGCATACTAGAGGAACTGGAACGTAGCATGACTATCAGCAGGAAAACTGAAAGTAAGTGGGGTTGTTGTGTGTGGGTTTTTTTGGGTTTGTGTATATGTGTGTTCTGGTGGGGGGGAGGGGGAGATTTACTCTAATTTTGTTTGGTTAAATGGTTTAGTAATTGGTAGTACAGTGAGAATAGTTCAACTGGAAGCTAGATGCTGATAAATGTGTGGTATTTCGCCATGTGTACTGCCTACAAAGAAGACTTCCATAATTCCCTTGCAATTTAGAGGCATAAACAGTTTGGACCTTCTGTGTTATTGTTACCTTTTAATCTTGAATGTAGCAGATAGCACCTACAACAGCCTCAGTGGAAAGTTACTGTTTCAGAAACCGGAATCAATTTTGTGTGCATAGTGTAAAATCTAATGTAGTCTAGTTGAGGTACAATAAATACATACCCACTGCAAGTTTTCACATGATTGCTGCCTTTATACTTTTAAACAGTTCTGTGTCTGTCTTTTTCGAATTTGTGCATATTGAATATTCATAGTCTCAATAGTGGTGTGAGATAGTACACAATCTGTCCTACAATATCTGTTCCACTTAACAGACCAATTAAATGTTTCAGAAAAAAACCCTGACTCCCTGGTCACAGTACCCAGATTCTTTCAGAAGTAATCTAATCATGTTGTGCCTTCTGATACAGAAAAAAAAAAAACAACAGAATAGGATGACTAATGAAAGGGACACATAGAGACAACTAAAAATACACTTACCTTACAAATTTGCATGTGTTTTAATGTGCATCTTTTAATTAAGGAAACTTATATCCTTAAGATATCTTGCAATCCTTAAGAAATGTAAATAGTTTCAAGGAATGACTAAGCTAGAAAGTTCAGAAAATTTTTCAGGGGTAAGAAGAGAGCATGGAAGTATGGATGGAGATAGTGTTGTGAGATAATAAAGAGGACAAAGATGAGAGGTGTAAGGACCTACATATGAAGTGTGAAGGAGTGTTAAGAGTATGATCTTTTAGGGTGTGTACTAGAACCCCTGAACTTGCAATTTTGATGTGTTCAGGTCTTTCAGCATGATCTATGTGCTTTTACTTTTCATGTCGTCTCAGCAGGAACTAGTAGTCGTGTTGTAAGTACATTTTCTTATGTTTAGGTCTTGAACTCTGTTATCCCTTCCTTGGACCAAATCTTTTAGGATAGAAGATACACCTCCTTATTACCTAAGATGTGTCCAGAACTTCATCCTCATCAGTATTGTATTTATGGACTCATGAGGATTCAAGTGGTAACAAAGCAAATAAGTGGAGTACACAAATACAGTGATTCTACTTTAGTTAACACAGCAAATAAATAAATAAATCTCACCTAAGCAGCACATTCACATATGCTTTCCAAGTTTGCTTTCATTGCTGAGTGTTTTGAGGCCTAGGTCAAATTCTCCATCAAAATTCCACAGGAGGAGTCATCTGCATAGGCAACGTTCTCCAAACTCCAGTTACCTGACAAGAGGTTTGCAAAAAAAAAAAAAAAAATCTAGATATGACTATCCCACTGACCCCTTTACAAATAGGAGCTACTAATTTTAAAATCTGTTGGCACTGTGTGAGGAGACATAATGGCCTGTACAGTCACCTACATGCAGTTGCAGTCATGTTAAAATGCTTAGTATTCTGGTAGTTTCTTATGATGGAACAGAATTTATGTCCCTGCTTAAATTAAATTCCCATTTTATTTTGGACACTTCTTGTTCTTGTGTTGAATATAATGTGCAAAGAAACTGTTAGACCTATCAGCCTCTTATTTTGTTTAACAGAAACTAAAATCCTGCAGCAGCTAACAAAAATACAAAATAATGTGAAAAGACTTCAGCAACAATTAAAAGATGTGAAGCCTACACCAGAATGTAAGTTGCGATTATGGATTTAAAAACATATTCCTCCACAGTCAGGTTTCTTGCATGGGCCTGTGATTCTCCTGCAGACTTGGGATACTCCTTCTCCAATGTGTCTGCTTTTCCAGAAATCTCAGAAGGGAAAAATGCAGAAATGTGAGAAATGGTGAAATATCATGCAGCTCTGTGTGGAAACAGAGAAACTTAGGTCTTAGAATTGCTATGGGTTTGTTTCTTTAGGCTGTTGAAAGCCATGTGTTTTCTATGTGTAACTCTTTGCCTTATTTAAAATAAAGTTATTATTCTAGTGCTGTTTAGATTCAGCTCCCTTTCATCAGGGAACTCATTTCTAGCCATCCGCATGGCTTGAAGTGCAAGTTGGAATATTCTGTGGAAAATGCTGGAACAACTTGTTCAGTTTGGATGATTTGGAACTTTGGAAATACACACTGAAAGAACCACTCTCCTGTGATACTTTAGTACTTTGTGTAGAGCACAGATTAAAGCCCTCCTACTAGCTGAGGGCTTTCCGGTGCTAGATAACATGCATCTCATCTCATTTATTCAGTGTCTCTTCTATAAAAAAAGGCATTATTTTCTTAATCTGTCAGCAAAGATGCCAAGAAATAACAAGTCATGAAAGCTGAACTAAGAGTTTTAGATTATGTAACTGTGCCAATTAAATTATATTTTTTTATAGTCAGGTTAGTTAAGCTATGTGTTCAGTAAGTGTCTATAGAGTTGTTGTGCTATTTTAAAACTGATTTCAAACTTTTTTCTACCATTGGAAAATAGAAATTCTCTAAACAGCTGTCAGTTACTGTCTTTCTCCATATCAGGACTACAGCAAGCTGACAGTACAGGATACAAAGTCTAACTTTAATGTTTTGTTGTCAGCTTTGTAAAAGTAGTGAGTTGTGGGTTAAATAGAATTGCTACAGTCTGGTATAAACCAAAGATTTGAGTGTGCATCTTAAGTCACTAACTGCATTGTTAAAAAAACAGAAGTGGGAATTTTTTAGGATAAGATTTGTCTTACTCAGATTCAATTGAAGGTTACTCAGAATGAGACTCTTGTTTAATTATAATGGGATTTGCGTCCAGTTGACTAAATCACTGTGAAATCACACTTTTTGAATACATGACAGTTTGTCTTTTAAGACTGTTTGAGATAGAAATGCATGCTTTTTAGTACACTGAAATAAATGTGTCCCCAAATTCTCTGCAAGTGCCTGCATTTCTGAATAGTGCTGAATTACTGATAAATACTCTAGATTTCTTAAGTGATGTGCTTTTTTCTCCTTTCCCTTTTTAGTTATTGACAAGCTCAAGGAAATGATGGAAGAAGTTGAAAATGCAATCAATGCTTTTAAAGAGGAACAGAGGCAAATGTGTGTCTATACATACTTCAGCTATAAGAAAAAGTTCTTCCATAAGACACAATGAAAACTTTGCTTTAATAGAGCAAACTATTCTTTTTACTCTTTAGCTAGTGATTCCTCTGATATGTAAACCAAACTCAAGCTATCAACATTAGCGTTGTGATAAATACCCTTTTAGAGAGGCTGTTTATATAGATTTTGCAGTGATCCAGTGACAATGATTTGCCTATGAAAAGCCTTTTCAAAGAAAGGCTGCAGAAGAAGCTGCTGGGGTTTTTAACTGGTGTCAGGAGGGGACTGAGTTTGTTGTTAGAGTACCATAAATGTGTGCTTTCACAAAACAGGTAACTTATTTCTGATATGTAGTGCTTTCTTATAAGATCATTACAAAGTGCTGTCATCTGTGTTACCATTTCAGTTCTTAATCTTTGAAGCATAGCTTTTGTGTGTCATTGAACAATTCCAAAATTAGTTTTTGGTGAATGAACAATTGAATACTGAATTTTTTTTCTTACATCTCAATCTTTGTTCTTTTATTTTTTTTAGATTTGAACAGCTTTTGAAGGAGGAAAGAACTGCTATTATTGAGCTCAGTGTCTTTGAGAGAAAAGTGGATCTGTGGGCATTAGGCAGCTCAACAACAGATAAAGTTTTGAAATTACCATCAGCCAAAGTCTCAGTTGATAAAAGAATAGAAAATCATCTACCTGAAGAAGTAGTAGAGTTTGAAGGGGTTCTACAGTGAACAGGAGGGTGGCAAGGAGGCTGGGATGATTATGATCATCAAAATTTTCTGAAAATATAGACAAAACACAAAGGAAGGCAATCTTACTTGGATGAAGTCCTTCAGTATCTCTGTGGAAGAACAAAGGAAGATATTGAACAGCATGATAAATGGTATCAAGAATTTCTGATTTTACATAGAAGAAACAGGTAAAACAACCCCTCTAGGGATTTTGTAGCTTTAAGAGAAAGTAAGTACTTCTAAAATGCATGCATTTCTTACATTTGTATTTGTCTCTCTGGTGGTAATGCTAGGTGGATTTCTGTTATAGCTGACGCTATGTAACTAAAGTCTTTAGCATCCTCAACTTGCCCAAAATATTTGTCTTAAAGAATTACCAGTAAGTGTAGACTTAACAACATATTGAAGTGGGCTGTGTATTGCCAAATTATATTATAAATGGTTTTCATGGCAGGAGTCCAGCAAGTTAGATGCCAATTCCAGAGCAGTAAGTGATCCCATCTGAAATTGAAGTTCTTGTTACATCTATCCCTAAGAAGGTCTGTCCCACTGTATAGGCAATATACCTATGCCACACTGACATACAGAACTATGATTTCTTCAAGAACTATCCATCTAACATAAAAAATGAAATATAAAATAGAAGGTGGAATTATTAATTCGAATTAAAAAAATTAAGACCTGAAATACATTTGCACTTAAAAAAAGCATATTATGGCAACATTTATTGATATACTGTATAGTCAGCCAATTACTATATAGCCAGCAACGTATTCTGTAGTGTAAGGATTTAACAACTTAACTAACAAAGATAAGGGCCCAGTTGCATCCTTGGTGGACGAGATAACGGGAATCTTCAGCATGAAGGAGGAGGACGATCCAGTTATAACCAACTCAGCAGTTTGGGCTTCGGCCAGCTCAGCATACCAGACCAAAGGTAAAAAGTGCACTGCGAGGAAGACTGCAAACTTTCATCCAAAAGACCCCAGCCCATGACCACCAGCTGTCAGCGCACGTGCACCAAGAGGAAGAGCTCTGTGATTATAATAGCCACTCCTATTTCTGGGACTAATTGTACTAAACCAACCCCTATTCTGAATATGTATGATATGTTAACATAAAAATGGGTACCTTATGAAACAAAGCATGCTTTGGAAAAGATTCCCATGCCTGCTGATGCCAGAATAAACATACCTGCTTTATAACTCATCTCGAGTTGTAGAGGTTTATTCTGCATGTCATTGTAAGTAGCCAAAGTTAATATGAATGCTGTAACTTAAATAATTTTAGCAGACACATATTAAACTTGCCTTTGTGATCCATAACATTGGAAAAAAACAAACCCGTGAGAACAGACAGGGGTCTTCTTTGCTTTAAGTTTTGACTTTAGTAGACTTTATTTCCTATATGCAGTTCATATCCTTGGAGCGTATGTTTTCCTCACAACAAGTCAATGGGAATGTGCAAAATTTTCATGGAAACATTACTTTTTTTTTTCTCCCGATGTGCTATTGCAGCCAATTAAGAAGCGGGAATAAAAGCAGCAGCAAGAAGGAAACTTGAAAGAGAAAGAGAAATCAGAAAAAATGCTCAAGGAAGAATAGCTACAGTGTGAAGAAGCTCTGAAGCAAAGCAGTGATTGAAGCATGGAAAAAAATATAAAAGAAAGCATTAGCATTTGCAATGGAACAAGCATCACAGCTAAAGCTAGCAGAAGAGAAAAAGCAACAAAAAGAATGCCAACACCACATGAAGTTACTGTCAGAAACCTATGCCTTGCAGAAGATAAAAAAGGAGGAACTTGAAAATCTTGAGAAGAGAGAGGAGGCTGAAAAGGAGGAAAGGAAGAGAACTGCAGAAGAAATTACTAAGTTTCAAGAGCATGTACGTAATTATGCTCCATTTATACATTTTGTTGTTTTAAATTCACCTATTTCCTTCTACAATATAATCTGTTAAACACTTTTTTAAAATCGAAGTTTCATTCATTTAAATCTAGTTTTGATTCACTATGAATAACAGCATCTGTTACATACAAGAAACAGGATGAAACATTATTTTAGACAAAGATGTTCATTTTACTCAATATCTAAGTTCTACAGGATTCTTCAAGCCCGTATTTCTTTCTACAAATAGAAGTAGTTTTATTTACTTCAGTGTGAGATTGTTTGGGAAAAAACACTTGGGCTGCATTGCTTGCCATGCCATAGAAAACTTCGTAAGACCTGATTGTTGTATGCAGATATGAAATTAAAAAGAGGGTTTTGAGTGTCATCATAGAATCATAGAATGCTAGGGATTGGAAGGGACCTTGAAAGATCATCTAGTCCACTCCCCGTGCTGGAGCAGGAACACCTAGATGAGGTTACACAGGAATGTGTCCAGGCAGGTTTTGAATGTCTCCAGAGAAGGAGACTCCACAACCCCCCTGGGCAGCCTGTTCCAGTGCTCTGTCACCCTCACTGAGAAGAAGTTTCTTCTCAAGTTTAAGTGGAACCTCTTATGTTTCAGCTTAAACCCATTACCCCTTGTCCTACCATTGTTTGTCACCCCTTGTCCTACCATTGTCCTGGAGGTTTCAGTTGCTGTAAGGTCAAGTTAGATCCCGTATCAATGTAAATCTGGTTACTGGAGAACTGATGTTTTTGTCATCGTTTATGCCAGTGTTCATTTTTCTAAACAGAGATTAAACTACTACAATTCATATTTTCTCAAAACTGTGTGATTATAATTTGTTTGTGCAGGACAAGGTATAGCAAGTAGCTACCTAGTATAACTTTATTCTGTACTATTCTATTCTAATTTCAAAACAAACAAACAAAAAAACTGTGAAAAAGTTGCATATATTTTTTCATATAATTTGTTTGCTTTTCTATTTGTTTTATGTTCCGAGATCTACATAAACTGGAGCAAAGGATTCTATGAAAACAAGCTAAAGAAGCAGAGAAACATGAAAAAGAAAAAAGGTAGGCAAAGTTAAGGGAGGAGGTAACTCATCATTTTTTGTTTTAATTTGAGGTGTGTGCAGCTGGGTTGTTTCAACAACCTTTTTCCTCATTGATGTAAAAAGGAATTTTTACTTACCTAAATGGTTGATAAAGGAAAGAATACATACTGAGTCATGGTTGTTATCAGGAGACAAAAAGGCAGCAGGCATAGTTGTTTTTATGTTTAAAAATTTTTTTTTAAAAGGCAAGAGAAGAATGTACTTATCTCCTGGCAATATTTGTTCTGAGTAAAGCCTATAGCTCATATAAATGAGCTGCAATGTGGGTGGTGTTTTTTATTTTTGGAGTGGTTTTCTGCCATCAGTTAAAGAAGTAGGCTGGTTTCCAGAAGAGTTTTGGGAACATTGCCTGTTGGGGTTTTTGTTTGTTTGTTTGTTTGGTTTTGTTTTTGTTGTGTTTTTTTTTGTTGTTGTTGTTTTTGGGTTTTTTTTTAGTTTAACCTTTTAAATTACTAAAACATAAATGAGAGCAAGCAGTTGTTGCCCCTATTACTGATTTCACAGTTCTGCCATGTCCTCTGATAGTGAGGAGGGAAAGGTCTCTTTCTGGATAGCCAGCTGTGTACTGTTTACTGTGCATCTGTCCTATGAGGATGGCCTAGTGCAGGCATGTAACTCATTCTGTGATCAATGAAAAGGCCAATTTGTTTGTTTCACTCTGGGGTGGAGATTCAGGTAACCATGGGTAACCAGAGACTGGTCCAGGCAGGGAGGACCACATGAAAGGATGCACCAACAGCTTCAGACCACTGTCACGGACCCCGTGTAGATGAGAGTGACAGATATCCTGTTTTGCCTTATTTTAGGAGCTACCCCCGCCTGGAGACAAGGGTTGTAGATGAGCACCTGCCCGTCCCTGTCGCGGGATGATGAAGCTTGTGAAGCGGCCAGCAGTCCTCGGGAGTTGTCACAAAATCTGCTTGACACAGGGACGTGTTTTACCTTTGTGAGTGGTGTATTTTAAACACCACCTGTAAGACTGACAGGCTTTGCGTGATGACGTAGACGTGCGTTTGCGTTAAAGCGGCGCTCGCCGGCCGGCTGCCACCCGCCTCAGCGACACAGGACGCGGCCACCGCCCGCTCGCCGGTCCCGCGCTGCCGTGACGTCACGCAGAGGGGTGGAGTTCCTGGTGTGCGTGACGCAGTCCGTGCGCGCCGGGCGCGGGCGGCGGCAAGATGGCGGCAGCGGGGCCGGGGGAGGTGGAGCGGCTGGACTTCCTGCGGGAGCGGCATGTGCGTTTCTTCCAGCGCTGCCTGCAGATCCTGCCCGAGCGCTACTCGTCCCTGGAGACCAGCAGGTGGTGGGCCGGGCTCGTTCGCCCGCGGAGGGCCTGTGGGCGGGCGGGCGCCCCATGCCCGGCCTTCGGGGCCCGGCGCTCGGGCTGGTGGCCGGGGTCTTGGCGCGTCCCCGTACCTGGGGCCGCGCTGTGCGTAGGCGGGACTGACCCTTTCTCCCGGCGCTGCCCGCCCGTGCCGGAGAGGCGGCGGCGCGTCCCTCTCCGGCGGGCAGTGGCGTGGTGGGGAGTCTCTCCGGGAGAGCTGCCCGCCAGGACCGGCTCCCGCGGCTGCGGGTAGGGTGCAGCACCGCCCCGGCCACCTGAAGGGCCAGGCGCCGCGGCGGGCGGAAGGCAAGCGCTCCCAGAGCCCCCACACCAGCAGACGGCCGCCAGAAAATAGGAATTGGTATAGGAGTTAATTCTGTCACGTAAACTCCCCGGTATACATGAAGGACGTTTTGTTGATCCTTCTAATCTATTTTCAGCCCTGTGCTTCTCTTTTTTAATCCACCCTGGAAGCCGATTTTAAATGACTTAAGCCTTTCATAGCTCAAAGTCAGCATGCAGCACCCTCTTATTTATGTAACAGAAATAATTTAAACCTTTATTAGCTAGTATGAAAGTTAAAATACTAGTGAAATATGTTTCTCACCTTGAATTAGAGGGACACTGGTCCCTTTAATGATTCAGAACACATTTAGTTCAGATTCTTAAAGTCTTCACGTAAGTTAGTTACACCTGAGGCACAAGAGACACACATAACTTGATTGTCAAGCTGAACTTGATAAAAGCTTGGAGGCAGGTAGAGGGTTTGATAGCTTATTCAACCAATAAGATTGTCAGATAGTTTTCACTTTGTGATTTTTTGCAGGGCACATTTTGAAGAATGCTTAATGACTTAGATCAAGTCTTTCTGCTAAAGCAAGTGTTATTTCAGTTGAGAGTACAAACACATGTAGGGGCTAATATGGGTAGTGCTGAGCAGTATGTGAAATAACACATAACTTTATATTGAAAAGGAAAGTTGAAAATGTTTATTTCAGAGATGTAAATAATTTATTCATTATGAATTACCTGATGTTTCACTGTACTTTGTCAATTATTTTAAATGACAGCAAAAGGAAATCTAGGCATGCTGTGTTTCTACGTCTTTCTAGGCATTAAAGTTACAATAGCATGCAGATGCATTAGAATTGTAACCAAAGGGCTAACCTTAGTCACATTGACCTACAGAGAAAGGCTGAAGCAATGGGGTTTGTTCAGTCTAGAGGAGGGAGTATCTGATCACAGTCTTCCCTTACTGAGAAACTAGTTACAGAGAAAGACAGAGGTGCACTATTCACAGGAGAACAGCGTGATCGGGCAGAGGGGTATGGGAATGAGTTACATCAGGGAAAATGGTCTGAATGTAGGAAAAATGTTCACCATTAGAGCAGTTAACCACCAAGAGGTTGCCCAGTTAAGTGCTTCAGTCTCCCTTGAAGACTTGGCTCGTCAGGATGCTGGGTCACTTCCCCTAAGGCTCAGAGTTGTGCAGAAGGTGGGACTAGTGGTCTCCAGGGGCCCTTGGAAACCTGGACATTTCTGTTCTGATTACATTGCCAAGCTGTCGCAGTTTACCATTGAGCTGAAACAGGCTCTAGTTTACATGGGGACTGCCCTGATCTCACTGAATAGTACTACTAATAATAATGCTAATTGGCTTGAGAGCTGTTGAGAAATTAATGAGCTGTCCGAAATTTAATGTGTGGTTACAGTAGCTACAATACATTAAAAAAACAGTGCCCAGTTCTTTGTACATAATGACTGTGCAAGACTGAAAAAACACTCCTTTTTTGAAAATTGGAACTGTCAATTTGAAACTATTTCAGGATGTCTTAATTTTTGACTAATGAGCACAGTCTCAGCCTCCAATTAGAACAGAAATTGTGGTCATCTAAATTCATGTGTTGTTTTGAAGCTGCAAAGTTTTTACTCAGCCAGAAGCTTTCCACTTCTCTGGAAGAATTATACTGATATTTAGATCAGTGTTCTGCAGATATACATACGTGTTTGTTAATAAATTCTGAGCGGGAGATTGAACCATAAATGCATCTTCCCCAGTTTGCCCTTGAGGGTACTTGATTTGCCTTTTTGACATGTTCAAGGTCACTGAGTTCAGCAAGCCTCCTGACCTGGTACTGCTGCAGAAAGAGATGTTGTAACCCTTTTATTTTTACCTCCCTTTTTCTTACAGTTTTCTGGTTCCATGGTGAATTAGATGGGGAAAGTCAAATTAAAAAGAAGCTTGTAAAAAAAAAAAAAAAAAAAAAAAAGAAAAAACCATTTTCAGTGAGTTGGTTTTGTTTCACTGCACTGCAGCAGAAGCAACTGCATTTGTTGTCACCAGGCAGGGTGGTAGAAGATGAAATTTTACACACAGTGGTCCTTCATTCTAACTTAAGCTGTAGTTTGTCAAGTACTAAGAAACTGCATACAATGATAAATTTGATTTCACATTCTTAACTTAATGGCTCAAAACCTTCATAATTATTTGTATCTGTGATTATTGCATGCAACATCAGCAACAGTAGTTTTTAAGTAATCTGGTTGATAGTGTTTCTGCGTGATCAGTCAGTACTGTGAGGTTTTGCAGGAAAAGTCTTTCAGATTGTGGTACTTTATGGTGCTCTTTGTAGCATGTGTATTCAGTTTCTCACATCATTCGCTTTAGAAGTGCATTCTGAATTCTGCTGAGATACTGTAGTCTTTGTCCATGTCTGAAGATAAAAACCTCTGAATCTGTCATCAGGATTGTCTTTACTTACTTGTCTTGGAGGGGAATTTAAGATTACTGATACCTGTTTGTAAGCTTTCAGTAGGTCAGTTAACAAATTCACCTGTCAAGCTTTGATGCTTGACTTAATAGATTAATATGCGTACAGTAACTAAAGTTGTAGAAGGCATGAAGATGCCAAATTTGGGGGTTGTCTTATAAAGGGCTACCTTCAGTGGAAATTGCTGTATATAAAGTTTTTACACTTCATGCTGTGTGTCAGCTAAGGTCCTACTAAGAATTGTCTTTGCTAGTCTTCGAATGTGTTTGTGAGACAGGATAGCATATGGAGTAAGGATGCGGTATCTAGACGGTGGCATCAGGACACCAGGTTCCAGTATGAGTTGGGGAATGACCTGTTGGAGAGCAGTGTAGGGGAAAGGGACCTGGGGGTCCTGGTGGACAGCAGGATAACCGTGAGCCAGCACTGTGCCCTTGTGGCCAAGAGGGCCAGTGGCATCCTGGGGTATATTAGAAGGAGGGTGGTTAGTAGGTCAAGAGAGGTTCTCCTCCCCCTCTACTCTGCCCTGGTGAGACCACATCTGGAATATTGTGTCCAGTTCTGGGCCCCTCAGTTCAAGAAGGACAGGGAACTGCTGGAGAGAGTCCAGCGCAGAGCCACAAAGATGATCAACAGAGTGGAGTATCCCCCATATGAGGAAAGAGTGAGGGAGCTGGGTCTCTTTAGCTTGGAGGAAACTGAGGGGTGACCTCATGAGTGTTAATAAATATGTAAAGGGTGAGTGTCACGAGGACGGAGCCAGGCTCTTCTCAGTGACAGCCAATGATAAGACAAGGGGCAATGGGTATAAACTGGAACACGAGAGGTTCCACTTAAATTTGAGAAGAAACTTCTTCTCAGTGGTGATGACAGAGCACTGGAACAGGGCTGCCCAGGGAAGTTGTGGAGTCTCCTTCTCTGGGGACATTCAAAACCCGCCTGGACACATTCCTGTGTAACCTCATCTAGGTGTTCCTGCTCTGGTGAGGGGATTGGACTGGATGATCTTTTGAGGTCCCTTCCAGTCCCTAACATTCTGTGATTTTGTGTGACCTGTCTATGTCCAGTGGTACCAGATGTTCTTACCTATCATATATGGATTCTAGCACACTGTACGGACTGTTCCTTAGTAATGCTGATAATATTAACACAGAGAATCAGCTCTCAATAAGTGAAGTGAAACTTAACTATGTAAAACCACTTTCTACATTCATTTATCTGATAAATATATTTTTAAGTATAGATGATATTTATTGTCTGTCTTTTGTGTACAGCCTTGTGGTTTTGGACATAGTTTGCAGTAGTTTCTAGTGCTGAAGTTGGCATTTTTTTTTGCCTCATTGGAAGTAGCTTATCTGGGTAACAGAGTGTGAAAATGTCTAAGTAGTTTCAGTGAAAGACTGTCAAACTTAGTATTTGTGAAAATCAGAAAATACATGCAAGATTTCAAAGAAATCATTTACTGTAACAGAACAGTAAATTCCTTGTTTCTTTATAGAAATAGTGGGTTATTATTATTCAGAGTCGTATTTTGAGTTACACAGATCTGATTAATGGCAAGAGTTGACATAGGTCTTGAAGTGTTAATTTTGCAATTTGAAAGACGTTTCTTTAGTCATTAAATGGCTTAAAATTACTTAAAAGATACTCATGTTCCACGTAGAAATAACTTTTATTGCAACATATTTTTTTGTTTCTCTGTAGTCAAAAACTTTTGTGTAATAACAATAATAAAGAGACATATTTTAGAATCAAGTTATTATAGACTAAATCTGCATTTTCTTTTGTGTCATGAATACTTGCCATAATGGAGCTGTATGCTATTCTCTACTTGATTTTTTGTTTTGTTTTGTTTATGTGAGGACCCTAGTGTCGCATGGAGGGGTTTTTTGAAAAGGGAATGTTCATGTTGATATCCAAGAAGATTATAGATGAAAACCTTTTGTTTGTAAGAGGGGTATGAAAAGCAATGCAAAAGCTGAGGGTCAGAGTAAAAGATAGTGTAAAATCGAGTATCCTCAGCTTAACAAGTCTCCACTATTCAACTAAATTGTGGCCACCAGTTGCGTTATGTAATCCTAGATGATAACAGCTTTGAAGCAGAAGTTTTTGACTTAAATTCTGTGAATGGCCACATGATGACTCTAGGAGCTGGTCAGCCCACTGGTAGGAATGTCATCCTTTGAAGTTGTGCCATTTTATTGAGATCAGTGTCTGCTGCATCGTAACTTGAGTGTCATGTTTTAATTAGAATTCTTTTGGAGGTGACTCATATTACCATTTTTCCTTCGGTCTTACTGTTTGTGGTTTGGTGCAAAACCACATGCAGAAGTTAAGTACCTGTGGAGGCTTCTGTCCACATCCGTCTCATCGTCAGAGGTACCTACTATTGATGGCCAAGTTGGCTTACTAGCTTGTGAGGTAATTCCAAATTATAACTTAGTCTGCTAAGGAAGGGTGGCATTAACTTTTGGTTCTCCTTAGCATTCTGAACTACTTCCTGCCTGTGTAGTGGCTGTTTCACAATCCATCATTTTATCTGGTGAAAGGGGAGCAGGAATTTCCACAATAAGGATAGGCAGGTGCAAGTGTGGGTGGCAAAATATACATCCAGCTAATTTTGATCTGCGTCAGAACTTCCAAAGTCCCATTAAATGAACATTTTGTCTTATAGCAAGCTATCTCAAATTCCTAACCCAGTGCTGTTGCTTTCATGCTCTGTCAGAGCAAGTAATGCAACTGTTGGAAGAGCCATGCTGTAACTAGGTGACTGCAATGGTTTGAGGTGAAAACAAAACCACAGAATTGACTGGGTTGGAAAAGACCTCAGAGATCATCAAGTCCAACCCTTGGTCCAACTCCAGTCCATTTACTGGATCATGGCATTAAGTGCCATGTCCAGTCTCAGTTTAAAAACCTCCAGGGACGGTGAGTCCACCACCTCCCTGAGCAGACCATTCCAATGCCTGACCACTCTCTCTGTAAAGAATTTCTTTCTAATATCCAGCCTCAAGTTCCCCTGGCAGAGTTTAAGCCCATGCCCCCTTGTCCTATTGGTGACTGCCTGGGAGAAGAGACCAGTCCCCACCTGGCTATAACTTCCCTTCAGGTAGTTAGAGAGAGTGATGACGTCACCTCTAAGCTGCCTCTTCTCCAGACTAAACAACCCCAGCTCCCTCAGCCTCTCCCTGTAGCTCTTGTGCTCAAGTCCCTTCACCAGTCTTGTTGCTCTTCTCTGGACCCGCTCCAGCACTTCTATGTCTTTCCTGGACTGAGGGGCCCAGAACTGAACACAATACTCCAGGTGTGGCCTCACCAATGCAGAATACAGGGGAAGGATCACTTCCCTTGTCCTGCTGACCATGCTGTTTTTGATACAGGACAGGATACCATTGGCCTTCTTGGCCACCTGGGCACACTGTTGGCTCATGTTGAGCTTCCTGTCAATTAGTGCCCCCAGGTCTCTCTGTCTGACTGCTCTCCAGCCACTCTGTGCCCAGCCTGTAGCGCTGCAGGGGATTGTTGTGGCCAAAGTGCAGGACCTGGCATTTGGCCTTGTTGAGCTTCATCCCATTGGAATCAGCCCATTTTTCCAGTCTATCCAGATCCCTCTGCAGAGCCCTCCAGCCTTCCAGCAGGTCGACACCCCCTCCCAACTTGGTGTCATCCGCAAATTTGCTGTGATGGTCTCAGTCCCCTCATCTAAATCATCAATAAAGATGTTAAACAGGACTGGACCCAACACTGACGCCTGGGGGACACCACTAGTGACTGGCCAACAGCTAGATGCAGCCCCATTCACCAGCACTCTCTGGGCCCGGCCCTCCAGCCAGTTCTTAACCCAGCAGAGAGTGCACTTGTCCAAACCATGGGCTACCAGGATTTGCAGGAGTATATTATGGGAGACAGTGTCAAAGGCTTTGCTGAAGTCTAGCTAGACCACATCTACAGCTTTCCCCTCATCCACCAGGTGGCTCACCTGATCGTAAAAGGAGATCAGGTTGGTCAGACAGGACCTGCCCCTCCTAAACCCATGCTACTGAGTCTTATCCCTTGTCCATCCTGAAGGTGCTGTGTGATTGCATTCAGCATGATCTGCTCCATAACCTTGCCAGGCACCGAGGTCAGGCTGACAGGCCTGTAGTTGCCAGGGTCAGCTTTGCAGCCCTTTTTGTGGATTGGAGTAACAAATAACCCTCAAAGAAGGTGTTGGTTAACAGGTATAGTAGCACACGTTTATGGAAGGAAACGAGCTTTGGGCAAGAAAGACATTCAGCATGCTAGCTACTCTACTCCTGTATTCGATACTTGGATTTGACATGATTAATTTTAGATGTTTAACTGAGTTAGTCATCTAGGCTCCTTTATACCAAAGGACAAGAAATAAGTACGTCTAGAGGGTAATTAATCCTGTGTGACTATTTATACATGGATTGGTTACAAAGGAAGCCTTGCTGTTTAACACCTGACTGCTAAGCATCTGAGACTGGGTTTGGGAGACAATGAGAGACAGTTTACTGCAGTTCACAGTTAGCTTGCACTTAGTGCATATTTAGGGAATTGTTTATATAAGAGGTCATCACAGAGAACTTGTGTTCCATATGTTAATAACCTAGCTTACAATGGTGTGTGTTTGTTTTTTTCAGATAAGCAGGCCCTTAGGTTAACATCTGAATCAATATATCATTCCTATATAAAAGGAGGGGTGGCTTATATGAAAAGCCTTGTTGAGAAAGAGAAGTGTTTACAGTACAAAGAACATAATTTTGTCCAGTAGATAAATTTCATGCTTTCTGAGTTAGGCTCTATGTGTTGCACCACTGTCAAAGGCTGAGAATTCGTAGATATTTCTGTTTCTGCAACGGTTTGTTAATTTCCCCATGA